>NW_011495050.1:179885-194359 GCF_000754665.1 Bison bison bison | reverse complement strand
CCATCTTACCTGTCTTCTGAGAAACCTCTATACAGGTCAAGAAACAACAGTTAGAAGCCTGTATGGAACAACTGATTGGTTCAAGATTGAGAAAGGAGTATGACAGTGCTGTCTGCTATCACCCTGCTTGTCTAAACTATATACTGAGCACATCATGAGAAACGCCAGGCTAGAGGAGTTACAAGCTGGAATCAAGATAGGTGGGAGAAACATCAACAACCTCAGATATGTGGATGATACAACTCTACTGGCAGAAAGCGAAGAGAAACTAAAAAACCTCTGGATGAGGGTGAAGGAGGAGAGTGAAAGAGCTGGCTGAAGATTAAATATAAAAGAAAACTAAGATCATGGCATCTGGCCTCATTACTTCATGGCAAATGGAAGGGGAAAAGGAGGAAGTAGTGACAGATTTCCTCTTCTTGGGCTCTAAAATCAGTGGGGATGATGACTGCAGCCATGAAATCAGAAGATGATTGCTTCTTGGCAAGAAACTGATGACGAAACTAGACAGTTTGTTGAGAAGCAGAGAAATTACTCTGCTGACGGTCTTCCTAGTGGTCATGTACGGTTGTGAGAGCCCAACTGTAAAGAAGGCAGAATGCCAAAGAATTGATGCCTTTGAACTGTGGTGCTGGAGAAGACTCTTGAGAGTCCACCTTGGACAGCAAGGAGATTAAACCAGTCAATCTTAAGGGAAATCTACTCTGAATATTTACTGGGAGGACTGATGCTGAAGCTTCAGTATTTTAGTCATCTGATGCAATGAACATGAAATTGGGCAAACTCTGGGAGATGGTGAGGGACAGGGAGGCCTGTCATGCTGCAGTCCATGGGGTTGCAAAGAGTCAGACATGACTGGCCAACTGAACAACAACTACAAACATTTTGTTAGGCTATACATTTTTTGAAGCTTTTATTCCCATTGATTTAATGAGCCATAGTCACACTCTTCCCACTCAAACTGTGATCCATGGACCAGAGCAAGGGAATCTCCTGGGACAATGTGTATTAGAAATGCTGAATCTCAGGTTCCACTCCAGGTTGACTGGATTAGAATCTGCATTTTAATGATAATACTAGAAGATTTATATGTGTATTAAAGTTTGAAAAACACAAGTCTAGAGCAGCTACGCTGAATTTCTGTGTCTCAGCAGGCTGATGGATCATGATGAGCTGTGAGGTGAATACAAATACACTGTTACTAAGAATAAATAAAGACACAACTTTTGGAAAGATTTTAAAATAGAGCAAATTTGAAGTACTTCACACAGTACCATCACGCAAACTGATGTGCATTTCCTGAGTGGGAGGCTAAGAATTGAGATGGATCCCTAGAGATAGAGATGTGTGCATCACCGTGTTATGTCAGTAATTGTTTTGGAATGCCATGGGGATAATCATGTGCTCTGTGGCTATTGGAGAGTAAGTTGGTGACTGTAGTAGAGTTATCGCATGGAATGAATAATCCAGTGACTAACTGCTCTCAGAAACATTCCCTCATTGAACGAATATTTGTTCCTCCCTTACACAAGCCACTTCCTCTACTAAACCCCAGAGAACAGTGGGGAACACCACAGACACAATGCCTGCCTTACAGTTTCTCAAGGGAAGTAGATATTTAAGAAGAGATTGGTCAGTGAATCTCAGGGGAAGAAAGGCATGAGTCTTATGAAGCAAGCTAGCTAGGAAGATAGATAGATCAATAAATAGATAGAAAACAGATAGATAGATGATTGACTGATAGATAATATATAGTAGATTGATAAATAGAAGCTACACAGAGACAGAGAGAATGAGAAAATACAGCAGGGGTGCTTGCTGGAGTCTGTGTGCTGGATCCAGAGATTAGAAGCATTTGAAAAGTTAGAAGATAAATTTCTGATTTTAACAGAATAAGTGCATTCTTAGAACATGCAGATGCAAAGAGAAACCAGATTGCAGAACTTTGCGGGAATTGGCTTTAATAAGATCACCAGACATATCAGGCTTTTAAAAAACTATGTATTTATTATGATTAGACATAACAGTTCAATAGAGCGGTATGTTATTTGTGAACTGGCTCTTGGAAACTACGTTATTCAGATTTCTTAAGACATAGTTTCTGAGTCTTTCAGAAGCAGTTATGCTGTCGTTCAGCCGCCAAGTCATTTCTGACTCTTTTTGACCCCCTGGACTGCAGAATTCCAGGCTCCTCTGTCCTTCACTGTCTCCCAGAATTTGCTCAAAATCATGTCCATTGAGTCAGTGATGCTATCTAACCATCTCATCCTCTGTCATCCCCTACTCTTTTGCCTTCAGTCTTTTCCAGCATCAGGATCTTTTCCAATGGGTCAACTCTTTGCATCAGGTGGCCAAACTATTGGAGCTTAAGCTTCAGCATCAGTTCTTCCAGTAAATATTAAGGGTTGATTTCCTTTAGGATTGACTGGTTTGATCTTGCTAGCCAAGGGACTCTCAAGAGTCTTCTCCAGCACCACAGTTTGAAGGCATCAATTCTTCAGGGTTCAGCCTTCTTTATGGTTCAACTCTCACATCTGTATATGACTACTGGAAAAACCATAGGTTCTACTATATGAACCTTTCTCAACAAAGTGATATCTCTGCTTTTTAATAGCCGTCTAGGTTGTCATAGTTTTCCTTCCAAGGAGCAAGTGCCTTTTAATTTCATGGCCTCAGTCACTGTCTACAGTGATTTTGGACCCCAAGAAAATAAAATCTGTCACTGCTTTCACTTTCTCCCCATCTATTTGCCATGAAGTAATGGGATCATTGCCAAGATCTTAGTTTTTTTAGTGATGAATTTCAGGCGAGCTTTTTCACTCTCCTCTTTCACCTTCATCAAGAGGCTCTTTAGTTCCTTTTCACTTTCTGCCATTAGAGTGGTGTCATCTGCATATCTGAGGTTATTGATATTCCTCCTGGCAGTCTTGATTCCAACATGTGATTCATGCAGCCTTACATTTCACGTGATGTATTTTTCATAGAAGTTAAATACGCAGGGTGACTATAAACAGCCTTGATATACTTCTTTCCCACTTTTGAACCAGTCCATTGTTTCATGTCTTGTTCTAACTGTTGTTTCTTGACCTGCATTCAGGTTTCTCAGGAAATGGGTAAAACGGTCTGGTACTCCCATCTCTTTAAGAATTTTCCATAGTTTGTCATCATCCACACAGTCAAAGCTTTAGTGTAGTCAATGAAGCAGAAGTACATATTTTTCTGGAACTCCTTTGCTTTTTCTATGATTCAATGAATGTTGGTAATCTGATCTCTGGTTCCCCTGTCTCTTTGAAAGCCAGCTTGTACACCTGGAAGTTCTCAGTTCATGTCCTGCTGAAGACTAGCTTGAAGGATTTTGAGAATAACCTTGCTAGTGTGTGAAATGAGCAAAGCAGTTTTAGTTTAATTATAAATTGAACCCTAGACTTCTTCCCTGGTGCATAAAGCTGGAAGCTCCCACTCTCTGTCTCTTTCTCGAGGGTCTCACAGGGGAGTCCCAAATTTCTTTTATTTGAAAAAATGATGACTACAAAGCTAATTTTTAAAAAATGTATTCTCTTCTATCTACTACTGCTATTTTCCCAGATTATCACTGTGGCAGAGAGGCAAGAAGAGAGGAGGGAAGCACTCAGACTGCCCTGCCTGGTATTAGGGATTAACAATGCAATGGTGTCAGGAAAATACTGTATACATATATTACTATATACAATCGATTATATAATATATTGCTATATATATATGTTATATAATGTATATTTTATAAATAACATATATATAATACATATGTGTATAAATAATGTGTGTGTGTTCTCCTGATATTTTCTTTTACTCAGTGGTCTTTCTGTCATTCCAATTTTATCACTTCTTTGGAGAAAGAGTAGACAGCAGATAGAAAAAAACTCTGGGTTTTCCTCTGAGTTTTGAATTTCAAAAGTCTAGCCCCACTTTCAGAAGAAAAAGCCATGAACATTACATTTAAGAAGCCCTCAAAAAGAAAAAACACATCAGTCTTCCCTGATGATTGAATTAGATGGAAGTCCTTTGTGTGTGAGACAGAGTCAGAAGAGAAATGAGAAGTGCCCTGGTCCTGAACAAGGTGGAGGGTGAGTGGCTATTTCCTGTGCTTTCTACAAGGCCACGCCTTGGGAAGATAATAAAAATCCTAGATATGTTTGGGGGGCCAAGAGCAAAAACATTCTGGATCTTGATTCCCAGGCAGAGTTGGGGAGGTGGCAGAACCCCAGAGAGGGAATGCCTTCGCAATGGGTCTAGGCAGGGGGCCCTTAGTCAGCCCAGGGGACTTGTACATCCTCTGTGTAATAAAGTACAAATGAATAATTCTGATTGTCCAAAGTGGTGCAGAAGTTAGACGGTGCTGTAGGTATTTTAATTTTCATGGCGGGAACTGGTATGGAAGCTCTAGGATGAGTGTATGGAAACCACAGGAACTCCTAGACAGCTGAGGATGAGCTGGACCTAAGGGCAGCTGCAGGCAGGAAGCATGGACGACATTGACCCACCTGGTGGACTGATGGCCTGTGATCCGATGGGAACAGACTCATCTGATGCCTGATGCATGTACTCACAGGTCATATTTCACGCTTAGTACTCTGTAGACCCTCTGGAATTTGTGTGTAATCTCAAAATAGGGAGGGTACTAAATTGCTTAAAATTTAGTTTTCTTCACTCAGTAGAATGAGGACTGAAGTATAAATTCAGTATATGCAGCAGTTACAAAGTATATAATTCAGTAACTAAAAAATAGTTACATTTCTTCATGATCAAAATTACATCTAAAGTTTGTGCTTTTCACAGTAGCTTTCTCAACATTTGTGTGGGATTGAGTTTGGGATGATGTATATTTAGAGGAGAAAGGAGTCGTCTCTTCTCTCTTGCCTTCTTAACTTAGGGTATCGTGTTATCTATGGTGGAAGCATTCCTGTTCCTGCAGTACGCTGAGTCTTTTCCAAATCTGTCCATCAATCTCTCCTTTCTTCACTGCTGACCACTGCTTAGAAATAATGTCCAAGGACACCTTCAATCTCAGATAATACCGTTTCTCACAGAATTCTGCCAGTATAAACAGTTCTATCAGTTCCCAAACCCAATTACCTTCCTTTCTGCGGTCCAAGTTATTCTGGAGGCAAGGATACAGAAACTTTTTTAGCTTAGGGAATGAATACCAAACATGTATAGAGAGGAAACAGATGGAGAAAATATAGGCAAACATGAAAAAAGATGGGAGAACTGAGCTGGAGAGAAGGAAGAAAGCAGAAACATGAGCATGGGTTTTCTTGTTGAGGATGTACACCAGTTTGTTCACCAGTCATTTTTCCTGCCAGAAGGAATATATTTTTGGTGTGATTGTGCTGTCAAGTATATGCCATATGCAGAGGCTTTGGTGTGAACATGGGAGCATTTAGGAGCAGTGTTTAATTTTCTGGGGAGATGGGGTGCTCTTTGCCTTTTTATTTTTTTATTTAAAGTTTATTTATTTATTGTTGTGGACCATTTTTTAAAGTCTTTATTGAATTTGTTACAATATTGCTTCTGTTTTATGTTTTGGTTTCTTGGCCACAAGGCATATGGGTTCTTAGCTCCCCGAACAGGAATTGAACCTGCACCTCCTGCATTGGAAGGCAAAGTCTTAAACCACTGGACTGCCAGGGAAGTCCCTGTATTTGCCTTTTTAGAGCCTTTGTCCTTTGTTGAGGTGGATATTGTTGCGTGGGATCCTTATTATGCTGCTCTGCTCTTGCATCTCTGGCTGCTTGGCTACTCTTTGTCAGATGGAAATCATAGAGTGGGCCTCCCTAGTGGCTCAGTGGTAAAGAATCTCTCTGCAATGCAGCAGATGCAGGTTTGATCCCTGGGTGGGGAAGATCCCCTGGAGGAGGAAATGGCAACCCACTTCAATATTCTTGCCTGGAAAATTTCATGAACAGAGGATCCTGGCGGCCTACCGTGCATGGGTCCCACCGGTGTCGGACATAACTCAGCGACTAAACGACAGCCGGACAGCAGCACACGAGCACCATTTCTGTACCTAGAACAACAGAAGCTGTTATTGTAACGACGGTGGGAACCCCCGTGTTTCTCTTCCTGTGAAGTTTGCCATGTGTGTTCACCATGGAGACTGCTGCCACTTCCCCACTGAATTTAATAGGGTGCTTGGTAAGGTGGGGCCACATGTCATGGAGAAGACCTGTGGACAACCTTCCATGACACTCACATTTAGCAGAGGAATCACCTTTGGTTTGTTTGTGTCTAAGGTCGATGCTTGTCTGGAAACCAAAACCACAGCACCACTTAGAACAATTTAGAGCGGTCGATGGCAAACCCTGAGGAGATGGTGAGGAAGGAGAAGAAGTGTTTGAGGGATCTCTGGCTGCAGCTTTAACCTGTGTGGAGAAGCCAGCTCAGCACTGTCTGCAGGGTGGCACTGACTCAAGCTCTGGTATTGAGTTTCTCACTTTAGGGAGCAATGAAACAATACAGCTGAGCCGAGAGCTTGGGTGGAGGTGGGAGGGAAGAGGAGAGGCTCCGTTAACCTGGGAGATGCTGCCCTTATTTATTTGCTGAATTTCCATCACCACAGCCTGAACATGTAGTGTCTGTTACACATTTGTTGAACAAATAAATAGTTTGGGGTGACATGGTTAATTATACTATAGTTGGAGTAGAAGTGGCAAACCACTCCAGTATTCTTGCCTGGAAAATTCCATGGACAGAGAAGCCTGGCGGACTGCAGTCCATGGGGGTCGCAAAGATCTGACTGACCAACTGAGTACACTATATTTACTTTCATAATTAAATAATTGTTCATAATAGGTCTATAAACATTCAGTCTATTTTTTCATCTGCAATTATTATTTTTTTAATGACCAAATTGTCTAATAATTTTACTGATAACTCAGCCATGATGGTCAGACAGAGATCTGGTTGATAAAAATAACTATGGGTCCAATAACTCTGTGACCTTTTTTTTTTTTTAATTACTGTAGTATAATTGCTTTACAATGTTGTGTTAGTTTCTGTTGTACAAAAAAGTGAATCAGCCATATGAATACATATACCCCTCCCTCCTGAACCTCCGTGCCCCACCTTCATCTCATCCCACCCCTTCTAGGTCATCATAGAGCACTGAGCTGAGCTCCCTGTGCTATACAGCAATTTCCCATTTAACACATGGTAGTGTATGTATGTCAGTGCTACTCTGTGAATGTTTTTGTATTTCTGAGAGCATGTTCTTAGGCCCCAGAAAAGGAAATCTGCATACATGGCAAGATAACCCCCATTTCCTCTCCTCCACAGGGAAGCGTTTGAAGTTCGAGAGGTTTCATTCAGTGACCTCAGCCTCTGTGATCTGATGGTACAGATGCAGCCATTATTCCTTTATGTGAGAGGAGAGGGCTTTGCAGCGAATACAGGGCAAGCAGCAGTCCTTGGACACAATAATGCCAAGGTCTGATTCTCAAAGAGCAGAAAGAAAACCCTGTGAAAGGAAAGAACGTTCTCTTCTCTTAGGAGATTGGATTCTCTTTTCTCATGTGCTTGTAGAGGAGCTGGACTGCTGCCATTACTGGGAAAGAGCTTCTACTGGCTTCTACTCATGGGTGCAGAGCTCATGCTTTTCCTCAGTATCAGCAGAAGCCTGGGCAAGAGAAAACTTCCATTAACATTTGGCTAAGTTCTGAGCTGGCAGAGTCTGCAAGACGCAAGATGAGGTAAATACATCAACAGACTTGCTCCGTCTGAGAGGCAGCATTTTTCTGGAAGTGGAGGCGCTTCTGGGGATGGGGAGCTTTCCAAGGGGAGAGGGGATGAAAGAGTCCCTGTGCGAGGAGAAGGGACTGCGAGGGAGAGGAGGTTAGGGCACAGGGCTATTTCCGTGAGGGGCAGTTTCTCTAAGGGCTCGGATGGAGAAGCTGTATTTTCAAGGAAATGAGTTAAATTAGGTTATGACTCCTGGTCCTGTGTTGTTCTCCTTTTTGATGCTTACTTGATACTTCTGTAAAAGATTATTCAGACCTCTGCTGGATCTCAAGGGCAGAGGATCTTCCCTTGGCCATCTCACCTCATAGGTTACCAGACATAAGATACTGATGGGCAAATAACCCCAGAGAGCTCTTAAAGCCCATTCTATAAACTTCCCCTCCCAAGACAGGCAGTTGATGTGCATTAATCCATCTTTCAAGATAAAACCAGGGTTCTCTGCATCTTCTAGTACCTAGAAATCCATCTTCCACTTTCTTTGCTGAAGACTACGATATTTTATGGGTCCAAGGGATTCACACATCAGAATTTTTATTGCTTGTAGTTTCAAGGAAACTGAAACTTAAAGAGAGCGTTAGCCTTTCTTTTTCCGTCTAACTACTACTACTACTAAGTCGCTTCAGTCATGTCCGACTCTGTGCGACCCCATAGATGGCAGCCCACCAGGCTACCCCGTCCCTGGGATTCCGTCTAAATTATACCCTTAAATGACATTCCTAAATAAGAATTTCAAATATCCTAAAATATAAGAAGATAAAATTAGAAAAATTAAAAAAAAATCTATTTTGTGCAAGCTGCTAGAATTTCATTACGCAAACTTCTGTTTACTTTAGACTTATTTTTCATTTCGTATATATTGGGTATGTGGCCTTATTTTCCAGATCGTTTTAGCGAGCATTTTGTGTACCTTTAAGCCAGTATTTTTCTTTGCATGTATTCAGTACCTATTTTTTTTTTCTTTAGTGGGAAGCCATAACTATTATATACATTATATAATTTAATAATTTAATTAAATTATTATGTAACTGCTTGGCTATTACAAATACGGTTGACAGGCCCTCATCAACTTGTTATCCTGACTGTACAGTGAAAACATGAGATCAGTCTGTTATTTGAATCTAATTCCTTCTTACCATTTATCGTCTTTTGTAGGCAATTGATGTTTCCTTAGCAACAATATTGTTAAATAGTTACTCAAGGGCTTTTTTCAAGGACTGTATTCATTTTCATCTTTTAAAAAATTTTTTCCATAAGTTTGCTTGGTTAATTACGGTCCTTACCTTAAAGTACTGGTTGTTTTTAGTCTTGCACTCACATTCACAGTTTGCAGGGAAATCAATTTTTAAACCTCTAGAATTTCATCTAATGCATGTCACATGGTCACTTGGCTCATGGAAGGGACTCTTCATGGTCCTTTAAGTATGCTTTTTAATTTTATGAAAAAGAATCCAATATTTGCAAATATAATTCTTAAGCCCAATCATCTTAAAGTTAGCTTAGTCAATAAGTAAGCAGAATACTGGGGACAATTATTTTTTTGTATAAATGGGTTGTTTCTTAAAATTAATCTGGTTAGAGAAAAGTTGATCTTTTCAACAAATGTTTTTGGAAAAACTGGACAGCTATATGCAAGAGAATGAATGTAGACCACTATCTTATACTATACACAAAAATAAACTCATTATGAATTAAAGACTTAAACATAAGACCTGAAACCGTATATGAAACCATAAAACTCCTAGAAGAAAACACATAGGCAGTATGCACTTTGAATCAGACTTAGCAATATCTTTCTGTATATGCTTTCTCAACAAGGGAAACAAAGTAACAATAAACAAATGGGACTATATCAAACTTTAAATGCATCTGCACAGCAAAAAAAAGAAAGAAAGAAAGAAAGAAAACCAAAGCCATCAACAAAATGAAAAGACAATCTACTGAGTGAGAGAAGACGTTTGAAAAATATTTATCCTGTAAGGAATTAATATCCAAAATAAACACAGAACTCATACAACAACAAAAAACTAATAACCCAAATGAAAAATGGGCAGATGACCTTCTTTTCCAAAGAAAAAAATGAAGCATCACTTCATACCTGTTAGAATGGCTATTATCAACGGGCCAAGAAATAACAAGTGGTGAAGAAGATGTGGAGAAAAGAAAATCCTTCTACATTCTTGGTGTGAATGTAAATTGGTACAGCCACTATGGAAAACAATATAGAGATTCATAAAAAAATTAAGAATAGAAGTACCATGTAATCCAACTATTCCACTTCTGGATACTTATCCAAATAAAACAAAAACACTAACTCAAAAAGGTATGTAAATCCCTGTGTTCACTGCAGCATTATTTACAATAGCCAAGATATGAAAAGCCTAAGTGCCCATTGATGAATGAATAAAGTGCCCATTGATGAATAAAGAAGATATTTTATGTTGTTCAATCACTAAGTCATGTTTGACTCTGCGACCCCGTGAACTGCAGCACGCCAGACTTCCCTGTCCTTCACTATCTCCTGGAGTTTGCTCAAACTCATGTCCATTGAGTTGGTGATGCCATCCATACATCTCATCCTTTGTCACCCCCTTCTTCTCCTGCCCTCAATCTTTGCCAACGTCAGGGTCTTTTCCAATGAGTTGACTCTTTGTATCAGGTGGCCAAAGTATAGGAGTTTCAGCTTCAGCATCAGTCCTTTCAATGAATATTCAAAGTTGATTTCCCTCAGGACTGACTGTTTTGTTCTCCCTTCAGTTCAAGGAACTAAGAGTCTTCTCCAGCACCATAATTTGAAAGTGTCAATTCTTCAGCATTCAGCTTTCTTTATGGTCTAGCTCTCACATCTATATATGACTACTGGGAAAAGCAATAGCTTTGACTATATGGACCTTTGTTAACAAAGTGGTATCTCTGCTTCTTAATACCTTTTTTACTTTAAATATATATATTTATATACTTAATAATATATATCTATAGACAATAGAATCCTGCTTAGTCAATAAAAAGAACATGAAATCTTTCCATTTGTGATAACTTGGATGGACCTTGGACCTTGAGGGCATTATACTAAGTGAAATAAATCAGATGGAGAAAGACAAATGCAATATGATTTCACCTTCATGTAGTATATAAAACAAAGTAAATGAACAAATCTAATCAAATAAAGGCAAAAACATCAATCAATATGGAGAACAGAGTAGTGTTTATCAGAGGGAAAGTGGGGTGGAGGGAGGGTGAAGTGTGTAAAAGGTGTCATCAGATGGTGATGGATTAAAGCTACACTTTTGGTGATGAGCATGCTGGAGTATATACAAAACTGAAGTATAATGTGCTACACATGAAATTTATAAAATGTTAAAAGCCAATGTTACCTCAATAAAAACAAATTTAATCTGATAAAATGTCATTTAGTAGACTTAGTTATTCAATCAGTGAAATATATGATGTTTTTCATTTGCATGAATTTTTTTTTCAATGTAAAATGCCTGATAATTGACTACAACTCACAGGCCAAGAAGGAGTATTCAGGAACTTGAAGGGTCTTCTTATGAATGTGGGGAAAGAGTGTGATCATGGAATTTGCATATTGCAGACACATATTTGCTCACTATAGTTTGGCTTTCTGTAGCTCCTCCAAATGACTTTCAAAGTGAGAAGTGAGACAGGAGCCTACAAATTCAGCTTCTGTGGTCTAACTGTGCCAGTTAGTGAAGTCATGCAAGAGTCCCATGTGAGAGAAGTTAAGATAGCACTGCCTCTGGTATTCAATGGAATCAAACACCAGTCTTTTAAACTGTTGAACTTTGACTTATTTATTTGAATGGTGGGATAGGAGTGTTCCTGGGACAGGAAATCTAAGACACACACATTCTTCACATAAATCATGTAGTATAGGGACAAAAATGTATAAACTGGTAAAAATACTTTACCAATGAGCAACTTTTAAATAGGTTTTTTTTTTTGTTCCTGATTCTGATAACAGACTGGTGAATTTCTCTTACTTGAAAGATTGGGAGGTCAGGAGTGAGGGTGGTTATAGAACAATGGATAGAAAAAAAGAACATTTTGTTCATGAAAGTGATTTGTAAATTCTAAGTAATGAACAAATTGCAGCTGCCATTATTATTTTGTCGATTTTTTTCCCCGTGATAATCTGCCTACATTTATAGCTCACTGAAACACCTCAACTCAGGGACAATACTCTCTAGGTGATTTTCACTGTAAGTGAATTTTACAAAAGAAAAAGATGGCTTAGTTGCTTTGCATTTTAAGAGAATGAAGGCTTCAAATCTTTAATACATTGCCTTCAAGAGAAATAAAACTTCTTCAGAAAGTTTATAACCATGATAAAAATATAATTTGAATAACTGGATAGTTAAAACATTATTGAAACTTATTCCTTTTAAAAGATCCAACTAGGAATGTGACTTTACAAATGGTACATTCTTTTTCTACTTAAACAGTATAAATACTAGATGTTACCAAAATAAAATCCCTAGTTTTGTAGAAAAGTATTAATCAATTTTCTTTGAAAATATTTTGTTATTATGGAAAATTTCAAGGTAATAGAAAAAGTTTATAGAAGCTCTCATATATATATAATCATCAAGTTACAATGATTCTTGACATTCAGGTCAGAATTTCAGGAGTAAAACACTATAAAATCTCAGATAATTATTTTATTGCTGTGAGTCATGTATAGTTGCAGAATACATATTATACATATGTAACACAAACAGCTGCATGCAAGCTTAGTCTGCAAGCTTAGTTGTGTTCAACTCTTTGTGGCCCTATGGATCTGTCCATGGGATTTCCCAGGCTAGAATACTGGAGTGGGTTGCCATTTCCTCCTCCAGGGGATCTTCCTGACACAGGGATCAAACCCGTGTCTCTTACATCTCCTGCCTGGCAGGCAGATTCTTTATCACTAGCACCACCTGAGAAGCCTTCAGTTCAGTTCAGTTCAGATCAGTCGCTCAGTCGTGTCCAACTCTTTGCAACCCCATGAATTGCAGCACACCAGGTCTCCCTGTCCACCAAATTGCCAACATCCACTGGATCATGAAAAAAGCAAGAGAGTTCCAGAAAAACATCTATTTCTGCTTTATTGACTATGCCAAAGCCTTTGACTGTGTTGATCACAATAAACTGTGGAAAATTTTGAGAGAGATGGGAATACCAGACCACCTGACCTGCCTCTTGAGAAACCTGTATGCAGGTCAGGAAGCAACAGTTAGAACTGGACATGGAACAACAGACTGGTTCCAAATAGGAAAAGGAGTACATCAAGGCTGTATATTGTCACCATGCTAATTTAACTTCTTTGCAGAGTACATCATGAGAAACGCTGAGCTGGAAGAAGCACAAGCTGGAATCAAGATTGCCAGGAGAAATATCAATAACCTCAGATATGCAGATGACACCACCCTTGTGGCAGAAAGTGAAGAGGAACTCAAAAGAGCCTCTTGATGAAAGTGAAAGAGGAGAGTGAAAAAGTTGGCTTAAAGTTCTGCCTTCAGAAAATGAAGATCATGGCATCTGGTCCCATCACTTCATGGGAAATAGATGGGAAAACAGTGGAAACAGTGTCAGACTTTAGTTTTTTGGGCTCCAAAGTCACTGCAGATGGTGATTGCAGCCATGAAATTAAAAGACACTTACTCCTTGGAAGGAAAGTTATGACCAACCTAGATAGCATATTCAAAAGCAGAGACATTACTTTGCCAACAAAGGTCCATCTAGTCAAGGCTGTTTTTTCCAGTGATCATGTATGGATGTGAGAGTTGGACTGTGAAGAAAGCTGAGCGCCAAATAATTGATGCTTTTGAACTGTGGTGTTGGAGAAGACTCTTGAGAGTCCCTTAGACTGCAAGGAGATCCAACCAGTCCATTCTAAAGGAGATCAGCCCTGGGTGTTCATTGGAAGGAATGATGCTAAAGCTGAAACTCCAGTACTTTGGCCACTTCATGCAAAGAGTTGACTCATTGGGAAAGACTCTGATGCTGGGAGGGATTGGGGGCAGGAGGAGAAGGGGACGACAGAGGATGAGATGGATGGATGGCATCACCGACTTGATGGACATGTTTGAGTGAACTCCGGGAGTTGGCTCAGATCATGAACTCCTTATTGCCAAATTCAGAGTTAAATTGAAGAAGGTAGGGAAAACCACTAGACCATTCAGGTATGACCTACATGAAATCCCTTATGATTATACAGTGGAAGTGAGAAATAGATTTAAGGGACTAGATCTGATAGATAGAGTGCCTGATGAAGTATGGACTGAGGCTCGTGACATTGTACAGGAGACAGGGATCAAGACCATCCCCACAGAAAAGAAACGTGAAAAAGAAAAATGGCTGTCTGGGGAAGGCTTACAAATAGCTGTGAAAAGAAGAGAAGCAAAAAGCAAAGGAGAAAAGGAAAGAGATAGCATCTGAACGCAGAGTTCCAAAGAATAGCAAGAAGAGGTAAGAAAGCCTTCTTCAGCGATCAATGCAAAGAAATAGAGGAAAACAACAGAATGGGAAAGACTAGAGATATCTTCAAGAAAATTAGAGATACCAAGGGAACATTTCACGCAAAGATTGGCTCAATAAAGGACAGAAATGGTATGGACCTAACAGAAGCAGAAGATATTAAGACGAGGTGGCAAAGAATACACAGAAGAACTGTAACAAAAAAAGATCTTACATGACCA
>NW_011495050.1:173464-179785 GCF_000754665.1 Bison bison bison | reverse complement strand
TTGGCAACCCCATGAATCGCAGCACGCCAGGCCTCCCTGTCCTTCATCATATCCCGGAGTTCACTCAAACTCACGTCCATCGAGTCAGTGATGCCATCCAGCCATCTCATCCTCTGTTGTCCCCTTCTCCTCCTGCCCCCAATCCCTCCCAGCATCAGAGTCTTTTTCAATGAGTCAACTCTTTGCATGAGGTGGACAAATTACTGGAGCTTCAGCTTTAGCATCATTCCCTCCAAAGAACACCCAGGGCTGATCCCCTTCAGAATTAAAGCCTGGTTATTATATATGCAGCTTAGGTTTTTGGGATAGCCATCAGTCCTCCTTGAATTCCTGTCACAAATTTGTCATTTTTGCCTCTTTTGATCCTGCCCTCTATCTGTGTTCTCTGTAGTGGCAGATATAAAACCTTCCCTCCAACTTCAACAAATTTAAGTCTGTTGAGTCTATCTGAAAAAATAACCTCAGAATTCTCCCTCCCTATAAATTTACTAAAAAAAAAAAAAAAAAAAGCTTATCACACTCTACAATATGGTTAGTTCACACTTATCACCACAGATTTATTTTCCAGAAAGATGACCATGAACTATGTATTAATATGTGTCTCCCCATTCTTACCTCAACTGTAAGCATTAATGGGCCAGTGTTCTAGCTTGGAGAATCCCAGGGACAGCGGAGCCTGTTGGGCTGCCATCTATGGGTTGCACAGAGTCGGACACGACTGAAGCGACTTAGCAGTAGCAGTAGCAGCATATTAGGAAAAAAAAATACTTTTTCCCATTGAATTGAAATGATTTATACTAGCCCAGTCTGTAACAGGCCAATTTACGTACCTAGCACCATTCACACAGAATTTGGCAAATTCAGCAGGGACAACAAAACAAGACCTAAACCAATAGATGAATGTGATGTGGAAAGGAACACACAGTGACTGATACCAATTATAATAAGCATTTGGCTGAACTTCCCCGGGTGTAGCCAACTTTTGGGATACAACGGGTGAATATGGAAGAGTATTTCAAAATACCACTCCTACTCTATTCACCTCAACCTCTTGTCTCTTGCTAATGCTTACTGCTATGAATACATCCAATTTTTTACTTCTATGTAGTAACTGAGTTTTGTTTCAGCTCCTTTCTTTAGTTTCAACCAGGGGCAAATTTGCACCCAAGGGGACTGTGATGGGATGTATGAGAAAAATATGTTTTTGGTCATTCACAGTTCTAAGGTTCTTGGCTCACAGCTTTCAAACCCCTTGGAATTGAGATTGAGAAAGGTATCTTTTTAAAACAATTTTATTTACTTTTAATTTTGGTTGTTCTGGTCATTTTGCTGCATGTTGGCTTTCCTTATTTGTGGCAAGTGAGCCCTGTGGCATCTTCCTGAACCAAGGATGGAACCCCCATACCCTGCATTAGCAGGTGGATTCTTGACCCCTGGACCAATAGAGAAGTCTGAGAAAGATGTATTTTTTGTGTGTTAATGAGGTGACTGTTGGGGAGCATCTAAGGCTGGGGACTGGTTGTCAGTGGAACATACCATGCATTAAGAATTGAAATTTTCAGCCCCACCTCCCTCATCTACAGGGGGGGGGGGTGGAAGTTGAATCAATTGTCCATTGCCAATGATTTAATCAAGATTGTGTAAGGAGGCCTCCTTTAAAACTCAAAAGGACTGAATTGAAGAACATTTATCAGTTGATGATCTCCTGAAGGTGCTGAAAGACTATCTTTCCCGGAGAGGGAATGAAAGCTTCCTGCCCTTTCCCCATGTCTTGCCCCATGCGTCTTTTCCATCCGGCTGTTCTTGAGTTTCATTCTTTTATAATAAACTGGTGATCTAGTAAATAAAATGTTTCTATGAGTTTTGAGCCATGCTAGCAAATTAGTTGATCCCACAGAGGGTATCACTGGAATCTTTCACTTTATAGCCAGTGGACCAAGTACAGTTAATGACCTAGGCTTGTGACTGCTGTCTAAAGTAGGGTAAGGGGGCACTCTTGTGGGAATTTTGTGCTTTTCCCAGGTAGATGGTGTCAGAATTGAGTTGAATTTTCAGACCTTCTACTGGTGAAAAAGTTGGCTTAAAGCTCAACATTCAGAAAACTAAGATCATGGCATCTGGTCCCATGACTTCATGACAAATAGATGGGGAAACAGTGGAAACAGTGGCAGACTCTATTTTTTTGGGCTCCAAAATCACTGCAGATGGTGAATGCAGCTATGAAATTAAAAGACACTTGCTCCTTGGAAGAAAAGTTATGACCAATATAGACAACATATTCAAAAGCAGAGACATTACTTTGCAAAAAAAGATCCGTCTAGTCAAGGCTATGATTTTTCCAGTAGTCATGTATGGATATGAGAGTTGGACTACAAAGAAAGCTGAGCCCTGAGGAATTGATGTTTTTGAACTGTGGTGCTGGAGAAGACTCTTGAGAGTCCCTTGGGCTGCAAGGAGATCCAAACAGTCCATCCTAAAAGAAATCAGTCCTGAATATTCATTGGAAGGACTGATGTTGAAGCTGAAACTCCAATACTTTGGCCACCTGATGCAAAGAACTGACTCATTGGAAAAGACCCTGATGTTGTAAAAGATTGAAGGTGAGAGGAGAATGGGACATCAGAGGATGAGATGTTGGATGGCATCACCGACTTAATGCAGATAAGTTTGAATAAACTCTGGGAGTTGGTGATGGACAGGGGGGCCTGGTGTGCTGCCATTCATGGGGTCACGGAGAGTCAGACATGACCAAGCGACTGAACTGAACCGAACTGGTGTTCGAAAATTGCTTGTCGAAGTGAGAAACTTGCCGCTCCCCTTCCCACATGCATTGGAATTGGTGACCAGAACTCCGTAGGGATATTTGCAATAGGGAAGCCCCAAGAATACTGGAGTGGGTAGCCATTCCCTTCTCTAGGGGATATTCCTGACCCAGGGATTGAACCCAGGTCTCCCACATTGCAGGCAGATTCTTTACCATCTGAGGCACCAGGGAAGCCCCTTGCAATGTCTGGAAATGTAATTTCCATATATAATATATGTATTTTATTCTTCTATTTTTTCATTAGGAGGTGCTATTCGTGTCTAGTTGGTGGAATTAGGGACATTGCTAAACATCCTGTGATATACAGAATATCTAAAGCAAAGAACTATCTGGCCCCAGATGATAAATGTGCTAAAGATCAGAAATCCTCCTCTGGACCTTTCTATTTTAAATGACAAGTAGTTTCACTTTTGGAAAGTCAATTTATGTCTTAGGCATGTGCGCCCCAGTATCAGGCATGGAAAACATATTTTATAGTTTATATTTTTAATAGGTCCTTCCTCTAGGGGAGTGCTGGGAAAAGCAGAGAGAAAAATATTGATTTCTTTCTGTTCTAAATAGTCTCAGTACCACGGACATCCAAATGACAAATTGTGGTTAAGCCCCAAAGTTTCCAGTGTGAGCTTCTTATTTATCTTTCTGATGACTTCTTATTACCACTTTGCCTTGGGGACTCTTACCTCTTGGCTGCTGAGTATGCCAGCTGAAGTTCTTCTTGATCTTTTGCAAGGTGGACGTCAATGTACACCTAGGAGCTCTGGCCCAGTCAGTTTGTCCTTCACCAATGTCTAATATCTATTTTTTAAATTAATTAATTTATTTTTAATTGGAGGGTAATTACATTACAATATTGTGATGGTTTTTGTCATACATCGACATGAATCAGTCATGGGTGCACATGTATCCCCCCATCCTGAACCCCCCACCTTCCTCCCTCCCCACTCCATCCCTCTGGGTTGTCCCAGAGCACCAGCTTTGTGTGCCCTGCTTCATGCATCAAACTTGCACTGGTCATTTATTTTACATATGGTAATATACATGTTTCAATGTTATTCTCTCAATTCATCCCACCCATGCCTTCTCCCATGGAATACAAAAGTCTGTTCTTTACATCTGTGTCTCTTTTGTTGCCTTGCACAGAGGATCATCTTTACCATCTTTCTAAATTCCATATATATACATTAATATGCAGTATTGGTGTTTCTCTTTCTGACTTGCTTCACTCTGTATAATAGGCTCCAGTTTCATGCACCTCATTGGAACTGACTCACATGCGCTCCTTTTTATAGCTGAGTAATATTCCATTGTATATATGTACCACAGCTTCCTTATTCATTCTTCTGCCAATGGACATCTAGGTTGCTTCCATATCCTAGGTATTGTAAAGAGTGCTGCAATTAACTTTCACCAACGTCTATTTACTTTATCACTGTCACTGCTGGTTGACACAAAATTTCTTGTTCAGCATTATGCTAAAAAACTAACATCTCTACATTGTCCCAGCTCTGATGTTGACTGTTAATCTTACCCTGGCCACTCTTCTGGGTTGTTCCTGCTATCCTTTTTAGAGAACTAGGATGGTCCATGCAGGGCTTTTGGTTCTATCTCTACTTTCAGAGAATGAGAATTGATATTAAAGTGTCCTACTTGAGGATGTCAGTCCCCAGATGAGCTGGGAAGTATCTCTAATTATGGGATTACCCATACTTCACTGTAAGAGAGTCTTCAGGATAGTAACCTGCTCTCCTTCAATCCACATTCTATGGCTCACCCTCTCCTTTAGGGGTTAGCTACAAGGAGCTCTTTTAGTTTTGTTAGTATCTGTGCATTTGTCTGTCTTTGGCTTTCCTTGTTCACAGTGGGAGACATGACTACACACTCATGGCATCCAGTTCCATCACTTAATGGCAAATAGAGGGGGAAAATGTGGAAGCAGTGACAGATTTTGTTTCCTTGGGCTCCAAAATGACTGTGGATGGTGACTGCAGCCATGAAATTAAAAGATGCTTGCTTCTTGGAAGACACGCTATGACAAACCTAGACAGAATATTAAAAACAGAAATATCACTTTGTTGACCAAGGTCCATTGACAAAAGAGCTATGGTTTTTCCAATAGTTATTTATGCATAGAAGCATGGAAGTTCTTCAAATTAGAGTTACCATATGATCCAACAATTCCCACTCCTGGGCATATATCTGGAGAAAACTAATTTAAATAGATAAATGCACTCCAGTGTTCATGTGTGTGCATGCTCAGTCACGTCTGACTCTGCAACCCTGTGGACTATAGCCCGCCAGGCTCCTCTGTCCATGGGATTCTCCAGGCAAGAATACTGAAGTGGGTTGTCATATCCTTCTCCAGGGACTCTTCTGGATCCAGGGATCAAACAAGGGTCTCCTGCAACTCCTGCCTTGGCAGGTGGATTCTTTTACCGTTGAGCCATACGGGACAGCATTATTCACAATAGCCAGGACAAAGAAGCAAGCTAAATGTTCATTGACAGATGAGTGGATAAAGAAAATGTGGCATTTTGCCATACCAATACAATATTGTAAAGTAAAAAAAATAAATAAGGTAATTACTGATAAGTATGATCCCATTGCCATTTACTTTATTGTTTGGGGTTCGAATTTATACACCATTTTTGTGTTTCCTGTCTAGAGAATATCCTTTAGTATTTGTTGTAGAGCTGGTTTGGTGGTGCAGAATTCTCTCAGCTTTTGCTTGTCTGAGAAGCTTTTGATTTCTCCTTCATACTTGAATGAAATCCTTGCTGGGTACAATAATCTGGGCTGTAGGTTATTTTCTTTCATCATTTTAAGTATGTCTTGCCATTCCCTCCTGGCTTGAAGAGTTTCTATTGAAAGATCAGCTGTTATCCTTATGGGAATTCCCTTGTGTGTTATTTGTTGTTTTTCCCTTGCTGCTTTTAATATTTGTTCTTTGTGTTTGATCTTTGTTAATTTGATTAATATGTGTCTTGGGGTGTTTCGCCTTGGGTTTACCCTGTTTGGGATTCTCTGGGTTTCTTGGACTTGGGTGATTATTTCCTTCCCCAGTTTAGGGAAATTTTCAACTATTATCTCCTCAAGTATTTTCTCATGGTCTTTCTTTTTGTCTTCTTCTTCTGGAACCCCTATGATTCGAATGTTGTAGCGTTTAATATTGTCCTGGAGGTCTCTGAGATTGTCCTCATTTCTTTTAATTCGTTTTTCTTTTATTCTCTCTGATTCATTTATTTCTACCATTCTATCTTCTAATTCACTAATCCTATCTTCTGCCTCTGTTATTCTACTATTTGTTGCCTCCAGAGTGTTTTTAATTTCATTTATTGCATTATTCATTATATATTGACTCTTTTTTATTTCTTCTAGGTCCTTGTTAAACCTTTCTTGCATCTTCTCAATCCTTGTCTCCAAGCTATTTATCTGTGATTCCATTTTAATTTCAAGATTTTGGATCAATTTCACTATCATTATTCGGAATTCTTTATCAG
>NW_011495050.1:172525-172788 GCF_000754665.1 Bison bison bison | reverse complement strand
GGAGAATGGCATTGAAACATGTGAAATGTCATGTATGAAACGAGATGCCAGTCCAGGTTCAGTGCACGATGCTGGATGCTTGGGGCTGGTGTGCTGGGATGGCCCAGGGGGATGGTATGGGGAGGGGGGAGGGAGGAAGGTTCAGGATGGGGAGCACGTGTATACCTGAAATTAAAAAAAAAAATTAAAAAATTAAAAAAAATTAAAAATAAAATAAAATTAAATTAAATTAAAAAAATAAAAAAAAATAAAAAAAAAATAAA
>NW_011495050.1:166934-172098 GCF_000754665.1 Bison bison bison | reverse complement strand
ATGTGGCATTTATATACAATGGAATATTACTTAGCCATAAAAAATGAAATAATGTTCTTTTCAGCAACTTAGACCTAGAGATTATCATTACTAAGTGAAGTAAGTCAGAGAAAGACAAATGTCATATAATATCACTTACATGTGACATGTAAGACAAATGATATAAATGAACCTATTTGCAAAACAGAAACAGACTCAAAGACAAAACAAGCTTATGGCTACCATAGAAGACAGGGTAAAGGGAGGGATAAATTAGGAGTTTGAGATTAACAAATGCAAAATATTTTATATAAAATAGGTAAAAAACAAGGTCATGCTGTACAGCAACAGGGAGCTATATTCAATATCTTGTAGTACACTATAATGGAAAAATAGACAAAGCACACACACATATATATATAAAACTGAATCACTTTGCTGTATATCAGAAACTAACACAGCATTGTAAATTAACTATACTTCAGTAAAAGTGAAAATTATTTTAAAAAGTTGTCAGAAAAAATCTACATGTGTGTCCCTTCATCTGCATATTTGCAAATAGTATATTTGTGTATATGTCCATGTTTGTCATTCAAAAACATTTTGAAAATCTCTTTTTGTGTTTATCACTGTGCTAAAAATAAGTCATATAGATTTCATTGAAAAAAATCTTAGTTACTCTGAAGCCTCCTTGGTCTCTAAGATGCAACTGAGAAATCTTGTTAATGATTGGAGAAGGGGATCTACATGTAAACAAATTGACAAATGTGAAACTCATTTGTCAGACTTTACAACCAGGAGTTCAAATTTGTGTCTTTTTTCTGGACTCACAGGAAACAGCGTAAGAAGCATATCCTTGAGATATGTTCTGACCCACATATCACTGATCAATGGAGAAAGAGAGAAAGTTGAAACCCACTTGCGGGAGTCACCCCAATTGTTAGATTGGCTACTAAGGGGCAACTAACTGTAGAATCAGGGTCCAGAGTGTCTAGTATTATAGCTAAAATTAAATAAATTATACTTTTTATGGGCCTGGCACAGGCCTGTCTTATGTCTATGAATTGATTTTTATAATAATAATTATTAACTGAAATAATTTTGCTAATTATAATTATTAATAAGACTTTCTTTTAATCTCACAAATGACTTAGCTGAGGCCACAAATATTTCCTCTAATCAAAGAAGAAAAAACATGGGGTTTGGAGCTAGCTAGACCTTGGTTTTAATGTCAACTTTTATGTCAACCAAGTGGGTAGTGCAAGTTACAAAATCTATTCTAGCTGCAGTCTTTTTTATAAGTAAAATAGAGATAACAATTCTGTCAAGAGTTGTTGAAAGGCTCATGTAAATGTAAAATATCCAACTGAGTACCTGGCATAGGGTAGACAATTAGTCACAGCTACTTTTGCTATTCTGATTGGTATTTTCATCTAAGAAGGTTCAATTCCAAGAGAACAAGTTAACAGAAATCCAGAAAAGAGGTGGTACTTGAAGTTAGATTCTACTTATTCTACCTCTAGGGAGCATCTGTGGCCAGGCACCAAGGACATGGAGGAGAATGCCCAGTTCTCCTTGAGAGGGCCTGCCAGAGTCTGAGACAGGTGGTGACAGATTCATAGCAATGAGCTTGTTCAAAGGCAGGGCATAGATCCTACTGAAGAAATGTGTTAGAAATCCAGTTACATGGATCAGGCAAGTATAAAGGAGTTGTGGAAATGAGTAGCCACTGCAGTGCTCAGGATGCAATGACTGATGTATCAGATACCACATCTATAGCAGCATTATGAATTCCAGTGTCCATTTCATAATAGATTAAGCCTGTTAATGGTTTCCATAATTGCTTCCAGACTAACACAGGATTGAGATATTTTGAGTATATAGCTTTAGAAGCTGTAGTTGAGCTATACTGTGGAGACAGAGGCTAACCTGACCAAAATTGATTTCTTTTGTCTTGATTGAGTAATTTGCCTTACATTTGAGAGAGAACAAACATATTTTCATAGCAAGACTACATCAGAGCTTCACCAAACTATCTGATATCCAAAGACTTATGGTAATGAATTATAATATTTTATACTGCTTGTATATGTAAATAAATTCTACTGAAAACTCCAAATTATTTCAAAAAGCAACACATCTAACTTTTCAAAATATATAATAACATTTTCTGGTAGTGCTGTTCTTATAAGCATCTGTGGTAACAACATTCATTGGTGGCTCAACAGTAAAGAATCCACTTGCAATGTAGGAGATACAGGCTTGATCTCTGAGTCAGAAAGATCCCCTGGAGAAGGAAATGGCAACTCACTCCAGTATTCTTGCCTGGAAATCCCATGGACAGAGCAGTCTGGTGGCCATGGGGTTGCAAGAGTCTGACACAACTTAGCAACTAAACTGCCACCACCATAGGGAAACAGAATTCTAGTGTTCCCACCCCTGTGTATGTGTTCTGTAAAATTTTTCTCCTTGCTCTGAATAGGAGTTTTGGATATGATGGCATATCATCCCCATGATTATAAGGCAGAAAGAGTTTTACTGATATAATTAAGGTCTTTAACCAGTTGACTTTGAGTTGACCAAAAGGATTATTATTGGGATGGACCGGAGCTAACCAGGTGAATGTTTAAAATAAGTAAAGAGATTCAAAGTGAGGGAGACTCACTTTGAATTCAAAGTGAGCCAGAGCCCGGGTCTTGATGGAGCAAACTGCCATGTTATAGAGAAGGCCATGTGGTGGGGAATAGGGGGTAGCCTTCAGGGGCTGAGAGCAGTCCCAAGCTGACAGCCAGCAAGGCAGCAGGAACCTTGGTCCTACAACTACACCAAACCGAATGCTGGCCGAAACTTCAGTAAGTTTTCAAGAGGACCCTGAGCTCTAGATAAGCCCACAGCTCCACTCACGACCTGGCTTCAGTCTGGCAAGACTCTGAGCAGAGCATCTAATAATAACCATTCCCAGTCTTCTCAAGCTATGAGTTAATAAGCAGATTATTATAAGATACTGAATTTGTGGTAATTTGTCACACAGCAAGAGAAAACCAATACATCTACTACACAAACATTACTATGAATTTTAAATCTAACAGTATTGGAAGCCAACTAAAACCGAATGTAAATTCTTGGTTTTAAGTTTTAGTAGGTTTGGCCAACTTTAATCAGAATTGAAAAGTTTAATGACAGATTATTCCATGTCTGATGAAACTCCTTAATTTAAAATTAATCTGACACCAGCTAGAATTGGATTATTTTTCCCAGATTTCTGAATCACTTAAAATGTGATTTTAGAAAATGTATTTAAGCCACTTTCTTTAAAAGCTTTTGTTCCAAAATATGTAGAAGAAACTTCACAGACCATATGGTTTATGTTTGCTAAATATGGGAGAAGATTTCTGAGCCTTCTAGCTTGCTAGGTGTCGGTGATTTCAGAACGTTTTATGTATAAGAAAAAAAGTCCTTTGCAACACCTTTTATTCATTTTCCAGGCCAGAACACTGGAGTGGGTAGCTGTTCCCTTTTTCAGGAAATCTTCCCAAACCAGGGATCGAACCCAGGTCTCCCACAATGCAGGCAGATTTTTTACCATCTGAGCCATCAGGAAAGCCCAAGAATATTGAAGTGGGTAGCCCATCTCTTCTCCAGAGGATCTTCCTGACCCAGGAATCGAACTGGGGTCTCTTGCATTGCAGGTATATTCTTTACCAGCTGAGTTACCAGGGAGGCCCCCAAATCAGAATCATTGGAAACCTAAAAAGAATAAGATGTACGTCTCTTCTTGATTGGAGAATAGCACAGATCTACTTCAGCCTAGACAATGGGTATTTTCAGAGTGGCATGGAAAATAGAAAAACGAATTAATGTCTGACAATGTGACAAGATGAATTCTTACCCTTCTGTTGACTTTTTGACTTTAAAGCTTTTTGTTTTGCCATATCCTTCCTGGTTTTCATTCTCATTTATATTTCATGATACTGAGATAGTCATATTTTTCAAACTAATTGCAATGCTTTATTTTTGTCTTTTCCAGAAGACCATAGCATAAGATGAATAGATACCAGATTTAAATCTTTTTGAATGATTCAGAAGAGGAATGAACTTGAATGTAATGTAATTTGAACAACATCACTATAACTTTGAAACTTTTCTTCTAAAAACTCTAACTTGGTAAGAGATTGTGAGTCAGTTATTTCACCTTCATCATGCCACAAGCTTTTTTCTTCTTTTGCAAATATCCTTCTAGTTCAAAGACCCATACATTCAGCACCCTTCAAAATGATATTATCCCTTTTTTTTAAACTTCAAAATAAATGGTTGAAATAAAAAGAGAAGAAGAAAAGTGCTTAAGTAGTGAAGACAAGATTGTGTATGATTGAGCTTGACAATATGATTGTTGATTAGCGCTGATGTTTTTATGCATTTGGGAAAAAAATGCAGTGATTCAGATTGCTTTTACAAGCTGTTGTTTTAAGTTAACAATAGCAGTGTCTTTGAAAGAATGTTTTCTCCCATTTACTTCCATTGTCTTAGACTCCTCAGCAACACACAAAAGACTGATTTATGATTTTATAAGCAGCAAGGGTCTTTAAATAAAATTGATTAAGCATTTCTCTTCCCCCTGTACCCTTAAGCTGATTTCACTCCAAAAGCTCTCAGAAATGGAGTATTTATTGAGGCTGCCAGGGTCATCCATTAGTTGGACTCAATCCGCATGGTTTACTAATGAGGCTAGGCTGTGTCTGCTGTCACTAATGCTGATTTGAAAGAATGCTTTAATTACTTCTTTGCATTGATCGTGGTTGCTTTTCTTATGGTTTTAGCAGTAACTATGTTGTATGATATCTTTCTTTGGGAGGTTTATTCATATATTTATTTTTGTACTACTTGACATTTTGTTGTTGATGGCCATCTATGCTGGCAGAAAAATAGAGTAAATTAACCTTCCCGCTTGCCATTTGGGGAAAGATGACTTAAAGAGTTTTATGTTTAAACTCCTGGGCTTCCCTGTAGCTCAACTGGTTAAGAATCTGCCTGCAATGCAGGAGACCTGGATTTGATCCCTGGGTTGGGAAGATCCCCTGGAGAAGGGCATGGCAACCCACTCCAGTATTCTTCCTCTCATGGACAGAGGAGCCTGATAAGGTATAGTCCATAGAGTCACAAACAGTTGCACATGACTGAAACGATT
>NW_011495050.1:149743-166834 GCF_000754665.1 Bison bison bison | reverse complement strand
CAAACTCCTACTTCCACCAACATATTGAGAGTAAACACCCAGGAGACTGCAGAGGTTGCTAAGCTTCTCTTTTGCAAGGAAAAGCATCATTTTGGATCGCACCAATATGCGTCTAATAATGGCAATGTTGGAGTTTAGGCTGATTCTTTTTGTAAATATCTTGTATCATATAGCCTGATGTGTAGTTAGGTTAACCCATTCGTAGAGCTGTTATATGTTATTTCAGTGCCTATACTTGAGGGTGTTTTTTTCTTTCATTCTTGTTGTTTCTAACCCAAATGCATTTGACAGAAAGCTAGTCTTTTGAATATCTCCTGGATCTGAATCACCTCAGGTTTTCCTGAAATGTCTTTGGTAGGGCAGATGTTTAAATAATCTTCACTAGATAAATTTCACCAGGGATCATATCTTCTTCCATGATGTAATATAAAGCCTGTGGGCTTTGAAAGAGATAGAATCTGAAAGCATGCTTCACTGCACCTTATGTGACCCGAGTAGATTTCTTAAGCTTGTTGAGCCTGAGCTTCCTAGTGGTAAAATGTGCATATTACCTACATTTCAGGCTTCTTAGAAAGATTAGAGAAGATTGCATGCTTGCATGGGTGCTCATTCATGTCCAACTCCTTGCAACTCCATGGTCTATATAGCCTGCCAGGCTTCTCTGTACATGGGATTTTCCAGGCAAGAATACTGGAGTGGGTTGTCATTTCCTTCTCCAGGGCCTCCCAACCCAGGGTTCAAACCTGTGTTTCTTATGTCTCCTACACGGGCAGGCAAGTTCTTTGCCACTAATGCTACCTGCAAACATATATAAAATACATATAAAACATTTTTCATGATACATAGAAGGCACTCAAATATATATTGTCTTCAGGTAAAGGTTCTTCTTTATCATTTTCCTATGCTTTCATAAGAACAGTAGCAATAAATATCTTGCATAACTTTATAGAAACTGTCTCATGCACAAGTGAACAGGGAGTTCTTACCTACTCCTGCTCTCTTTATAAAATAAATGTAAAACAATTGTGATGTTGTAGTTTCCATGAGTATTTAGAGTTTGATTATCACTGTGGATTGATTTATAGCATCACACTTTTCTTTTGGATGAATATGTATTTCTTAATGCTGAATGTGTATGTGACCAAAACATTTCAGTTTTTTTTACCTTTTGTTTATTTTTCATTTATGTTTAAAGTTTTTAAACAACTGGAGAGAGCTGGCTTGATGAATATTCCACTGAAAGTTCTACTGATAATTATTTATAATCAGACAAAATGACCTCTGGAGAATGAATGTCAGTCCTGGCCAATTCAACAGTGGATTCCCAAACAAGTTACAAGTTAAATTTTTATTACACATGGTTACATCTATTCTTGCAGAATTCTTAGAATTTCTCAGGTTTATCGTTTAATGATAAATATCCTTGCATTATACTATATGGCATGTCCTTGAAAAAGGAATGAGAATCAAGGAATGATTTGAAGGCATATTGTCACAAACATATGTAAGGGAGAGAAGACACTGAAGAGGATGAAGGATGAATGGGTGAGGGATATATAGACTTCTCTTCTGAAGCAATGAACTCAAGATGGAGAGCGTAGGGTAAAGCATGAGGAGAGAGGACATTGTGAAGTCTATTATTATAGCAGTGGGTGGAATTGACGTGCACACTTTTGTTAACCAGGCACGAAAGTTGAGGTGTTCGCTCCCCTTCCTGCCCGACTTGACAAATCATTTCAGTAATGTCTGCATTTGACAGAAGGCACTTTGAAGACATGTGAACTGTGTGGGAGGAATATTGCAATATAAAGAAGAATTTGTGCCCTCTGACCAGGAAACTAGAAAGTGTCTGGAGGATAGCAACATGGGGAATCCAGGGAAACAGATGGTTTCAATCTCTAATCAGCCAAGAGTTGCTGGTTTCTGTCTTCTCAGTGATTTCAGAGTGCTGCATAGTGATTAATAAGCAAATTAAAGTACTTATACCTTGAAGGGCACATTAATTCAATGGATCTGGGTCCAGATCTCTTAAAATTCAGAAATACTTTGGTTCTTTTTAAGTTTATTTTCAAAAGAGGAGATAAAGTAGCAATAAATCAGAAAAGGAAATCTGAAGGTAATGGCACCCCACTCCAGTACTCTTTGCCTGGAAAATCTCATGGATGGAGGAGCCTGGTGGACTACAGTCCATGGGGTCGCTAAGAGTCGGACACGACTGAGCGACTTCACTTTCACTTTTCACTTTCATGCATTGGAGAAGGAAATGGCATCCCACTCCGGTGTTCTTGCCTGGAGAATCCCAGGGACGGGGGAGCCTGGTGGGCTGCCGTCTATGGGGTCACACAGAGTCGGATATGACTGAAGCGACTTAGAAGCAGTAGCAGATGTGGATCGGGCTTCCCAGGTGGCGCTAGTGGTAAAGAACCTGCCTGCCAATGCAGGAGACATAAGAGACACAGATTCAATCCCTGGGTTGGGAAGATCCCCTGGAGAAGGGAATGGCTACCTTTTCCAGTATTCTTGCCTGGAGAATCCCATGGACAGAGGAGCCTGGTGGGCTACGGTCCATAGGGTTGCAAAGAGTTGGACATGACTAAGTGACTTGGCAGCAGCAGCAGCAGCAGATGTAGAACACCTCATCAAATTTACATTCAAGGTTGATCTGAAGTTCACCTGGAGATACTCAGGTGTTGTCCCCTCTGTGGAAAGCTTTTTGACAGCCGGAACTTAAGACATTGTTTTTCATTATTTAAAGCTACTTGAAGGTAGACACTGTGTACTCCCCACCTACCTCCACCTGCTGCCTCATCTGTCAGACCAATCATGGTGCTCTGCAAAGACAGGCACTCAGTCACATAACGTGAAGAACAATACAGTGCAAAAAGAGATGCCACATCAGAGCAGTTATCCAGACGTGCATCCTAAATCAACAGCTCTGCTTTGGGAATTAAAAGGAAGCTTATATTTTATAAAGTACAAGAATATGAAAGAAGAGAAATCCATTTGTTTGGGTTACTGTGGTCAAGCAAGACATGTTGTATATCATCCCCCTCTCCAGCCCCAATGCCTCAGCGTTTATTATTTTGGATAGAGAGTGTCGGGGGGACCTGGTCAAAGTTTTCATATCTGTTAACCTAAGAAGTGGTGCTGATATTAGTCTCTTTATTTTATTTTAAATTTTTATTTATTTTTAAATTTCAGACAGCCTACTTTTTTATTGACATTAATTGATTTGCAATAAAAATTAGTTTCTGGCATACAACATAGTGATTTGATATTCTTGAGTGCAAGTGCACTCAGTCACTTCAGTTGTGTCTGACTCTTTGTGACCCTATAGACTAAACCCACTAGGTTCCTCTGCCCATGGGATTCTCCAGGCCAGAATACTAGTATGGGTTGCCATGCCCTTCTCCAAGGGATCTTCCCAACCCAGGGATTGAACCCAGGTCTCCTGCATTGGACATGGATTCTTTACCCACTGAACCACCTTGGAAGCCCAATTTGATATTCATATACAATATGACATGATCACTATGATAAGTTTAATTACCAACTGTCACCATACAAAGTTATTGCGAAATTGTTAACTATATTTTCTATGCTGTATACTTCATCCCGGTGACCTTTTTTATACCTGGAAGTTTGTACAGCTTTTCTTACATCCTCTTGTCACCTGATGGTTTCTAGATCTGCCTAATGATTTGCCTCATCAGTTCAGTCGCTCAGTCGTGCCCGACTCTTTGTGACCCCATGGAGTGCAGCACACCAGACTTCCCTGTCCTTCACCAACTCCTGGAGCCTACTCAAGCTCATGTCCATTGAGTCAATGATGCTATCCGGCCGTCTCATCCTCTGTTGTCCCCTTCTCCTCCTGCCCTGAATCTTTCACAGCATCGGGGTCTTTTCCAATGAGTTAGCTCTTCACATCAGGTGAACAAAATATTGGAGTTTCAGCTTCAGCATCAGTTCTTTCAATGAATATTCAGGACTGACTTCCTTTAGGATGAGCTGGTTGGATGTCCTTGCCATCCAAGGGACTCTCAAGGGTCTTCTCCAACACCACAGTTCAAAAGCATCAATTCTTTAGCACTCAGCTTTCTTTATAGCTCAACTCTCACATGCATACATGACTACTGGAAAAACCATAGCTTTAACTAGAAGGACCTTTGTTGGCAAAGTAATGCATCTGCTTTTTAATATGCTGTCTAGGTTGGTCATAACTTTCCTTCCAAGGAGGAAGCGTCTTTTAATTTCATGGCTGCAGTCACCAACTGCAGTGATTTTGGAGCCCCCAAAATAAAGTCTGTCACTGTTTCCACTGTTTCCCTATCTATTTGCCATGAAGTGATGGGACCGCATGCCATGATCTTCATTTTTTGAATGTTGAGTTTTAAGCTAGTTTTTTGTTCTCCTCTTTCATCAAGAGGCTCTTTAGTTCTTCACTTTCTGCCTTAAGGGTGGTGTCATCTGCATATCTGAGGTTTTTTATATTTCTCCCAGCAATCTTGATTCAAGCTTGTGCTTCATCCAGTCCAGCATTTCTCATGATATACTCTGCATAGAAGTTATATTTGCCTCAGAAAATGAAAGCGATATGATGGGTGTGACCCTAGTCTCCAGAAGTTGGTGAAATGCCAGTGTCTGGCTCTGCCCACTTGATTTAGCACAGAGACTTTGTAGTCTTCTTCTTCTGCTCTGTTGATGTCAGAGATTCAAGCTGGATTAAAGATTTCCTTAACTTCTAATTTAGGATTTGTGCTGAAACTGGGAAATGTCCCAGGTTTAACAGTATATCCATCAGTGTTGTTGGTATTTCTCAGACCTTTCACTTTTGGAATTTATTTGCTTTCTAAAAATTTGTTTGACAAAACTTTTTTTTTTATTCAAGTTTTCTCAATGGGAAATTTTTGTACTTTTATGTATACCCTTCAAAATATACTTACCAGTTTCTCTTAACCCTCTTTCTGCTTGTCCTGACTGTGATCTTTAGCCTGATAGATGCAGTCGACACACAAGAGAATATTCCAAAAGTGAATTTTCATTGGCTTGTTTTTCACTTACCTCAGGTTAATGCCTGTTTATTTTTTAAAACATCACACAATTCCAATTAATATTAGACATCAGGAGACGTGCAAGTAGTATAAGCACTGACTCATCTTTGATGTGTGAAAAAAGCTACTTAAAATTCATTATATCCCACTAAACATAATTTGGAATAAATTAAGTATTTTCAAAGGCTGTTCCACCCCAAGAGTTACCCCCAGAGTTTCAAAATAAATATATTTTTCATTAGCAATAAGGAATTCTTTTAGCCCCAACAAGGAGCTGATTCTTTACCAGCTGAGCCACAAGGGAAACCTTACAAATAGCTGTGAAAAGAAGAGAAGCGAATAGCAAAGGAGAAAAGGAAAGATATACATATTTGAGTGCAGAGTTCCAAAGAATAGCAAGGAGAGATAAGAAAGCCTTCCTCAGTGATCAATGCAAAAAAATAGAGGAAAAAAATAGAATGGGAAAGACCAGAGATGTCTTCAAGAAAATTAGAGATACCAAGGGAATATTTCATGAAAAGTTGAGCACAATAAAGGACAAAAATACTATGGACCTAACAGAAGCAGAAGATATTAAGAAGAGGTGGCAAGAATGAAGAACTGTATAAAAAAGATCTTCATGACACAGATAACTACAATGGTGTGATCACTCACTTAGAGCCAGACATCCTGGAATGTGAAGTCAAGTGGGCTTCAGGAAGCATCACTATGAACAAAGCTAGTGGAAGTGATGGAATTCCAGTTGAGCTTTTTCAAATCCTAAAAGATGATGCTGTGAAAGTGCTGCACTGAATATGCTAGCAAATTTGGAAAATTCAGCAGTGGCCACAGGACTGGAAAAGGTCAGTTTTCATTCCAATCCCAAAGAAAGGCAATGCCAAAAAATGCTCAAATTGCACACAATTGTACTCATCTCAGTTCAGTTCAGTCGCTCAGTTGTGTCTGACTCTTTGAGACCCTATTAATCTCAGCACGCCAGGCCTCCCTGTCCATCACCAACTCCTGGAGTTCACTCAGATTCAAGTCCATCGAGTCAGTGATGCCATCCAGCCATCTCATCCTCTGTCGTCCCCTTCTCCTCCTGCCCCCAATCCCTCCCAGCATAAGAGTATTTTCCAATGAGTCAACTCTTCGAATGAGGTGGCCAAAGTACTGGAGTTTCAGCTTCAGCATCATTCCTTCCAAAGAAATCCCAGGGCTGATCTCCTTCAGAATGGACTGGTTGGATCTCTTTGCAGTCCAAGGGACTCTCAAGAGTCTTCTCCAACACCACAGTTCAAAAGCATCAGTTCTTTGGTGTTCAGCCTTCTTCACAGTCAAACTCTTACGTCCATGCATGACCACAGGAAAAACCACAGCCTTGACTAGACAGACCTTTGTTGGCAAAGTAATGTCTTTGCTTTTGAATAGGCTATCTCGGTTGGTCATAACTTTCCTTCCAAGGAGTAAGCGTCTTTTAATTTCATGGCTGCAATCACGATCTGCAGTGATTTTGGAGTCCCCCCAAAATAAAGTCTGACACTGTTTCCACTGTTTCCCCATCTATTTCCCATGAAGCAATGGGACCAGATGCCATGATCTTCGTTTTCTGAATGTTGAGCTTTAAGCCAACTTTTTCACTCTCCACTTTCACTTTCATCAAGAGGCTTTTTAGTTCCTCTTCACTTTCTGCCATAAGGGTGGTGTCATCTGCATATCTGAGGTTATTGATATTTCTCCCAGCAATCTTGATTCCAGCTTGTGTTTCCTCCAGTCCAGAGTTTCTCATGATGTACTCTGCATATAATTTAAATAAACAGGGTGACAATATACAACCTTGATGTACTCCTTTTCCTATTTGGAACCAGTCTGTTGTTCCATGTCCAGTTCTAACTGTTGCTTCCTGACCTGCATATAGGTTTCTCAAGAGGCAGGTCAGGTCATCTGGTATTCCCATCTCTTTCAGAATTTCCCACAGTTTATTGTGATCCACACAATCAAAGGCTTTGGCACAATCAATAAAGTAGAAATAGATGTTTTACTGGAACTCTCTTGATTTTTCGATGATCCAGTGGATGTTGGCAATTTGATCTCTGGTTCCTCTGCCTTTTCTAAAACCAGCTTGAACATTTGGAAGTTCATGGTTCACATAGTGCTGAAGCCTGGCTTGGAGAATTTTGAGTATTACTTTACTAGCATGTGAGATGAGTGCAATTGTGCGGTAGTTTGAGCATTCTTTGGCATTGCCTTTCTTTGGGATTGGAATGAAAACGGACCTTTTCCAGTCCTGTGGCCACTGCTGAGTTTTCCAAATTTGCTGGCATATGGAGTGCAGCACTTTCACAGCATCTTCTTTCAGGATTTGAAATAGCTCAACTGGAATTCCATCACCTCCATTAGCTTTGTTTGTAGTGATGCTTTCTAAGGCCCACTTGACTTCACATTCCAGGATGTCTGGCTCTAGGTCAGTGATCACACCATCGTGATTATCTGGGTTGTGAAGATCTTTTTTGTACAGTGCTTCTGTGTATTCTTGCCATCTCTTCTTAATATCTTCTGCTTCTGTTAGGTCCATACCATTTCTATTCTTTATTGAGCCCATCTTTGCATGAAATGTTCCCTTGGTATCTCTAATTTTCTTGAAGAGATCTCTAGTCTTTCCCATTCTGTTGTTTTCCTCTATTTCTTTGCATTGATTGCTGAGGAAGGCTTTCTTATCTCTTTTTGCTCTCATCTCACACACTAGCAAAGTAATGCTCAAAATTCCCCAAACCAGGCTTCAGTGGTACATAAACCATGAACTTCCAGATGTTCAAGTTGGATTTAGCAAAGGCAGAGGAACCAGAGATTAAATTGCCCACATCCATTGGATCATCGAAAAAGCAAGAAAGTTCCAGAAGAACATCTACTTCTGCTTTATTGACTATTCCACAGCCCTTGACTGTGTGGATCACAACAAACTGTGAACATTCTTAAAGAGATGGGAATACCAGATCACCTGGCCTGCCTCCTGTGAAATCTGTATGCAGGTCAAGAAGTAGCAGTTAGAACTAGACATAGAACGACAGATTGGTTCCAAATCAGGGAAGAAGTGATGCTTTTGAACTGTGGTGTTGGAGAAGACTCTTGAGAGCCCCTTGGACTGCAAGGAGATCCAACCAGTCCATTCTAAAGATCAGTCTTGGGTGTTCTTTGGAAGGACTGATGCTAAAGCTGAAACTCCAATATTTTGGCCACCTCATGCAAACACTTGACTTGTTAGAAAAGACTCTGATGCTGGGAGGGATTGGAGGTGGGAGGAGAAGGGGATGACAGAGGATGATATGGCTGGATGGCATCACCAACTTGATGGACATGAGTTTGGGTGAACTCTGGGAATTGGTGATGGACAGGGAGGCCTGGTGTGCTGCAATTCATGGGGTTGCAAAGAGTTGGACACGACTGAGTTACTGAACTGAACTGAACTGATGTTAGATTTATCAACAAAATTTTTTTTAGTCTGTTGACATAGTATATTGTTTGATTTTTGAGTTTTTAAGAAACTCTGCATTTCTAAAGTAAACCTAGTTTGTTTGTGGTAGCTTTTTATTTTTATATAATGATAGATTTAATTTGTTGACATTTTATTAAGGAGTTACAGTCTAAGCCCATGAGGGATTTGTGTCTATAGTTTTGTTTTGTTGTAAGGCATTTATCTGGTTTTGGCATAAAAGTAATGTTACTATAAACTGAGTTGGTATCTATTATCTCTTCAGTCTTTTGGAAAAAAAAATCATTTTATCATTTTCCTGTTCTCTACTTTATATATTTCTGCTACATCCTTTATTATTTCCTTCCTTCTGCTTACTTTGGTTTTCATTGTCCCTATTGTCCCCTTGATTGTTACAATGAAAGCTAAAATAATTGGTTTGAGACCTTTCTTTTCTAACGTAGGTATTTTAGTTTATTTCTCTTTGTTGTTGTTCAGTTGCTAAGTCATGTCCTACTCTGTGACCACATGGACTGCAGCACACGAGGCTCCTCTGTTTTCTACTATCTCCCAGAGTTTGCTCAAATTCATGTCTGTTAAGTGGGTGATGCTATCTAACCGTAGCATCCTCTGTCATCCCCTTCTCCTGCCTTCAGTCTTTCTCAGCATCATTGTATTTTCCAATGATTCAGCTCTTTATATCAGGTGGCCAGAGTATTGGAGCTTCGGCATTAGTTCTTCCAGTGAATATTCAGGGTTTATCTCCTTTAGGATTGACTGGTTTGATCTCCTTGCAGTACTTATTTCAAGTACTGCTTTAGTTGCATCCCACACATTTTGATAGGCTATGATTTTATTCCTATTCAATTCAAAATGCTTTCTAAGTGTAGATTTGGAAATGCGCAATTTTGTTTCAAATATTTGGGACTTTTCAGGTATGTTACTGTTACTGATTTAAAATTAAATGCTACTGTGGCTAGATACATGCTTGGTATGATCTGATTCCTTTTAAGTATATTCAAACATGTTTGTGTCACAGTATATGATCTATCTAGTGGATGTTCTGTGTGCACTTGAATAGGTAATCTGTTGTTGAGTGAATATTCTGCAAATGTTATATAGGATAAAGTTGGTCAAGTCTTCTATATATTGATATTCTGTCCACTTGTATCAGTTATTAAGAAAAAAATGTTAAAATCTCCAGCTATTATTTTGCATTTGTCTATTCAGAGGGCTTCCCTGGTGGCTTAGTGGTAAAGAAGTTGCCTGCTAATGCAGGAGAAGTAGATTTGATCTCTGGGTCAGGGAGATCCCCTGGAGAAGGAAATCGCAAACCATCCCAGTACTCTTGCCTGTGAAATCCCAAGGACAGAGGAGCCTGGCTGGCTACAGTCCATGGGGTCACAAAGCGTTGGACACAACTGAGCTACTAAGCACAGCACAGCACATAAATGTGGCCTATGTACCCTGTGAGCCAGACTGCATAAAGAAGTTGGTACTCAGCCATAGACTGCAGTAAAGATAGATGCCAGTGAGCAAACATTACATTTTATAAGAATCAAAACTGACCTTGGTTAAGTATGACACATATAAACTATGTTAGGCTATCATATTAGGCTGCTGTGGAATGTGAATTTAGCTTTGCTTGGATGAAAGGAGCCCAAGAATTCTAATTCTGAGTTTCGGGGGGCTTTCTTAAATTTAATTTAATTTTTTAAACACCAACTGGATAAACACTAATCGGGACTAAATATGCTTCCAACAATGGGATAGAGACATGATTAAAAATAGTTTGCAAAGAAAAATAAACTTAGTTTTGAATTCCAGATTTCATGTCTTTGAAATTTAATTTTTCTACATGTGTGCATGAAAGACAGAAATAAGGAATGTAAGCCAATAACATTTTCAAGAGAAAAGCATGTGATCTCCTGGCTTGCAGTCTTTTTCTACTTCAATCTATCATTTATACCAATGGTTGAAAAAGATTTTTAAAATACTTCTTTGCACACATTACCTAATCTTCCCAAATTTCAGTGTTTTCTTTATTTTATAGATAAAAATCTAGACTTTATGCTAACTTAATCTTCAATATATGGGTTCCTGTGTAAAACTGTTTTTAACCCTAACTGCTGTTCCTCCCCAAGCAGGATTCTCCCTTTTACTCAAATAGATTTATTAGATGTCTTACAGATACCAGGCTTCCCTGGTGGCTCAAACAGTAAGAGTCTGCCTGCAATGCAGGAGACTGGGTTTCAGTCCCTGGGTTGGGAAGATCCCTTGGAGAAGAAAATGGCAACCCACTCCAGTATTCTTGCCTGGAGAATCCCATGGACAGGGGAGCCTGTGGGCTACAGTCCATGGGGTGGCAAAGAGTCGGACACTTTCACTTTCACTGGACAGGACTAACCTCTTTATCTTGGGTTGTCTTTTCTTCTCCTTTCTGTATGTCTAATTATAAATTTCTTTCAAAATCTATACTCATGTCACACATGATTTATGAAGCTTTCTCCAAATGCCCCAGTCCTGACTCACATGAACTGCTACAGAAATGACAGATATATCTTCATTGGCATGTGGACAATTTGGCTATGCTTTTATCAAGATTTTTCTTCAAATTACAAAATGGTCTAAGTTTTTGTCTCTGTAAATGCTCATATTTTGAATGCTGAGCTTTTATCCACCATAATTCTTCATGCCCCCTAATTTACTTCTTCCCAGATTCATGCAATACTCAATTTAAAAGGTTCCTTCTCTTTCAATGCATTATCTTTAAGATAACTTTTACTCAGAAATCACTTTACTTTCCCTGCAATGTGCTCCCTGAATTGAAGTCAAGAAGTACAAATTGTAACAAAAATAATCACAGCTTTTAGAGTTAGAGACAGCTACCGGATTGTGTGTTACCTGGAACAGTGTTCCTTTCTGTGTAGAAGTTACCTTTATCAAACAATCCACCCCATCTGGGGTAGAGAAATATGTTTTGTATGTGCTTTGTGTGGATCATAAATGGTTGAGATAATTAGTAAGCAACTGATATTAAAAGGTCAATTAGAATGGATTAATTTTAGCAAAAGTCCTCTTATTCAAAGAAATTAGATCATATATTTGGCCAATTAACACAGTCAAATGTGAAATTACAACACAATTTTGTGCAGTGAAGAATTAAGTTAACTCAAAGACAGGTCAGGCCTTTGCCTTTGGCTACTGGGAGGTGATCTTTAGTATCCTGGGATGTTCTGCCTAATAAAAGAGTCTGTCTGGGGAAAGGGAATGAAGACTAAAGGTATTAGTTTGAGCCTCTAGGAGGGATTGGAGACTAAAGGACAGCTACCTGGGTAGTATGTAATGGAGTCCCAATAAAAGCTCTGGACACTAAAGGCTTGGATGAGCTTTCCTGATTGGCAATACTCTGTACCTATAATGCAGCAGATGTGAGTTCAATCCCTGGGCCGGGAAGATCCCCTGGAGAAAGGCGTGGCAACCTACTCCAGTATTCTTGCCTGGAGAATCCCATGGACAGAGGAACCTGGCGGGCTACAGTCCATAGGATAGCAAAGAGTTGGACACGATTTAAGTGACTGAGCACATACATGGTGATATACGTAAATATACCACATTCTTGATTCCTTGGGGAGAGGACAGAAAAACTCCACACTTGCTACCTTTCTTGGACTCTTTCCTATGCTGCATCCTTGGCTCATTTTAATTTGTACCCTTTCCCTGATATAAACCATAACCGTGATTATAACAGCATTTAATAAGTTACATGAGTCCTTCTAGTAAGTTATTTAACCAGAAAGTGGTTGGGGACTCTCTTTCCTACTGAATTTCAATTATTTTTAGAAGTGAGTGTAATCTTGTAATGTGCTGTAAATTTGCAGTTGGATAAACTCAACACAGATGTTCATCAGAGATATCCATAAATATTTAGAGTCTACTTCTTCTAGGCATATTGTATATATAGAGTGTGTGAAGAACTGTTGTTTAAAATAACTGAAATTTGTAGATTGCAACTCCAGTGTAACCTAGACATCTAGTTGAGGAATACACAAATAAAAGCTTTGACTTACAGCATAGAAGTGTAAATTTGTTTGACTGTGTTTTGAAAGGCATTTTCTGTGAGTATGGACACAGAGCAGGATCCTCCTAGATTTCTTCCCTGATTTTTGAACTCATATTTCATGTGTATGTGCAATAATTCCTTGAGTAATATAATCATAATACTAGTACAACAGACAAAATGGTTTGGGATTGCATAAACTCTTAATATGCATACAATTTAACTGTAAGAAGAAGTATTCAAGCATACAAAAAGACAATTTAGTGTTGAAGAGTTTTTTGTGTGTTGTGAATATCTGTATATAGGCTTAACAGAAGAAACAAAGTGTTAGTTGATAAGACAAATTAAATGATCGGTCAGAGAGCTTCTGCTATAATTAATTAAAAAGATAAGGTCAATACTCACACCTTGATATATTTCACAAATTTTAAACATCAAGCAGCATTTTAAAATACAACACCTGATCTGTAATTGCTTTTTTAACCTTTAATTTCTGTTCTATTTTCCTTTGTTTCACTTAAATAATGATTTGTCTTAGAAACTTATTAAGAGGAAGACTCAGCAGCATAATGAGAGAATAGAAAAGCTTTTACATTATTAACAGTATAAACTCTGAATAAAGGCAGTATACGGTTATAAAAGGATTTGCATATAGTATAAGTAAATATAGAATTCTTAGTGTATACTTGAATAGAGTGAAGAATTAAGCCAGTTAATGTTTGTGTCTAACAAGTGGTTTGGGAAGTGACTTGATTTACTTATCTGGTCCAGTTCTCTCATCACTGTCCTTTCCTCTGAAATCAATTCAGTGCAGTTAAGTTCAGTCGCTCAGCCATGTCCGACTCTTTGCAACCCTGTGGACTGCAGCAAACCAGAACTCCCTGTCCATCACCAACTCCCGGAGTTTACTTAAACTCATGTCCATTGAGTTGGTGATGCTATCCAATTATCTCATCCTCTGTCATCCCCTTCTCCTCCCACCTTCAATCTTTCCCAGCATCAGGGTCTTTTCCAATGAGTCAGCTCTTCGCATCAAGTGGCCAAAGTACTGGAGTTTCAGCTTCAGCATTGGTCCTTCTAATGAATATTCAGGACTGATTTCCTTTAGGATGGACTGTTTGAATCTCCTTGCAGTCCAAGGGACTCTCAAGAGTCTTTTCCAACACCAGAGTTTAAAAGCATCAATTCTTTGGAGCTCAGCTTTCTTTATAGTCCAACTCTCACATCCATACATGACCACTGGAAAAACCATAGCCTCGACTACATGGACCTTTGTTGGCAAGGTAATATCTTTGCTTTTCAATATGCTATCTAGGTTGGTCATAACTTTCCTTCCAAGGAGTAAGTGTCTTTTAATTTCATGGCTGCAATCATTATCATCTGCAGTGATTTTGGAGCCCCAAAATACAGTCTCTTACTGTTTCCACTGTTCCCCACCTATTTGCCATGAAGTGATTGGGACCAGATGCCATGATCTTAGTTTTCTAAATGTTCAGTTTTAAGCCAATTTTTCACTCTCCTCTTTCACTTTCATCAAGACGCTCTTTAGTTCTTCTTCACTTTCTGCCATAAAGGTGATGTCATCTGCATATCTGAGGTTACTGATATTTCTCCCAGCAATTTTGATTCCAGCTTGTGCTTCATCCAGTCCAGCATTTCTCATGGTGTACTCTGTATAAGTTAAATATGCAGGGTGACAACATACAGCCTTGACGTACTCCTTTTCCTATTTGGAACCAGTCTGTTTTTCCAAGTTCAGTTCTAATTGTTGCTTCCTGATCTACATACAGATTTGTCAAGAGGCAGGTCAGGTGATCTGGTATTCCCATCTCTTGAAGAATTTTCCACAGTTTGTTGTGATCCACACAGTCAAAAGGTGTGGCATAGTCAATAAAACAGAAGTAGATGTTTTTCTGGAACCCTCTTGCTTTTTCGATGATCCAACAGATATTGGCAATTTGATCTCTGGTTCTTCTGCCTTTACTAAATCCAGCTGGAATATCTGAAATTTCATGGTTGATGTACTGTTGAAGCCTGGCTTGGAGAATTTTGAACATTACTTTGCTAGTGTGTGAGATGAGTGCAATTGTGCAGTAGTTTGAGCATTCTTTGGCATTGCCTTTCTTTGGGATTGGAATGAAAACTGACTTTTTCCAGTCCTGTGGCCACTGCTGAATTTTCCAAATTTGCTGGCATATTGAGTGCAACACTTTCACAGCATCATCTTTTAGGATTTGAAGTAGGTCAACTGGAATTCCATCACCTTCACTAGCTTTGTTTGTAGTGATGCTTCCTGAGGCCCCCTTGACTTCTCATTCCAGGATGTCTGGTTCTAGGTGAGTAATCATACCATCGTGATTATCTGGGTCATGAAGGTCTTTTCTGTATAGTTTTTCTGTGTATTCTTGTCACTTTTTCTTAATATATTCTGCTTCTGTTAGGTCCATACTATTTTTGTCCTTTATTGTGCATGAAATATTCCATTGGTATCTCTAATTTTCTTGAAGAGATCTCCAGTCTTTCCCATTCTATTGTTTTCCTCTATTTTTTTGCATTGGTCCCTGAGGAAGGCTTTCTTATCTCTCCTTGCTTTCTTTGGAACTCTGCATTCAGATGGGTACATCTTTCCTTTTCTCCTTTGCTTTTTGCCTCTCTTCTTTTCAGAGATATTTGTAAGTCCTCCTCAGATAGCCATTTTGCTTTTTTGCATTTCTTTTTCTTGGGGATGGTCTTGATCCCTGTCTCCTATACATTGTCATGAACCTCCATCCACAGTTCTTCAGGCACTCTGTCTTTCAGAATTAATCCCTTTAATCTATTTTTCACTTCCACTGTAAAATCGTATGGGATTTGATTTAGGTCATATCTGAATGGTCTAGTGGTTTTCCCTACTTTCTTCAATTTAAGTCTGAATTTGGCAGTAAGGAGTTCATGATCTGAGCCACAGTCAGCTCCCGGTCTTGTTTTTGCTGACTATATAGAGCTTCTCCATCTTCGGCTGCAAAGAATATAATCAATCTGATTTCGGTGTTGACCATCTGGTGATATGCACGTGTAGAGTCTTCTCTTGTATTGTTGGAAGTGGGTGTTTGCTATGACCAGTGCGTTCTCTTGGCAAAACTCTTTTAGCCTTTGCCCTGCTTTATTCTGTACTCCAAGGCCAAAGTTGCCTGTTACTCCAGTTATCTCTTGACTTCCTACTTTTGCATTCTAGTCCTCTATAATTAAGAGGACATCTTTTTTGGGTGTTAGTTCTAAAAGTTCTTGTAGGTCTTCATAGAACCGTTCAACTTTAGCTTCTTCATCATTATTGGTTGGGGCATGGACTTGGATTACTGTGATATTGAATGGTTTGCCTTGGAAATGAACAGAGATCATTCTGTCTCAATTTTTTTTTTTTTTGTAGTGTTTTCTACTTAACATTTTATTTTATTTTTTAACTTTACAATATTGTATTGGTTTTGCCATATATCAAAATGAATCCGCCACAGGTATACACATGTTCCCCATCCTGAACCCTCCTCCCTCCTCCCTCCCCGTACTATCCCTCTGGGTCGTCCCAGTGCACCAGCCCCAAGCATCCAGTATCATGCATTGAACCTGGACTGGCGACTCATTTTCTCAGTTTTTGAGATTGCATCCAAGTAATGCATTTCCAACTCTATGGTTGACTATGATGGCTACTCCATTTCTTCTAAGGGATTCTTGCCCATGTTAGTAGATATAATAGTCATCTGAGTTAAATTCACCCATTCCAGTCCATTTTAGTTCACTGATTCCTAGACTGTTGATGTTCACTCTTACCATCTCCTGTTTGACCACTTCCAATTTGCCTTGATTCATGGACATAACATTCCAGGTTCCTAAGCAATATTGCTCTTTGCAGCATCAGGCTTTGCTTCTATCACCAGTCACATCCACAACTGGGTGTTGTTTTTGCTTTGGCTCCATCTCTTCAATATCTCTGGAGTTATTTCTCCACTCACCTCTAGTAGCATATTGGGTACCTATTGATGTGGGGAATTCATCTTTCAGTGTCCTATCTTTTTGCCTTTTCATACTGTTCATGGAGTTCTCAAGGCAAGAATACTGAAGTAGTTTGCCATTCCCTTCTACAGTGGACCACATTTTGTCAGAACTCTCCATCAGGACATGTGCATCTTGGGTGGCCCTACATGGCATGGCTCATAGTTTCATTGAGTTAGACAAGGCTGTGGTCCATGTGATCAGATTGGTTAGTTTTCTGTGATTGTGATTTTCAGTCTGTCTGCCCCCTGATGGAGAAGGATAAGAGGCTTATGGAAGCTTCCTGTTGGGAAAGACTGACTGAGGCAGAAACTGAGTCTTGTTCTGGTGGGCAAGACCATGCTCAGTAAATCTTTAATCCAATTTTCTGTTGATGGGTGGAGCTGTATTCCCTCCCTGTTATTTACCTGGGGCCAAACTATGCTTTCATTCCAATCCCAAAGAAAGGCAATGCCAAAGAATGCTCAAACTACTGCACAATTGCACTCATCTCACACTCTAGTAAA
>NW_011495050.1:141774-149643 GCF_000754665.1 Bison bison bison | reverse complement strand
GGCAGAGGAACCAGAGACCAAATTGCCAACATCCGCTGGATCATCAAAAAAGCAAGAGAGTTCCAGAAAACCTGCTATTTCTGCTTTATTGACTATGCCAAAGCCTTTGACTGTGTGGATCACAATAAACTGTGGAAAATTCTTCAAGAGATGGGAATCCCAGACCACCTGACCTGCCTCTTGAGAAATCTGTATGCAGGTCAGGAAGTGACAGTTAGAACTGGACATGGAACAACAGACTGGTTCCAAATAGGGAAAGGAGTACGTCAAGGCTGTATATTGTCACCCTGCTTATTTAACTTATATGCAGAGTACATCATGAGAAAGGCTGGGCTGAATCACAAGCTGGAATCAAGATTGCCGGGAGAAATATCAATAACCTCAGATATGCAGATGATACCACCCTTATGGCAGAAAGTGAAGAGGAACTCAAAATCCTCTTGACGAAAGTGAAAGAGGAGAGTGAAAAAGTTGGCTTAAAGTTCTGCATTCAGAAAATGAAGATCATGGCATCTGGTCCCATCACTTCATGGGAAATATATGGGGAAACAGTGGAAACAGTGTCAGACTTTGTTTTTTGGGCTCCCAAATCACTGCAGATGGTGATTGCAGCCATGAAATTAAAAGACGCTTACTCCTTGGAAGGAAAGTTATGATCAGCCTAGATAGCATATTCAAAAGCAAAGACATTACTTTGCCAACAAAGGTCCATCTAGTCAAGGTTATGGTTTTTCCAGTAGTCATTTATGGATGTGAGAGTTGGACTGTGAAGAAAGCTGAGCGCTGAAGAGTTGATGCTTTTGAACTGTGATGTTGGAGAAGACTCTTGAGAGTCCTATGGACTGCAAGGAGATCCAACAAGTCCATTCTAAAGGAGATCAGTCCTGGGTGTTCTTTGGAAGGAATGATGCTAAAGCTGAAACTCCAATACTTTGGCCACCTCATGAGAAGAGTTGACTCATTGGAAAAGACTTTGATGCTGGGAGGGATTGGGGGCAGGAGGAGATTGGGATGACAGAGGATGAAATGGCTGGATGGCATCACTGACTCGATGGATGTGAGTTTAAGTGAACTCCAGGAGTTGGTGATGGACAGGGAGGCCTGGCGTGCTGCAATTCATGGAGTTGCAAAGAGTCGGACACGACTGAGTGACTGAACTTAACTGAACTGAACTGAAGTATGCTTCCCTGGTGGCTCAGATAGTAAAATGTCTGCCTACAAAATGGGAGACCTGGTTTCAATCCCTGGGTCAGGAAGACCTCCTGGAGAAGGAAATGGCAATCCACTTCAGTATTCTTGCCTGGAAAATCCCACGGATGGAGGAACCTGGTAGGCTATAGTCCATGGGGTTGCAAAGAGTTGGACACGACTGAGCGACTTCACTTTCACTTCAAACTATGGTGGAGGTAATGAAGATAATGGCAACCTTCTTCAAATGGTCCAATGCATGTACTGCTACACTTATTGCCCCCAACCCTGAAGTTGGCCATCGCGGACCCATGCCTCAATACTTAACCACTACTGTTTTCTTTTACCACTAAACCTATGTGCTCCTTGATTTATCACCTTATCTAGCAAGTGTTTATTTTTCTTTTGCAAACTCTCCAACAATTTTTTCATAGGCTTTTCTGAAATCTTTTTTTCTCAATGAAATTTTTGATCATCTTCTCCATCAATAAATATAGGGCTAAATCACAATTTTTAGATAATATATATCAATTTGATATATATGTCTTTACCATAAAGTATTTTAAAAAATCAAGCAGATACTTTTCAGTAGAGTGGAATGAAGATAATTGCCTGACTTTGCTCTGCCCTCTGGCCTCTGGCTTAGTTGATTGCTCCAAGGGTGGAAATATTGATGTCCTGATATTTCACAGATATATAAATTTCAGATCTGCTTTCAGTTAACTTGCTTGGCAATTACTGAACTCTTTCAATTTAACAATTATTGTTTTCTTTGAAAACTGGGGGAATTCTATTGTATTAATGTCTTAATTTTAAAAATAATTACATTTCCAGTTATCTCTTATCTCTCTATGAAATTCCTATTACTAGGTCCAAGGATACTCTCTTTTTAAGTTGCTGTAATTATGTAACAAATTACTCCAGAACTTATTTCTTCAAAACAACCTTTTAATATTGCTTATGATTTTGTAAGTTGGGACTTTTGGAAACATTTTTGGTTAGGCGGGTCTCACTTGGGGATTCTAATGGAGTTGCAGCAGACTTCAGCTAGGATTGTAGTCATCTGAAGACTCTGCTGGGCTGGACATTCAAAATAACTCATTCATAATGTGTAATTGATGCTGATTGTTAACTGGGAGCTTAGGGAGAGCTGTCAGTTAGAGTAGCTTCTTCAGGCGACTTGGACCCCAGCTTGATTTCTTTCTGCAGAAATTTGTTGAATTCTCCAAGCTTCTGATGACTCACTTCATCATGTGGTGGTCTTGTATTATGCTTTTTGGATATCCTTTTGCTATTATGTTTTTTAAACTATTTTAGTGAAACATGACATAGTTAAAAAGTGTGCACAGAATTTTTTTTTTAACTCAATCAGTTTTCATTAAGTGAACACATCCATAGAATTGGTACAAGATCAATATGTAAAACATTACCAGCATGACTAAAGTCTCCAATTCCAGTATCTCCTCCTGAGCCTTTCTCCTCTGTCCTAACTTCTAACACCATTGATTGGTTTTGCCTTGGGGTTAATTTTAAGGAAGTCATGGAGTAGCACTATTAGTTTGGGTTAGTTGCTCAGTTGTGTCCAACTCTTTGTGACCTCATAGACTGTAGCCCGATAGGCTCCTCTGCCCATGAAATTCTCCAGGCAAGAATACTGGAGTGGGTAGCAATTCCCTTCTCCATGGGGTCTTCCTGACCCAGGGATCAAACTTGTGTCTCCTGCACTGCAGGCAGATTCTTTACCATCTGAGCTATAAAGGAACCCACGAACTCTGAATGTGATTCTTTTTACTTGATGTTATGTTTGTGGGAGGAAATCACACTGTAACATATACTGATTTATTCACCCTGTTATTATATTGTATGAAAGGTCACAGTTTGGCTACATTTTATTATTAATGTACTTTTTTTCAGTTTTGGTTTTTATGAATAGTGACCTTATAATTTAGTAATTCTAGTAGCTTATTTGCACATTCTTTTGAATTTTCTCCCTACACAATTCATTTGTGAATAGTGACTTTACAATGCCTTGATAAAGCTGTTGGATGGGAGAAAAGAAAGATGCACTTACTTAGACTGACTTCTTGACCAGAAGCCTGGTGAGCACATTTTATGTATAGACGATTTACTAAACCTTCTTTCATAAATGTTGAATTGGTGTGTCTTCCTGGGTATATGAGTAGCTGTTTTTTCATAAATTTTCTGATACTGTGTACATTTTGGTATTAACTCTTGCCAATCTTTTATCCAAAAAAGAAGACTTTAAAATTGCAATGATTACTGGAAATTTACATTGAAATTATTTTGTAAATTGCCTTATTATATCTTTTGATCATTTTTCTTTCGATATGCCTTGTGAATTAAGATAGCATTTGACATATGAGAAATCTGCCAAAGAGGGACTTAAATAGATAGGGATGGATATCACAGACTCCACATTTTTTCCTTCACACCCTTAACAAGTGGCTTTCATCTCTTTGCTTTCATAATTGTCATCTTTTAGTATAAGATGGATATTCTCTTTGTTTCTCCAGCAGCAAGAAGGAGATGAGGGTAAAGATTTATACCATTTACATTTCTCCAACTTTAAACGTTTTCCCAGAAGCTTTGTCCTGTAATTTTTGCTTCTATCTTATTGTGTGCGTGTGTGTGCCCAGTCGCTTGAGTCGTGTCTGACTGACCCTGTGAACTGTAGCCACCAGGCTTTTTTGCCCATGGGATTCTCCAGGCAAGGATACTGAAGTGGGTTACCATGCCCTCCTTCAGGGGATCTTTCCCAACCCACTTCTCTGGGACACCTGCATTGCATGAAGATTCTTTACTGCTAGGCCACCAGGGGATCCCTCTATCTTATTATCCAGAATTAAGTCATGTAGTGACCACTAGCTACTCTGGAGCAGGAAAAGTAGCCAAGTATAGACAGAGGAATCACCATTTCAAACAAAATCAAGGTCTGTTTGTAAGAAAATATGAAAGAGTATTTTAAATAGGCAATAGCAAAATTTTTCCCTCTTTATCAGTCTAGCTCCCCAACACCAATACACAACTTCTCATACATAAGATCTTTTTACCATCATCTTAAGAAGTATTCCCTGAAAGGCTCCTCATAGTCTGGTGACTTATGAACTAAAAGACTAGTCACCTGTCTCTGATATAGTCTATATACACCATAGAGTAAGAATTTTATGTTTCTTTAATAGCTGCAATTAAAATTCCAAAGCAGAAAGGGGCCAGCGGGAACTACACAGTGGCTACTTTTCTCTGCAAATACCAAACCCTCCAGGGCAGCCATAGTAAGGTCTCCCTGGCTACAGCCATGATGTAAGTTCCTTGGCAATGCATCAGGTATGTTTCATTAGAAACAGAACCTGAGATGTTGATTCTTATACAAGTCATTTATTGATAGAGTATCCTCAAGAGAATCTTATGAGGGAATGAGGATAGCACAAGAGGAAGGGGAAGAAGCCAGGGGCAAGTTTAACTCAAATCTCAAGTTCATCGTTGGGGAGTTTGGGAGTAGGCATGGCATCACAGAGTTGTCCCTTTCTGAAGCAATGGTTTTGGGCTTTTACATTTGTATCAGTGAGTCCTTAGCTGCTGGGTGCCACTCAGCTGCAGGATTTTGGGTAGCCACCTAGACATCCCTGAGTCAGGGGGCTCTGATTGTTGGAGAGCGTGTATCTGAAGGAAGATACAGCTATCAGCCATTAGCAGCCAACAGCACAGCAGCTGGGCCTGGAGATCTGGGCAGGTACAAAACAGCATCAGAGAGCTGATCTGGCAATTCCTTTGTATCTAGGGAATTTCTGCATTTTGTTTTCTTTGGCTTCTTCTACCCAATGCATATTGGGAGAAAGTTGGAGGAGTGGATTTCTGTTTGCTCCCTTTTTCCATTGATTCTTCTGAGGTGGGCTTAAGGTAAGGAGGATGTCTTGATTAGTCAGCTTTCTAAGCCCTCTCCCATGGGTATAATTTTGGGGACCTAGAGATGGATTTAGGGGTTCAAAGGTCGCAAGCTGTTGCAGACATGCCTGGGATTTTGTTTGCAAAGTAAGATCCTCAAACACTTTATAATCTTTTCCAGTTACATGCAGTTAGAATGTTACTTATGCATGATGTTTAAATATGAAGATTGTCTGGTTTTATTTAATGGCCTCATCACTCAGGCTACCACCCTAGGGATACTTTTGGATATTTTAGCTTCTTGGTGATGGAATTTTCCTGAACTCTTTACTAAATAAGAAACTGAGGAACAGAGAAATTAAATGCCTGGTAGCAGGCTACACACTTGAGTAGATAAGTTCAGTTTTCCTTCCTCCAGGTCCAACGTTTTGACTAAATTGTATTCTCATCAATAGGTGATTGAGAGATAACTGTAATATTAATGGAAGTCTATTTTTATTGAATGTCTACTATATTATTCCAAATGCTTTACAAAACATAATTTCATCCTTCCAAGAAATCTACAATGAACTTTCAAGAGGTCACATGGCTAAAAGGGACTGAGCTATTTGAGACTATGCCTAATATTTAGCAGAAAATATTATCCTTGGTATTAGACTCCCTAATTCCAAGTGTCATTTCCTTGGTTTTCAAAACCATTTCTCTCTCTCTCTTCCCCCCCCCCCCCCCCAAATATACTTCCCTTTGACCCTTGTCTGGTCCATGTCATGATAATTTCACATCAGGGCTATTGAAATGGCCACTTTCTGTATTTTCTATAACCGATCTCATCTGATTCTTAAGGCTTCTTTGCTTCCCAAAGCAGGAAGATTTCGACCTTGCCATTTAAAAAGAAATGTCTCATTTAAAAGTTTCTTTTTATGATAAGTATTTAGTCAATTTAAACTCCCTTTCAAGACCCTTTTTTTCTTCCAGGATTTCTTTGCTCCCTTTTCCCACGATTGCAACCAGGCTTGAATGAAAGCTCAGCTATCCTTACAGTGGTGGAGAAGGAGCCTCTTGCCCTCTTGCTTTTCTTTGGGTCTGCATTAACCTCAGGGGAACAGAATATCTCCATATCTCCTATTCCCAGGCATCTTCTGCTGTAGTCTCTGCTGAGATGTGGTCGCATCATCTTTCTTTCCAGACAGTATGCTGACATCCATTGCTGAAACTTGTGCGCCTGTTAGGGAAAGCACACTGGCTGAAACTGCCCACCCTGGCCAGGCACCACAGCAACAATTTGTATGAGTTGTTTTATGATAGGAGGTCCTGGTAAGGAACATGGAACTGAGAAGCCACCATCAACCAGAAGAGTTCAGGAAAGGTCAAAAGGTGACACCATGTGTCCGACCACCTCCCAGAATCCTCACTGACATGCATCTTGGATAAGCAATGCCTGCACCATCAGGAAGGACTCTGAGTTAGAATTTTTGGCCACACACAACCCAGAAACTTCTCCCATTACCATAAAACCTGAGACTGTGAGCCATGTTGCAGAGAAGTTCTCCTGGGTTCCCTTACCCTACTGCTCTCTGCCAGGGTGCTCTTTCCCAAAAAAATCTCTTGCTTTGTCAGCATGTGTGTATCCTCAGACAATTCATTTCTGAGTGTTAGACAAGAACCCCATTTGGGCCCTGTAAAGGATCCCCCTTCCACAACAATCTCAGCAACTCCCTGGCCTCCTGCCTTTTATATGCCTCACACCCCTGCACTCTACTTGGTGTTACTGGGGCTTCAGTCTGACACCTGCACACAAGCAATGGGCCAGGATGCATTGATGCAGGCAGATTCCCCAGGAGACCATCTTCTTGTGCCATATTAGAAGAGGCGGGGAAGCAAAGAGTCTGCCAGAATGTTCTTGGGTTCTTTCTAAGCTTTATTGGAGCCTCTGTCAGAGTTTCTATTATGCTTCTTCCTCCCTTTTGCAGAGATTCAAGCAACATCTTTAGATGTATAAAGAAAGTGAATGTGAAAGTGAAGTTGCTCAGTTCTGTCCAACTCTTTGGGACCCCGTGGACTGTAGCCTGCCAGACTCCTCTGTCCATGAGATTTTCCAGGCAAGAATACTGGAGTGGGTGGCCATTCCCTTCAAAGTCTCTCTCAAGCTCCTGCCACACTGGAACCAAGCAGGATACAATGGGGCTCCTGGGCACAAAAGTCTTTCTGTGTCTGCCTCCCTCTGCTCTCCTCCATTTCTTGATGACAGGAAATAGGCTTCATTCAGCCTCCCTAACTTTCCCTGAGTTCCAAAGGCCATGTTCAAACAGTTGCTAATCAAGGAAGGGAGAAGATGAGGAGACAAGGGAGGAGCAGTCAAGTAACAATAGTGCAGCCTTGGGGCAATGTCCTGGTTTCTCCTCAAGGGACATCATCAGTTCAGTTCAGGTCAGTGCAGTCACTCAGTTTTGTGCAACGCTTTGCGACCCCATGGACTGCAGCACGCCAGAACTCCCTGTCCATCACCAACTCCCGGAGTTTACTCAGAATGGACTCATGTCTGTTGAGTCAGTGATGCCATCCAACCATCTCATCCTCTGTCGTCCCCTTCTCCTTTCACCTTCAATCTTTCCCAGCATCAGGGTCTTTTCCAGTGAGTCAATTCTTCGCATCAGGTGGCCAAAGTATTGGAGTTTCAGCTTCAGCATCAGTCCTTCCAATGAATACTCAGGACTGATCTCCTTTAGGATGGACTGGTTGGATCTCCTTGCAGTCCAAGGGACTCTCAAGAGCTGTCTC
>NW_011495050.1:139531-141674 GCF_000754665.1 Bison bison bison | reverse complement strand
TGGATCTCCTTGCAGTCCAAGGGACTCTCAAGAGTGTTCTCCAACACCACAGTTCAAAAGCATCAGTTCTTTGGGGCTCAGCTTTCTTTATAGTCCAACTCTCACATCTATACATGACTACTGGAAAAACCATAGCTTTGACTAGACGGACAAAAGTGAAAGAGGAAAGTGAAAGTGAAAGACGAGAGTGAAAAAGTTGGCTTAAAACTCAACGTTTGGAAAACTAAGATCATGGCATCTGGTCCCATCACTTCATGGCAAATAGATGAGGAAACAGTGGAAACAGTGACAGTTTTATTTTGGGGGGCTCCAAAATCACTGCAGATGGTGACTGCAGCCATGAAATTAAAAGATGCTTGCTCCTCGGAAGAAAAGTTATGACCAACCTAGACAGCATATTAAAAAGCAGAGACATTACTTTGCCAACAAAGGTCTGTCTACTCAAGGGCTATACATAACAATATCTGTGAGCTGCTTTGCAGACACTGAAACCCCCTACCAGGTGAGAGAACTTAGCCCTGTGCTACCCACTAGCAGGTAGAGCCCACACCAGTTGGAACCAGAAAGTTGTTGATGCTGACTCCCATTTACCTTACCACCAACCAATCAGAAGAATGTTCATGAGCTGATCACACCCTCTTTGAACTATTACTATAAAGCTCCTCACCACTGACTGGATGTTAGGGCACACAGTTTTGAGGGCATTAGCCCACTGTGGCCCCCTTTGCCTGTAGAGCAATAAAGGTATTTTTTCTACTTCATGCAAAACTCTGTATCCAAGATTTAATATGGTGTTGGCGTATAGGGACCTTTTCATACTGTTCATGGGGTTCTCAAGGCAAGAATACTGAAGTGGTTTGCCATTAACTTCTACAGTGGACCACGTTTTGTCAGAAATCTCTATCATAATCTGTCTGTCTTGGGTGGCCCTACACAGCATGGCTCAGAGTTTCATTGAGTTAGACAAGGCTGTGATCCATGTGATCAGTTTGGTTAGTTTTCTGTGATTGTGGTTTTCATTCTGTCTGCCCTCTGATGGATAAATATAAGAGGCTTGTGGAAGTTCCAGATGGGAGGGACTGGCTGAAAAGGGAAAACTGAGTCTTGCTCTGGTGGGTGAGGCCTTGCTTACTAAGAATTTAATCCAATTTTCTGTTGATGCTGTGAGGCTGTGTTCCTGCCCTGTAGTTTGGCCTGAGGCCAAACATGGTAAAGGTTCAGTTCAGGTCAGTTGCTCAGTCGTGTCCGACTCTTTGCAACCCCATGAATCACAGCACGCCAGGCCTCCTTGTCCATCACCAACTCCTGGAGTTCACTCAAACTCATGTCCATCGAGTTGGTGATGCCATCCAGCCATCTCATCCTCTGTCATCTCCTTCTTCTCCTGCCCCCAATCCCTCCAAGCATCAGAGTCTTTTCCAATGAGTCAGCTCTTCGCATGAGGTGGCCAAAGTATTGGAGTTTCAGCTTCAGCATCAGTCTTTCCAATGAACACCCAGGACTGATCTCCTTTAGGATGGACTGGTTGGATCTCCTTGCAGTCCATGGGACTCTCAAGAGTCTTTTCCAACACCACAGTTCAAAAGCATCAATTCTTCAGTGCTCAGCTTTCTTCACAGTCCAACTCTCACATCCATACATGACGACAGGAAAAACCATAGACTTGACTAGATGGGCATTTGTTGGCAAAGTAATGTCTCTGCTCTTCAATATACTATCTAGGTTGGACATAACTTTCCTTCCAAGGAGTAAGCGTCTTTTAATTTCATGGCTGCAACCACCATCTGCAGTGATTTTGGAATCCACAAAAATAGTTTGTCACTCTTTTCACTGGTTTCCCATCTATTTGCCATGAAGTGATGGGACCCGGTGCCGTGATCTTAGTTTTCTGAATATTAAGCTTTAAGCCAACTTTTTCACTCTCCTCTTTCACTTTCATCAAGAGGATTTTTAGTTCCTCTTCACTTTCTACCATACAGGTGGTGTCATTTGCGTATCTGAGGTTATTGATATTTCTCCTGGCAATCTTGAATTCAGCTTGTGCTTCTTCCAGTCCCGCGTTTCTCATGATGTACTCTGCATAGAAGTTAAATAAGCAGGGTGACAATATACAGTCTTGATGTACTCCTTTTCCTATTTGGAA
>NW_011495050.1:137748-139339 GCF_000754665.1 Bison bison bison | reverse complement strand
TAGTGCCGGGGTCCAGCCCCGGCTGATCCAGGGTATTCGAAGGAGAGACGGCATAGGCGACCTATTTATTTAAATATTTATCAAAGATATAAAGAGTAATAGAATGAGGATAGCTCAGTAGGAAAATTCAGTGGAGAAAAGAGGCTGATTAGCTTGGTTTACGCGGGAGACCAATAAAACTTCAAGACAAGAAGTTTGCACCACTTACGTAGGCCGCAGGCGTCCTTCCGTTCTTCCGAAGGAGAGGAGACACTGAGGCCTCCCCGGTCGGATCTTAGAAGCCCAGGCATAATTAGCAAGCATGGCGGGTTCCGCGCTCCAGATGGAGACTCAGCCAGAATTTGGGAGAGAGAGCGACATGGGGAGACCGAGTTTCGGTGAACAAGGCCTGCACTTTATTTTCCAAAGTAGTTTTTATACCTTAAATTGTGCATAGAGGATAATGGGGGAAGGGGTGGAGTCAAGCAAGGACAGCAGCTCCTGGTCCTAATCGAAGCCAGGCTTTCTTCCTGCAAACTTATCATATGCAAAAGCTTAGGTGATTTGCATCATCTTCTGGCCCGGAGGCCTGTTAACATTTTAAGACCCTTTCTTCAGAAAACTTATTTTTCTCTAAAGGTGATTTGGTCAGGAGCCACCCTCCAAAAGCATTAGATAAAGTTGCATTCCTACAGAGCAAAGGTGTGGTGGGCTATAACAAGAAAAAGAATTAACTCAAGGGTCCCAGGTTACAAACATTAAAGCTACTACTTACACCAATTATATTAATCAATACACTGCCAGGGACACAGCAGATAAGGGATATGGAAACTTAGCAGCAAACATTGGCCCAAAAAGTGAAAATCCCTTCACCAATACAATTTCTAATCAATCTTTTAACTACTCAAAAGAATCTGTGTTTAGACAGTTTAGAACATCTCTTGCCTCTCACAGTTGGGAGGCTCTGAACAATCACATGTGGCCGGAAAAACCTATTCAGGCATGCTAGAGGATTTCCAAAGGAGTTTGTAGGTTGAAACACTGTCACACCCAGGAATTATTAACTGGAACTGTAAGCTAACTCTTTTTTCAGAGAGGTAGTGGGGGACAGCCCCCCGTAAAGTCAGAGGTGTAGGTGAAAGCACAAAGCAGAAAGTAGGCAGACTCTGGTTTTGGGTGTAAATGCTCGAGAATTTCCAGGGGGACTCCTGAGGCTTGATCCCGCCTTTGCGTATGCCGAGCCTCCTTCCTCATGACCTTTGTCATGGGCGGAGTTCCTCACGCTGGCTCCCGGCAGTGATAGAATTCCAGTTGAGCTATTCCAGATCCTGAAAGATGATGCTGTGGAAAGTGCTGCACTCAATATGCAATATGCACTATGCACTCAATATGCAATATGCCGGCTCCCGGCACGGTAGTTTGAACATTCTTTGGCATTGCCTTTCTTTGGGATTGGGATAAAAACTGACCTTTTCCAGTCCTGTGGCCGCTGCTGAGTTTTCCAAACTTGCTGGCATATTGAGTGCAGCACTTTCACAGCATCATCTTTCAGGATTTGAAATAGTTCAACTGGAATTCCATCACCTCCACTAGCTTTGTTCATAGTGATGCT
>NW_011495050.1:132799-137577 GCF_000754665.1 Bison bison bison | reverse complement strand
ACTGTATAGTCATCAGGGATTTGATTTAGGTCATACCTAAATGGTCTAGTGGTTTTCCCTACTTTCTTCAATTTAAGTCTGAATTTGGCAATAAGGAGTTCATGATCCGAGCCACAGTCAGCTCCCGGTCTTGATTTTGCTGACTGTATAGAGCTTCTCCATCTTTGGTTGCAAAGAATATAATCAATCTGATTTCGGTATTGACCATTTGGTGATGTCCATGTGTAGAGTCTTCTTTTGTGTTGTTGGAAGATAGCGTTTGTTATGACCAGTGCATTCTCTTGGGAAAACTCTATTAGTCTTTGCCTTGCTTCATTCCGTACTTCAAGGCCAAATTTGCCTGTTACTCCAGGACGAGCTACCGCATGCAGGAGGTCACAGGCGGCGGCCAAAAGGAGCTACCCCATGCCCGAGGTCAGGGTGGCGGCTGAGAGGAGCAATCCCACGTCCAAGGTCAGGAGGGTGGCCATGAGGAGATACCCCTTGTCCAAGGTAAGAAGCAGCGGCTGCGCTTTACTGGAGCAGCCGTGAAGTGATACCCCACGTCCAAGGTAAGAGAAACCCAAGTAAGATGGTAGGTGTTGTGAGAGGGCATCAGAGGGCAGGCAGACTGAAACCATAATCACAGAAAACTAGCCAATCTGATCACACGACCACAGCTTTGTCTAACTCAATGAAACTAAGCCATGCTGTGTGGGGCCATCCAAGACAGGAGGGTCATGGTGGAGAGGTCTGTAGAATGTGGTCCACTGGAGAAGGGAATGGCAAACCACTTTAGTATTCTTGCCTTGAGAACCCCATGAACAGTATGAAAAGGCAAAATGGTAAGATACTCAAAGGGGAACTCCCCAGGTCAGTAGGTGCCCAATATTCTACTGGAGATCAGTGGAGAAATAACTCCAGAAAAAATGAAGGGACGGAGCCAAAGCAAAAACAATACCCAGTTGTGGATGTGACTGGTGATAGAAGCAAGGTCCAATGCTGTAAAGAGCAATATTGCATAGGAACCTGGAATGTCAGGTCCATGAATCAAGGCAAATTGGAAGTAGTCAAACAAGAGATGGCAAGAGTAAACGTCAACATTCTAGGAATCAGCCAACTAAAATGGACTGGAATGGGTGAATTTAACTCAGATGACCATTGTATCTACTACTGTGGGCAGGAATCCCTTAGAAGAAATGGAGTAGCCACCATGCTCAAAAAAAGAGTCCAAAATGCAGTACTTGGGTACAATTTCAAAAACGACAGAATGATCTCTGTTCATTTCCAAGGCAAACCATTCAATATCACGGTAATCCAAGTCTATGCCCCAAGCAGTAATGCTGAAGAAGCTGAAGTTGAACGGTTCAATGAAGACCTACAATACCTTTTAGAACTAACACCCAAAAAAGATGTCCATTTCATTACAGGGGACTGGAATGGTAGGGGTAAATCCTTCTTTAAAAGGACTTATGCCAGCATGCTGTGGCTCCCAGGACTGTTGTAGTCAGTGCCTCTGACCCTGCAGCAGGCCACTGTCAACCCATGCTTCCACCAGAGACTCTGGGACACTTACAGGCAAGTCTGGGTCAGTGTTGTACAGAGGTTGGATTCGACATCAAAAGTAGAAGGGCATTTCTCAACATTATTCTTTTTTTAAAAAAATTATTTATTGATTTATGACTGCACTGGGTCTTTGTTGCTGTGCATGGGCTTTCTCTAGGTGCCGTGGGCAGGCTCCTTTTTGTGCTGGTTTCTCTGGTTTTGCAACCCAGGCTCTAGGATATGTGGGTTTCAGTAGTTGTGGTACACAGGCTTCGTCATCCCATGACAGGTAGGATCTTCCTGGAGCAGGAATTGAACCCCTGTCCACTGCATTGGCAGGCAGATTCTTAACCACTGAATCACCAGGAAAGTTCCGTCTCAGCTTTATTCTTAATACATACAAGGGGGTTGTGGGATTTAGGAAACTTTGTTCTCTCATCAAACCCAGGCTATTAAGACTCACTAAAACTAAACATTCCAGCTCTTACAGCCTAGAGAAGGAAGTCTCATCTTTCTAACCTAGAATTTAACATCTTTCACAATTTGATTGTTGACCTATCTTTCTGTTTTCAAAGTCTCTATCTCCAAAACGATTCATATCTTTATTCCTGTTTAGACCACTTACCCAAACTGAAATACCCATTTCTTCACCTTTCTCCCCTGTTTTGCCTCCTACTTGATCAATTGCACAATCTCTTCCATCATTTTATTTTTATTCTCAGTCCCACCTCTGAGTTTTGGCAATTCTCAGGGTTTTGTTCTTTGCCTGCTCTTGTTTTGTGGGCTTCTTCTTTTTTTTTTTGCCCGATTGTACCTGCCCCTAGTTCTTACCTACTGCCTCTAGTTGATGGCTCCCACAGCATTTCTCTTGGAGCAGGTCGTTTCTTTACTGGAGCCATTTCTCTCTCCTGCAGGCTCTGCAGACTGTATGCATTCAAAGCTGAGTATAAAAAAATAGGGGACAGAGAGCTGTAGTTCTTATATTCTCAACAATTTAAGCCAAATCTATTGTCTCAAGATGAAGAAAGCTTCAAAAATGATGGAGAATTTAGAATGTAGGAAATTCAGTTTTATGAGTATTAAATGTTAATTTACCATAGGGAAAAGTCAATAGATGCATGTAGGTATAAAATTCATACCATCTGCCCAAGTTTTGGAAGGAATAATACTATGATTCTCTCACTTATGTTCTGTTTCATGTTTATTCCTTAAAAACATTTTGTCCTGATTATAAATATAATGGGCTTCCCAAGTGGCACTAGTGGTAAAGAACCCGCCTGCCAATGCAGGAGACTTAAAAGATGCAGTTTTGATATCTGGGTAGAGAAGATCCCCTGGAGGAGGGTGTGGCAACTCACTCCAGTATTCTTGCCTGGAGAATCCCCATGGACAGGAGCCTGGAGTCCATAGGGTCACAAAGAGTCAGACACTACGTAAGTGACTTAGTACATAAATGTAATAAAAGCTTATTAACAAATAATTGGAATATTAAAAAATATATAAGGATAAAAATAAAAATGGCTCTTAGGTCACCATCCAGAAATTAAAACAAATAAAATTTAAAATTATACTTCATTCTGAACTTTTTTTCTATGCATAGTTAATATACTGAATTGAATACTGTTTGTTTATCCATTTACATTTAGGTACAATTTGGTGGCTTAGATGGTAAAGAATCTGCCTGCAATGTGGGATACCTGGGTTTGATCCCTGGATTGGGAAGATCTCCTGGAGAAGAGAATGGCAACCCACTGTAGTACTCTTGCCTGGAGAATTCCATGGACAGAGGTCCCTGGCAGGCTACAGTTTCTGGGATCTCAAAGAATCAGACATGACAGAGTGATTAAACACTTTCACACTTTCACCATAATACTAACTCCTGTTCTGTGTTTGCAATTTTCACTAATATTATATAGGGAATATTTTTATAATTTCTTGTAATTACCACTTTTAGTGATTGTAGTATATCCTATTGTCTGAATATTATACTATAACTTATTTCATTATTCTCCTTTTATTGATACTTTAGATATTTCAATTTTTATTTTTCTGTTTTTAAAGGGTATGAATGAAAAGGAGAAGGAAAAAACCCAACTCTGAGAACTGACAAAACTCAGAATGAAGCTGAAAGACAGGAAAATATAATGGAGGAGATTGCTTGTTGGTGAACATCCCTTTATCTATTCTTTACCTTTGATCTCATGTCTGATTATTTCCTTCAAATTAAGTCCTAGAAATTACCAGGACTAAAGTTGGGAATTTTTTTCTTTGCCTTAACTGACCAAGGTCCAATCTTTCTTATTCAATCTGATCTCGAATTCATCAGAAGCATAGGGTGAATGTTCCTGATTGTTTTCTTTTTTTAACTATAGCTTTTCTTTCTCCAAAAGAAAAAAAAAATCAATAACTTGCCTTTCAAACTACCTGTAAAAAACTTTCCTTTGTAAACTGATGATTGCTCCAAAAGCATGTATAGCTCCACATGCCCTTTCTTCAGATTCTTCCAGCAGAAGCACAGTAACTCCTCCAACCTCACGTGTTTGAGAAATAGGGTTCTGAAGCAGATGAGGCCAGAGAACATAGCCAATATTTAAGGAAGGAACATCATAAGTATTTTCTTTGATCCTTTAAAAAGAATAACATTTTTTATTTATAACATTTTAAAAGACACAACCACTTATTGACTGTTTTAAGCATTATACAATGTTCTGGATTACCTGTGCATTTTAGACAAAAGATGTAAACACAGTTCCTTTTGTTTAAGGTTGTTTTTTTTTTTCCCTCCATCATAAGTGATATTCTTCAACACATCTTGAAACCACGTTTGATTCTTCTGAGTGAAGTAATTGGTTATTGTTATGGCCTCAATATTTGTGGCCACAAGTTCATATACTTTGGTCACCTGATGTGAAGAGCTGACATATTGGAAAAGACCCTGATGCTGGGAAAGATTGAGGGCAGGAAGAGAAGGGGGATGACAGATGTTGAGATGGTTGGATGGCATCATCGACTCAAAGAACATGAGTTCGAGCAAACTCCGGGAGATAGTGAAGGACAGGGAAGTCTGGCGTGCTGCAGTCCGTGGGATTGCAAAGAATGGGTATGGCTGGGAAAGACTAGGGATCTCTTCAAGAAAATCAGAGATACCAAAGGAACATTTCATGCAAAGATGAGCTCAATAAAGGACAGAAATGGTATGGACCTAACAGAAGCAGAAGATATTAAGAAGAGATGGCAAGAATACACAGAAGAAC
>NW_011495050.1:131661-131962 GCF_000754665.1 Bison bison bison | reverse complement strand
AGAAACCTATATGCAGGTCAGGAAGCAACAGTTAGAACTGGACATGGAACAACAGACTGGTTCCAAATAGGAAAAGGAGTATGTCAAGGCTGTATCTTATCACCCTGTTTATTTAACTTCTATGCAGAGTACATCGTGAGAAATGCTGGACTGGAAGAAACACAAGCTGGAATCAAGATTGCCGGGAGAAATATCAATAACCTCAGATATGCAGATGACACCACCCTTATGGCAGAAAGTGAAGAGGAACTCAAAAGCCTCTTGATGAAAGTGAAAGTGGAGAGTGAAAAAGTGGGCTTAA
>NW_011495050.1:123280-131561 GCF_000754665.1 Bison bison bison | reverse complement strand
CACCAAAGAATTGATGCTTTTGAGCTGTGGTGTTGGAGAAGACTCTTGAGAGTCCCTTGGATTGCAAGGAGATCCAACCAGTCCATTCCGAAAGAGATCAGCCCTGGGATTTCTTTGGAAGGAATGATGCTAAAGCTGAAACTCCAGTACTTTGGCCACCTCATGCGAAGAGTTGACTCATTGGAAAAGACTCTGATGCTGGGAAGGATTGGGGGCAGGAGGAGAAGGGGACGACAGAGGATGAGATGGCTGGATGGCATCACTGACTCGATGGATGTGAGTCTGAGTGAACTCCGGGAGTTGGTGATGGACAGGGAGGCCTGGCGTGCTGCGATTCATGGGGTCACAAAGAGTCGGACACGACTGAGCGACTGATCTGACTGATCTGATCTGATCTGAAGGAACTAAACAACAGCAATAAGTTCATATATTGAAGTATTAACTCCCCATGTGATTGTAGTAGGAGATAGGGTCCCTAGGGAAGTAATTAAGCCTTTATGAGATCAGAAGAATGAAAATAGGATCCCATAGAATTAGTGTTTTTAGAGGAAAAGAGATCCCACAGAACATAGGCTCTCTCTCTCATTCCCCACTGGTGTAAAGAAAAGGCCATGTGAGAACATAGTGAGAACTGGTTGTCTACAAGACAGGACGAGATCGCTCCCCAGAAACCAACCATGCTGCCACTCTGATCTGATATCCTGTCTCAAGAGCTGTGGGAAAATAAATTTCTATTTAAGCCACTTTCTCTGTTGTACTATGTTACGCAGTGTAGAAGATGAATAGTCACTAGTCTAATGTCAAACAGAACCTGGGAGCGTAGAGAAGACATAAAGGGTCACTTGTTGAACACTAAAAGGCGACTAGGGGTAAGAATTTGGAAAAAAAAAACAAAAAACAAAAAGAGCGTCTCCTGTGTGAAAATGCAATCAACTTAAATAAATAAAAAAGAACAATAGTCTTAACTGAGTATTTTTAAATGTAAGTGATAAAAACGAATTGTGAAGCTTCTTAAACAACAGAATTCTTGAACCTCAAGCCCAGATTTTCATTTTGTCAGTTGGGTGGGGTCTCTGTGTTTTATGTTTTATTTTAAGAAGTATCTCAAATAAGTCTGATGATTAATTTGGTTTTGGAACCTCTAATCTAAATATTACACTGTTTACTTTTTACTGCTTTTTAAAGAAAGATACTATTTGCTTTATACTCATCACAAAATGAGTATAATAACACACAGTGAGCAGCTGACTTACTGCTAATCGTCCTCTTTTATAATTAACAAAGAATTTAATCAAACTTGTAGTCATTCTGTATTTTTATCACTTCATTTTTATTAAATTCTCTTTTTAGGAAACTTGCCTTGAAGGATGACTCACTTTTTATCCAGCTTCAAAAGGAAACATTTTAGTCTTTGTGTTTAATTTCCAGGGTAAGATTGATTGCTTTAGAGAATTAAAAACAGCAACAACAATAGGTTCATTTTTCCCTCATAGAAATATTTCAGAATAACAGCTGGTGAATTCATTTTTAATCTCTTTGTGCTATTCTTTGTTCTATTTCTGAAGAATTTCTTTTCTTTTATTTTCTTTCCCTCTTCTCACCACCTCCAACCATTTTAGTAACTCTAATTTTTATGTGATCTTGTTTTTAAAAATTTGATCAAAGCTATTAAAAAGGAGCAGATGCTTCCTGAAAAGTGCGGTTGCACCTTTGCTTCAGAGATTGTTCTGTTTTAATATCATGAATTTCTGTATTTCTCTGATCATTTACCATTGTATGTCTTGGTTTGATTCAAAACCAACTAATATCTACTCTTAACACTCCAAAACCATTGTGGGACTGATATTATTATATGTTGTATTGAATTACATAAAATTGCTGTGTTTAAAGGTTAAAAAAATCAACTCAGTATTAGCAATTTCATATGATCCAGTCTAATATACTTGTTGGCTGAATACACTGAATTTCAGACAGATTGAGTGACTTTGCTCAAGGTTATTTAAATGTAAAAGAATTATTTTCAACATCCTCTTTCCCCCTAAATCCTAGCTGTTTTTCTTAGAATAAAAAATGTATTTACCAATGCCCACAATGTATTCTTGCTGGAGAATCCCGTGGATGGAGGAGCCTGGTTGGCTACAGTCCATGGTGTCACAAAGAGTTGGACACAACTGAGCAACTTCACTTTCTTTCTTTCTTACAACATGTTTTTTTTTTTTTTTTTTGTAAGTTGAAAACAATTAGAGAATAAGTTGTGTTATTTACTGTATACCACACATGCATACAAACCTGATTCATAGAACATTCATATTTCATTTGTATTATTTTAATATCAAGTAGGCTCTTCTAGGAGAAGGAAATGGCACCCCACTCCAGTACTCTTGCCTGGAAAATCCCATGGATGGAGAAGCCTCGTAGGCTGCAGTCCATGGGGTCACTAAGAGTCGGACACGACTGAGCGACTTCACTTTCACTTTTCACTTTCATGCATTGGAGAAGGAAATGGCAACCCACTCCAGTGTTCTTGCCTGGAAAATCCCAGGGACGGGGGAGCCTGGTGGGCTGCCGTCTATGGGATCGCACAGAGTTGGACACGACTGAAGTGACTTAGTAACAGCAGTAGCAGGCTCTTCTATGTTGCTCTCTAGATGTACGTGGTTATGTGTGAATATACCTTTTTATGTTATAGAACTTACTACTGCAGTATAAACAAATTTTAAGTTGATCAAAACTACACTAAAGGACTTCCCTGATGGCTCAGTGATAAAGAATCTGCCTGCCAATGCAGGAGACACAGGTTCGATCCCTGATCCAGGAAGGTCCCACATGTTGCAGAGAAACTAAGCCCATGTGCCACAACTACTGAGCCTGTGCTCTTGAGCCTGGAAGCCCCAACTATTGAACCTATGTGCCACAACTACTGAAGCCCTGAGTCCTAAAGCCTGTGCTCTGCTGCAAGAGAAGCCACCGCAATGAGAAGCCTTGCACTGCAACTAGAAAGTAGGCCCTGCTTGCCACCAACACAGCAAGGAAGACCCAGAAAACACCCAAAATGGAGTCAGGCTATTTATTAGCATTTTTGTGTGTGTGTGTGTGTAATCCATCTCCCCTCGGGTGTGCATGGGACATGTGACTTGTTTTGAACAAATCAAGTATAGAAACTGGGATGAGCTGTCACTTTTGTGATTATGTTCTATTATACAGTAAAGGTAAGGACAATATTCCCACGATTATAGCACATTATCTGTGTACAATATGATTCTAAGCCTACTCAGTCTCCTCTCCTGCTGGCCATGAGGAAGCATACTGCTATGCTGTGAACCTCAGATGGAGAGGACCACATGGCAGGGGACTTTGGGCAACCACTAGGAGCCAGGGGTTTCATGTCTTTAGCTCAGATGAGTGAATTCTGCCAATAGCCACAACCATAAGAGCTTGGAAGAGAACCCTGAGATTCAGATGAGATTCTAGCCCACTTGACACCTTGAGAGTAACTGTGAGACCCTGAAGCAGAAAACTGTGTCCAGACTCTCCATGAAAAGTGTGAGATACTTAAATGTGTGTTAGATGCAAGTTTATGGTAGTATATTTCTCAGCAACAGATAACTAATGTACCAAAGGGATGGCAATTTTTTCCCCTCTTTCCCCATGTCTTTTGATATGAAGAAAGCTTCTCAGATTTGAAAAAAAAGACATTTAATAAATATATATGTATTTTTATTTTTTAGTAGATGGACCATAGATTAAAGTCAGAAGTGGATGGTTTTAAACATAGCAGAAGGTTTCAGAAGGAAATGGAAGGGAAAGAACTGTGAGATGTAGTTATAGCAACAATCGGAAACTAATACATCTTTGTATACATTCCTGAAAAAAGAAAAATAGAAGGCACTAACTCAGTGTAATCCTTTACCTGGGCCAAAGAATGAACCTCTTAAGAATATCCTGGATTTTTTTTTCCATTTCCCTTTGATAGGCTGTTATGGTACTGGGACGTGTGCCCTTTATTGATTGTTTGCAAAACGCATATTTTTCTTTATGACTTCAAGCAAAACTTTCTGTGAAAGCTGGAAACTAACACTCTCAAGACAAAGCAAGTGATTCCAGTCAGTAGTGAGCATAAGAGAACAAAGAGAGCAAAGAGTTTACATTTGCAAGGTCAGAAAATATTCTAAACAATGTTTTCACATCTTTTAAAAACAGCATTTTCTCTGATTTAAATTTTATAGCTTGGGAGTGCTAAAATATTATAGATTCATTTATATAACCCTAACATGCTAGTCTGTACTAATGACATGTAGTTTAACATTAAAGGGCAGTGTGTTTCAGGATACATATTGTTGCCCAATTTCTTCAGATGTGATTTGAGGGGTGTCATGCAAAATTCTCATTCCTAAATATATCTCCAGACCAACAGAGCCTAACCTTGAAGATGTGCAATAGGTATTTACTTAAAATGTATGTTTCCAAGAGACCTATTTAAAACAAAAATGATTTTTATATAAGCACATTTACTTATCTGCTCATTCACAAAAGCTTGGTTGTGTAGCAAAAATATAGTACAAAATGCACAGATATTATAACCTACAAGTTTTTGGCAACCAGATTACTCAGGGTTATCATTTTGAAATGTGTAGCAATATTGAATCACTGTGCTGGGTACCGGAACTAACATAGTGTTGTAGGTCACGTATCCTTCAAACCAGGCAAACAAGCAAACTCCTAGAAAAAGAGATCAGATTAGTGGCTACCAGAGGCAGGAGTAGATAGGAGGAGGTGGGACTGGGTGAAGGTAGCCAAAGGGTACAAACTTCCAGTGATACATAGATACCAGAGATGTAAAGTACAACATGAGAAATATAATGAACACTTGTTGTATGTTATACATGAAATGTGTTAAGAGAGTTATTCCTGAGTTCTCATCAAAAGGAAAAAACTTTAAAAAAATTCCTTTAATGTCATATCTATGTGATATGATGGATGATGTTCACCAAACTTATTAGGGCAATTATTTCATGATAGTCAAACCATTATGCTGTACATCTTATACTTATATTCTAAGTTATATATTAATATCTCAAAAACATTAAAAAATCAAGTTTAATTTCTCATAAAATTTTTATGAACTAATTATAAATATCGTATCACTCTCTCTGGCCTCCAGTTTATTCATTTATAAAATAAGGTAAAATGTACCTTCATATAAGAAGTGGTATTGTCTAGAGATTATAGCGCAGATTCCATGTGGGTTGAAATCTTGGCTCACCCACTCACTCTATGACTATGGGCCAGTTATCCCATGACCTTGAGGAATAACTTTGTCTCTGTTTTCTCATCTGTAATATACTTCCTACTTGGTAGAGTCATGGTAAGATTAAGTATAAGAGCTTGTTGTTTGTGCTCAGTCTGTGTTCCCTACTGAAATTTAGTTGTGGTGAGGAATGGATGAGGTCACATCTGAAGAGCATTTAGCACTCAGTGTCATCCAGTTTCATTTACTGAATATTATATAGCATAAATATGTTATAGATAGATACAACATATTTAGTATATTGTGTAACATTTCCTTAACCTAGCATGCTAAGTTGCTTCAGTTGTGTCTTACTCTTTGAGACTCCGTGGACTGTAGCCCACCAGACTTCTCTGTTCATGGGATTCTCTAGAAAAAATACTGGAGTGGGTTGCTCTTTCCTCCTCCAGGGGATCTTTCTGACCCAGAGATGGAACCCGCGTCTCCTGAATTGCAGGTGGATTCTTTACCACTGAGCCACTGCCGAAACCTCTCCTCAACCTTAGAGCACAATTTTTTTTCATATTATTATATTTCAAATATGGAAATGTATCTTACAATTGACTTTTACATTTAGCATAGTGCTTTTCTCCCCCCAAAGTTAATATTAAATTTGTGATGGTGTCTTACAAATGAGGAAATAATTCACATGTGTATATCATACTTATGTATGCATATATTGGTCAAGAAATTTCTTTATTCAACTCTTTTTCCCAAGGGCCCTCATATTTGCTCAAGAAATGTGAGTTGCACTATAGATAAATAACTTATCCACATCTCTGGATTTAATCCAACCTCCACTTTTCCTTAGACTTCCTTGGTGGCTCAGACGGTAAAGCGCCTATCTACAATGCAGGAGACCTGGGTTTGATCTCTGGGTTGGGAAGTTCCCTGGAGAAGGAAAAGGCAACCCACTCCAGTACTCTTGCCTAGAAAATCCCATGGGCGAAGCAGCCTGGTGTCCATGGGGTCGCAAAGAGTCAGACACGACTGAACGACTTCACTTTTACTTTCCACTTTTCCCATGCCATCTCCCCTATATTTCAGTCTAGCTAAAAATACTTTTGGTTAGTCAATTGCTTTTAGATATAATGTGTGGCTGCCTTTGCAATAAATACAAATCTCATCACATTAGAAATCATGTCTATTCCAAAATCTGTATTCCTGATTGTCTGTCTACCTTGGTCCTCCAACAGTGATGACCTTTGAGTTTCCACTCAGCAGCAAGATCCTCCTCCAACATTCCTGTCTGGTTCCCCTTCTTTCTCTCCACCTCCTTCCCTAACCCCTCCTCCTCCTTTCCAGCAGAGCACAGCTGCTGGGAGGCTGCGCAGTACAGAGAAAGGGCTTGTGAGTCAATGTGGGCGGGGGTCTGCAGGGAACCTTTCTGTGTATGTTTCACTAGTTTTGCCCTCATGACCAAGAGCCACTTTTTACTCATTTGTATACTTTCAAGGCACAGTACAATGCCTGACCCACAGTATGTAATGCTTTTGAATTATTAAACTGGAATAAGTCACAGATTATTCATTTATGCTTGATTTATTAGTTGACCATCTATTGAGAACTATGAGCTAATTAGCTGGAAGGAAAAAAAGATGAACAAAATTTCTTTCCTTCCACAGAAAGTCTCACAATGAGTGGGGAGACAGATTTATAAACTTTTAACACCAATAATAAAACACTCAACATATTTATGTAGGAAATGTTATAAAAGCAGATAAGATAGAAAGATTTACACACTGGTCTTAGGAGAGTGGAAAAGTAAAAATGCAATTGAATTTTGAAGAATGACCATTTAAGAAGCACAAAATTTGAGCCAAGGAAATTGCAGTATGATCCAGCTCCTACTGGACATCCTACTGTTCATCCAAGAGAGGGTTACCCTTGATGGCTCAGTGGGTAAAGAATCCACTTGCAATTCAGGAGACACAGTAGACACAGGTTCAGGCCCTAGGTCAGGAAGATCCCATGGAGGAGGAAATGGCAACCCACTCCAGTATTCTTGCCTGAAAAATTTCACAGACAGAGTAGCCTGGTGGGCTACAGAGTCAGGCATGACTAACCAAGCAAGCACAGCACAGCACAGCACACCCAAATGAAATGAAAACAAATGTCCACACTAATATTTATGTAATCAAATGTCATAGTGGCATTAGTCATTATAGCCAAACAGTAGAAACAACTCAAATGTCCATTAACAGCTGTCTGGAGAGGCCTTACGAATAGGTGTGAAAAGAAGAGAAGTGAAAAGCAAAGGAGAAAAGGAAAGATGTAAGCATCTGAATGCAGAGTTCCAAAGAATAGCAAGGAGAGATAAGAAAGCCTTCCTCAGCGATCAATGCAAAGAAATAGAGGAAAACAACAGAATGGGAAAGACTAGAGATCTCTTCAAGAAAATTAAAGATACCAAGGGAACATTTCATGCAAAGATGGGCTCGATAAAGGACAGAAATGGTATGGACCTAACAGAAGCAGAAGATATTAAGAAGAGGCGGCAAGAATACACAGAAGAACTGTACAAAAAAGGCTTCACAACCCAGATAATCATGATGGTGTGATCACTGACCTAGAGCCAGACATCCTGGAATGTGAAGTCAAGTGGGCCTTAGAAAACATCGCTACGAACAAAGCTAGTGGAGGTGATGGAATTCCAGTTGAGCTATTTCAAATCCTAAAAGATGATGCTGTGAAAGTGCTGCACTCAATACGCCAGCAAGTTTGGAAAACTCAGCAGTGGCCACAGGACTGGAAAAGGTCAGTTTTCATTCCAATCCCAAAGAAAGGCAATGCCAAAGAAATGCTCAAACTATCACACAATTGCACTCATCTCACACGCTAGTAAAGTAATGCTCAAAATTCTCCAAGCCAGGCTTCAGGAATACGTGAACTGTGAACTTCCAGATGTTCAAGCTGGTTTTAGAAAAGGCAGAGGAACCAGAGATCAAATTGCCAACATCCACTGGATCCATGGAAAAAGCAATAGAGTTCCAG
>NW_011495050.1:97722-123180 GCF_000754665.1 Bison bison bison | reverse complement strand
GGAACAACAGACTGGTTCCAAATAAAAGGAGTACGTCAAGGCTGTATATTGTCACCTTGCTTATTTAACTTCTATGCAGAGTACATCATGAGAAATGCTGGGCTGGAAGAATCACAAGCTGGAATCAAGATTGCCGGGAGAAATATCAATAAACTCAGATATGCAGATGACACCACTCTGATGGCAGAAAGTGAAGAGGAACTAAAAAGCCTATTGATAAACATGAAAGAGGAAAGTGAAAAAGTTGGCTTAAAGCTCAACATTCAGATGGGGAAAGAGTGGAAACAGTGTCAGATTTTATTTTTGGGGGGGCTCCAAAATCACTGCAGATGCTGATTGCAGCCATGAAATTGAAAGACGCTTGCTCCTTGGAAGGAAAGTTATGACCAACCTAGATAGCATATTCAAAAGCAGAGATATTACTTTGCCAACAAAGGTCCGTCTAGTCAAGGCTATGGTTTTTCCTGTGGTCATGTATGGATGTGAGAGTTGGACTGTGAAGAAAGCTTAGCACTGAAGAATTGATGCTTTTGAAATGTGGTGTTGGAAAAGACTCTTGAGAGTCCCTTAGATTGCAAGGAGATCCAACCAGTCCATTCTGAAAGAGATCAGCCCTGGGTGTTCTTTGGAAGGAGTGATGCTAAAGCTGAAACTCCAGTACTTTGGCCACCTCATGCGAAGAGTTGACTCATTGGAAAAGACTCTGATGCTGGGAAGGATTGGGGGCAGGAGGAGAAGGGGATGACAGAGGATGAGATGGCTGGATGGCATCACTGACTTGATGTACATGAATTTCAGTAAACTCCGGGAGTTGGTGATGGACAGGGAGGCCTGGCGTGCTGTGATTCATGGGGTCGCAGAGTCGGACATGACTGAGCGACTGAACTGAACTGAACTAAATAAAACTGAACTGAATGAAATAAATAAAATGTGGAAACTGCATGCAATGGAATATTCAGTAGTAAAAAGTAGTGATATGTGCTACAATGTGGATGAACCTAGGCAATACTATGTTAAATGAAACAAACTGTATTAGAATTGTTTAAAGAACTTTTATAATGCTCTTTACTATATAAAATATTAAAAACAGGCAAAACTGTAGGGACTGAAATCTTAATGGTTGCTTAGAGTCAGGGAACCATTAGGGAAATACAGAGAATGATTTTTAATGAAACAGGCTTTCTTTTGGGTGTGACTGGAATTCTCTAAAATTGATTGTAGAGATTATTTCACAGCTCTGTGAATATACTAAAATACACAAATGTGTACTTCAAACAGCTAGTGAGTGAATTATATTAATATCACAATAAAATAATTTTACAAATAAAGAAACAAAAGGAACAGGCAATCCAAAAATTTGCTATAAATTTTCATGTGGAATTGTTACAACCAAGATGTTAAGTTGTTATACTGCATATCAAATATTCTTAAAATAACAATCTGTAGAGAGGAAGAAATTGACAATACATGAGAGAGATGCAGGGGAGAAAGCAGATGGAGGACAAAAATCTATAGACTGAGGTCCTTGAAAAACTTGTGAGCAGATGGCATCTGGAACATGGAAGGATTACCTCTTCCACCAGGAGGGGGAAGGATGTAGGTAAAGATGGGTAGGAAAGCAGGTATACTAATAGGCGGAGTTAGGAAGAGTTGAGTGTTTCTACCACGTGGGCTCTATTGACTCTGCAAGCATAGCATCTTCTTTCTGAGTGTTGAAAGAAAGAGGAGGGTTGATAGATTGAGCAGCAGAGACAGCTGCCAGACTGACAAAGCAAATACTCACCCAGCCTTTTATTCACCCACGGTGCCATAATAGTGCTGCTAAAATGAAATACATTAAATAAGTGGACAATCTTAGCATGAGGCTTAATATGAATAAAATTCCAGGAAATAGAATATCGGTTTTCATGACAATCTCAATGGAAAAAAATTATGAACAACTCAAGACATTTTTCTTGAATATGATTCCATTTGTATGCTGCTGCTGCTAAGTCGCTTCAGTCGTGTCTGACTCTGTGCGACCCCATAGATGGCAGCCCACCAGGCTCCCCTGTCCCTGGGACTCTCCAGGCAAGAACACTAGAGTGGGTTGCCATTTCCTTCTCCAATGCATGAAAATGAAAAGTGAAAGTGAAGTCGCTCAGTTGTGTCCAAATTTAGCGACCCCATGGACTGCAGCCTACCAGGCTCCTCCATCCATTTGTATGGTTCCATGTAAACTTAACTTTTGCCAAAAAAAAAAAAAAAAAAGTAATTTCGTTTTTTTAAAGGAAGTCCAAGCTAAGAAGATAATTCTTCACAATAAAGTAAATGAGAAGGAAAACAATAGCTATAAAAAATAAGTGCAAATATATGGAAGCACAAATAAAAATATTAAGATATTAATAACACACATATTGCATTATATGTCAGGCTCTGTTTTAAGCAACACACACACTTATTTAATACTTATAAAATCCTATCTGTTAGATATATACTCACAATTTAAATAAAGATGAGGTATAGAGCAGTTAGGTAGTTTAGAAAAATTCACATAAGTGGTAGGTATGAAAGGAAAGGTTCACTCTCAGGCAGCCATGTGCCACAACCACCTTGCAACACCAGATACGCTGTAAGAAACGTCCGGAAAGTATAAACTATCCTTTGTGTCTGAAATGAATATAGGCTTTCTAGTGAGCAGTGTCATAAGAGGAAGCTAGAATGGTATGCTGGGATGTTTGTTATTATCCTCAGATACGGAGCCCAAATTAGTACCATACCAGCTGAGTAGCTGTTCCAAGCATTTTTTAATACAGAACTGCAAAACATCACTGAGTGCCAGCAAATTATGAGAAAGTTAATAACATAGAGGAAAGTATATTTACTGGGATTCCTCTCAGAAAAAAACTCTGAATGCATTGTCAAAGAAAACTGATTGGCTCCTTGGGACAAAGGATGATACCCCAGAGGAATACCTTCAAGCAACAACAGATGAGACAGCTCATAACTGCTTTAGGTACTACAATAAAATTAGTATAAAATAAAGAGCAAGCATCTCATGCATTCAGTTGGATAGATCTTGACAACTGTATATGCCTTTGAAATCATCTCCCACAACAAAATAAGATATAGACTATCTTCATCTTCCAATAGTTTCATATAACCTTATAGTTAGTTCTCTCTCCCACACACTATCTGTTCTCTCACCATAGATTGGCTCCGCTTATATTTGGATTTCATATAAAAGAAGTATAAAGTACAGAATTTTTTTTCTAGTTTCTTTCACTTAGCATACTGTTTTTGAAGTTCATTCATGTTGCTGCATGGAACAGTTATTTGTTCTTTTTTTATTACTGCGTAGTATTTCATTGTGTGAATGTAAAACAATTTGTTTACTTATTTTCCTACTGAAAGTCATTAGTGCTTTCTTTTCAAGCTTGAGGAAATTATACATTTTCTTTTGAATTATTTTTGTGTACATGTGTTTTTATTTTTTTTTGGCAAACATGTAGGAATAGAATTCTATATCATACGATGTGAGTAACTTAATTCCCTCCCCTGAAAGATCAGTCTGGATGTTAATAGAACTTTATTTGGCAGAATAAGTTAAGCAAGTTTGGGATCAGAGCTGAATTATATAGAAAAGTTGAAGGGAGGATGGGTACTTTCTTCTGCCCCTATCACATGGATGCTCAGCCTCATCCATAAATAATAAATGGACAAATATTGAAGGGCTATTGGTTTGAAGGAATGATAAATTAATAATCTATTAGAGGGAGCAAAATGTCTTAATCTGGTTTAAATATACCATAGATATGAATGTAGATGTGTTTTGAAGAATTAAGTGACATGATTGAATCTATGTCTAATGACAATAACTTTTGTATATTGAGGAAGGTGAACATAGGATGGGAAAAAATTTGAAGGCTATTTCAAAACTCTAGATGAAAATTAATGAGATCAGCATCTTCAGGAATCCTTAGGAAGGAACTGAATTCATAAGATATATAGACCCTGTTTTTGAATGTGTGTGCGTATGTGCATATGAATCCATGTGCATGCATGTATGCTGCAGCAGAAAATAATTTTGTAGTAGTACTTTTTCTCATTCGTTGCAGTTATTGCATCCACAATCGATTCTGTATTACAGATCGAGCTTAGTCAAAATGCTCAGAGCAGCTGGGTATCCCTATCCTGCAAGGCTTATGTTGTGTACTCATCCAATGCCTATCTGGAGAGACCCATAACACTTGATATGTCATGACTTTTTAGTTTGGGTCAGAATGTTTCTAAAACTCCTGGCCTTTCGGACATGGTAGTTGAGAAAGTGCTCCAGTGCTCTAGCAACAGTTCTGAAAACCACAGAAAACAAAACATCCAGCTGATGTGAATATCAAACTCTGACCCAGGCCTTAACAGTACTTCTTTTATTGTGTTTCTAGGCCATTTTCACATATAAAATAGGCAAAGACTGGTTAGAGATGAACTTTTTAATATCAGATTCAGAGAAAGACCTACAAAATATTTTATTTTTCAGCCCAAAAAGTCCTGAAAGAGCTTATCTTTTTCCTCTCCTTGCTGTGTCAGGCTTTGCCTCTCTGCTAGTTGTCATGTCCAACCATGATCTCTACCTCTAACTAAAATGAAGCTGGATGGTCATGGTTTAGGTCACTTTAATGCACTGTACAGTCTCACTGTTTATTTAAGGTATTGACCCACAACTCTAGAAGATATGAAAAGACTTAAATAAAAATTGAATTAGAAAGAGCCATTTCTTATATGTTTTCTTCAACTTGTGATCAGTATGTTCATAGAAACTCTACTATCCAGGTTTATCACACTATCTACCTCATAAATTCACTGTGGATGGTTAGCCTATTATTTATATTATCTCCATTCTTTTCTTTAGTCAATCTTGAGTATTTTTCAAAATTGAAACTAGGTCTGTAATCAATCTTCTATTATTAAAAATCAAGGATGTAACTTTAAATATTTGGTACTTGCTGAGCAGAAATGCAACCCCTGATTGCTTAACTAATAGGAGCTCTTATTCAAGGCTACAGGTTGGTAGCTTTCATAACCAGGGTGGTACATTATTTTTGTGTGTCACTAGCTAGTCGTGGTCATTGTCCTCTGGGAGGTCAGGAACCAGAGTGGCAGTGCATATGTTGGGAATATGACTTTATTTGGAAAGTAACATGCTTCCAGAGTCACCAGGAGAAGTGCATGCTAACTCTGGGCCTGGAATGCTTTCATTGATTTTGCAAACAATTTATGTAGCAGCTGTGAACACCAATTGTACTACATCAGCGTCAAGAGGAAAAACAGGCTTTCCTGCACGTTAGAGAAATTTTGCTTAACCTTGGATGGATAGCTTAGCAAGCTCTGATGTATTTACTTCCATACACAGTGAAAAGCAAGCCATGAAGGTTCTAGTTTTTTTAAAAAAAGAGACGCTCTGCTGTATAAAACTTGACGCAGGATTCTTCACCTTGGCTCATCTTTCAACAAATTAAAATTCCAGGCTTGAAACAAAAACTGCTGATGAGACTGTTGGGATGCTTCAAGTTCCACTCTCTATAAAGAGAAGACTGCAAACTGTAGTCAGAATGACAAATCAGAATGACTCATCTAATTAGGTAGAAAAGGAATACAATCTTTATTGGTAAAAGAAATAAAAGCCTATATTGGCCTATATTTTCTCTTGCAATTAGATCAGTTGACTTGAATTTGAGTATCTAGAACTTAAGTATCACCTTCAGAACCACAATACCTCCTCCATAATAAATGGAAATTGTTCTATAAAACCCAGTTCAGTTCAATTCAGTCACTCAATCGTGTCTGATACTTTGCGACCCCATGGACTGCAGCACGCCAGGCTTTCCTGTCCATCACCAACTCCTGGAGTTTACTCAAACTCATGTCCATCGAGTCGGTGATGCCATCCAGCCATCTCATCCTCTGTTGTCCCCTTCTCCTCCTGCCTTGAATCTTTCATAAACAGGGTGGTACATTATTTTTGTGCGTCACTAGCTAGTCATGGTCAGGGTCTTTTCCAATAAGTCAGTTCTTTGCATCAGGTGGCCAAAGTATTGGAGCTTTAGCATCAGTCCCTCCAATGAATATTTAGGACTGATTTCCTTTAGAATTGACTGGTTTGATCTTCTTGCTGTCCAAGGGACTCTCAAGTATTGGAGCATTAGCTTTAGCAACAGTTCCTCCAATGAATAATCAGGACTGATTTCCTTTAGGATGGACTGGTTGGATCTCCTTGCTGTCCAAGGGACTCCTCTCCACCACCACAGTTCAAAAACATCAACTCTTTGGCACTCAGTTTTTTTTGTGGTCCAACTTTCACATTCATACATGACTACTTGAAAAACCATAGCTTTGACTAGATGGACCTTTGTCGCCAAAGTAATGTCTCTGCTTTTCAATATGCTGTCTAGGTTGGTCATAACTTTTCTTCTAAGGAGCAAGCGTCTTTTAATTTCATGGCTGAGTTTGAGTTGGTGATGGACAGGGAGGCCTGGGGTGCTGCAATTCATGGGATTGCAAAGAGTCAGAAACGACTGAGCTACTGAACTGAACTGATCCTCCTTACTAAGGTATCGTCAAAAAATCTTTTTGATAGTGTTCATCAGTTTAGGCATTGCTCAACTATTCTATCTGCCTCTGTCTGCCAAAAATCTTCTTATCTCAAGTACCCTAAGACCCCTGGTGGCTCAGATGATAAAGCGTCTGTCTGCAATGCAAGAGACCTGGGTTCGATCCCAGGGTTGGGAAGGTTCCCTGGAGAAGGAAATGGCAGCCCACTTCAGTACTCTTGCCTGGAAAATCCCATGGGCAGAGGAGCCTGGTAGGCTACAGTTCATGGGGTTGCAGAGTCGGACATGACTGAGAGACTTCACTTTCACTTTCCACCCTGAGACCCACCAGAATGCTACCAAACACCAGGTGGAGTGGATTCTGAGAGGCAGTTTTTACAGATATGACCTATTCATCCTATGTATGTACGTGTTAGTTGCTTAGTTGTGTCCAACTCTTTGCAACCCCATTGACTATAGCCCACCAGGCCCCTCGTCCATGGGATTCTCCAGGCAAGAACACATGAGTGGGTTGCCATTTCCTTCTCCAAAAGGATCTATAGAAAGAAAGTGAAGTTGCTCAGTTGTGTCTGACTCTTTGCAACCCCATGGACTGTAGCCTACCAGCCTCCTCTATCCATGGAATTTTCCAGCCAAGAGTACTGGAGTGGGTTGCCATTTCCTTCTCCATTATTCATCCTATAGAAAATACCAAAAGTTAAAAAAAAAAAAAAAGATTTTTGTTTGCACAGTTAGGACTAAATCATATATCAATTTTATACTTTTGTAGAAAAAATAAAAATATTGATGTAAAGAATTCATAAACACCATTTATTGTCATACAATATTTCAGTGGAGAATCATGACTTAGACGTTTCTATTCCACTCTACTGTGAAATAGAATCTACTGTGGTGACGAATGTCTTTGAGTATGAAATACATCATGGCATGGCAGAAAATGTATGATGCTCAGGAATCAGACAAATGCAATTTCAAATTTCATCCACTTATTTGAAAGAGTATGTGACTTAAGATATATTATTTTAGACTTTCCCAACTTAGATCTCTCACACTTCAAATGGATGTTATATCTACCTGGTCAGGCTGTTGTAATAGTTAATTAAGAAAATATTTTCAGAATATCCAGGAAAAGGCTTTATGTTTATTACTGTGATTAAATTATTTCATCTATTGCTATTATCATCTTTATTGTGCTAAAGACCTAGGACAGATGCCATATAATCAGCATCACTGAAGGATAGTTTAATAATTGATCATGCATATCAGCTATTCCTTAGAACCATTTTTATTAATTTTATTTTTTTGTTAGCTGAAATGTTAATGTCCCCTTATATTTCTATCTATTGTTGCTTTATATATTTTAATACATTAATATAATATTTAATATGTTGCTTGATACTTTTAAGTTAATTTTTGTCAAAACTTCAAAATGGATTATTATTCCAGTGAATATCCTATTTAATGTTTGGATGTTGGAAATATATTTGGGACACTGTTTATATTTGCCTAATATTATCTTTGCCCAGCCCTTTCTTTGCAATGATATTGTACCAAGCATCTTAATTTTTGTAGCATATAGCCAAGTTTTGTTCTTTAATTCATTTGAGAATTATTTTCTAATGAGTTTTTTCTTTTTTAATATTCAGTTTAACAAATTCTCCCAAATATTTTTATTTACTTCCCAGAAGTAAGAACACTGTTTTTGGGAACAGCACATGGGTTAGAGGTCTCTAAGAGTCAGGCCACGTTATTGAGACAATGTTTCTCTTATTGTAATTGACCTTTCCAAGATCGGAGACTTATGCCTGAAAGACAGCTAAATGAAGCAGAAAAGAAGCACATCAAATAGAGATGGACAGAGAAAATGAAAAACAGGACAGAGGATATGTATGGAGAGAAGGTTTACATTTTATTTTGAGAATGAGTCTGAAAATACGTAATTATTAGAATTCCCCCTTTATACTTTTCATTGTACATAATTTGGAAAACAATAAGGTTTAACAGGTTATTTTAGCTTGGATTCTATTATCTTTATGTGGTATACTTCTTGTTTAAAGAACTTTTTGTTTTCATCTTCCATTCTGTTTTTTGGAGGAACTATACAAACTAAATATATTTTGTCCATAATTTCCGAGACAGCAAAAGAGACACTGATGTACAGAACAGTCTGCAATAATTTAAATGGCACGTATTCAATTTTTAATTGCATTAAGGATTATCTTGTGTTTTTAAGCACTTTTAAATTATATTTACTTAAAATTCTTAAAATTATCTAATTTTTTAAATAATAAGGAGATTTTTAAAGTTTATCATTATTCAAGGAGAATCTGTTTTCTCTTTATATCCATCTATCCATTATATCTCATGCCTCAGCAGTCTCCCTAGTTTTCTGTAATATAATGCAAGGGATATAAATCTTTATTTTTAAAGACTCTTTTCAACAGCAAGTTTTTTTTTTCCCACATAATTGTTATGCATTTAATTTTGGATCCAAATTCCATAGATATTTAAGTTATTTCATTGGCTTTTTTTTTTTTGGCTTAAATATTTATCATCAGTCTCTTTTATCTACAACTCACCATCGTTAGATTCTAAATTTTGATTCAATAATTGAAGGACATCTATCTAGGAAGGATGGCTTGGTAGAAAATCTTCTTTTATTTCCACAAACATTTAAACCACCTTGCTATACATTTCACCCATGAAAATCAATTTGGCTACACAAAGATATCATGAGTAGTAAATTTTATTTTACTGTTTTCCAGAAGCTCAGACTGTGCAAAGAAATCTAAAGTCAATGTAAGTTGTACTCATTTTTAATTTACTCCTAAATGTATAAGGTAATTTTAATGCCCTGAATATGGGTAGATAATCAAGCTTTTCATAAATTTCTTGAACCATGCCATTTTCAGTTCAGAAACCATTTCTACTATTTTTTTTTTTTTGCTCAGGATTCTATTCATGAGTTCTATTATTTCCTTAAAAGAGAGATATTGCCTTTGCTTCATTTTCTCATATTTATCCTCATCATTTTTCTCTCTTTATACTCTTGTCTGTGATCCAGAAATGTATCTCCAGTTTTATTTACTAAACCTGAACAAGCTGTTCATTCACAAACAAACTTTGCTCCCATTGCCCTGATCTGATGATTTGCTACATATTCAGACAGTAGATATTTATTTATATTGTGTTGCTTTGAATCCAAAATATTCTTGTTATGCTTTCAGGAAACAGCTTAAAACAATGCCAATTTATTATCTCACAGACCTGGATGTAGAGTTTGAAATGGGCTTCAGTTCAAGTCTGAGATGGGCTAACAAGTTGTTGGCAGGGCTGTGTTCCTTCTGGAGCTTCTTGGGCAGAATCCATTCCTTTGCCTGCTCCAGCTTCTAGAGGTCACTTGTATTTCTTATCTGGTGCTCCTTCATCCACTTTCAAAAACAGAAACATAGCATCTTCAAATCTCTGACTCTACCACTTCTCTTTTTTACTTTATAAAAATCTTTGCTTATAATTACACTGATTACAGTGGACCCACCCAGACACTCAGGAAAATCTCCCCTTTTCAAGATCCTTGAGCACTTCTGCAGAGTCCTTTTGCCATGTAAGGCAACATAGTCACAGATTCTGGGATTTTGGGCATGGCCATCATTGTTGTTTAGTCGATAAGTCATATCTGACTCTTTCCAATCCCATGGACTGTAGCCCACCAGGCCCCTCTGTCTATGGGATTTCCCAGTCGTGAATACTGGAGTGGGTAGCCATTTCCTTCTCCAGGGGATTGTCCCAACACAGGGATTAAACCTACATCTCCTACTCGTCAGGCGGATTCTTTACCACTGAGTAACCCGGGAAGCCCATAGATGGGCACCATTAGCGGTCCTATTCCAGCAGAATAGAAGCATATATTTGCAATTTATATCTTCTTATGATATGAAATTGGCCATCAGATGGACAGAAAGAATTTGATTAGATACTATGATTATTGGATGTACTGTTACAAGATATGTCAGAATATTAACTTTTGGTGAAATTCATTTCTGAGCTTATTCTTTTGGGACTGGAAACTTCAGAACTGAGTAACAGAAAGCTTTTCCTCACACATGAAGCCAGAACTATCATTTGTCAAAATTTCTTATTAACCAGATGTTTTTAGGGCACTTGAGGCTATTAGATAATTGAGCAACTTCCTTTTTTTCTCTTGATATTCCTATTTCAGGTATATTTATTAAAGTGCTTATAAACAGTTGGTGTACATAAACAGCTCTGACTTAAATTTCAAATCTGTTTTGATTAACATTTGTGTATATATTTTAATATTAGAAATAAACAAGAAGAAAGCTAGCAAAGAAGGGAGAGTGATGTGACATCCTTAAAATATAGGAAAATGTAAGTTATCTAGGAAGTTGGAGAAATTGAAAAACATTTCAATCCCTAGTATATCATTTAATTCAAGAATAACTTCAAGCATGTAAGAATATTAAAGAAGTATTATAAAGCATATTAAAATAATAAGGACCTTTGTAAAAAGATATTTTATTCTCATGGCAAATTTCGGTCTTGAAAAGCATTATAAACCTCTTACGTGCTCAGTGGGAAAGAAGGCAGTGACAATTGATGAAGTCTGCAGTGGGTGTGGAGCACAAATTAGCTCTCCCTCTTTTTGATGTTTTATTTGGATTCTTCTGAATTAGCATGCTAGAAAATATCAGGCTTTACCAGAAACATGTGGAAAATGTGTTCTCAATATTATTTCTATTTTCTTAGTATCACTGGAAAATAAATAAAGAGTCCTTCTGTTCATCCAAGGAAACTAACAGATATTTACCAAATAAAATCCTATTACATGCATTCATAAAGACCCTGGGTTAAGTATATTGCTTTTCTTATTTTCATTCCTAAATATTATTTTATTATGACTGCAGAAAATAAGAGAACCAACATTCTCTTTATCTGGTTCTGTGAAGGCAAATGTCAAGATGTTTTATGCTTAAAATGTAAAAACATAAACAGAAAGACAAAGAAGGAAGAAAAACAAGCAAAGCACATAGTCAGAAGGAAGAAAAACAAGCAAAGCATTTCTAGAGTGGAGTTCCCTTTTAATCAGCTGGTCAAAGGACAGGATTTATATATATTTTAATTATGGGGAGAAAAAATAAAGAAAAATGGAAGAAAAGAAGTTTTGTGTGGTTGTACATATGCACGTGGGGCTTCCCAGGCGGCACTAGTGGTGAAGCACTTGCCTGCCAATATGGAAGACACAAGACGTGGGTTCCATCCCTGGGTTGGACAGATCCCCTGGAAGAGGGCATGGAGACCTACTCCAGTATTTCTGCCTGAAGAATCCCATGGACAGAGGAGCCTGGTGAGCTCCAGTCCATGGGGGTTGCACAGAGTTGGACATGACTGAAGAGACTTAGCACGCACATACAGACACAGTTGCTAGTCGCTAGTGAAAGTCGCTTAGTTGTGTCCGGCTCTTTGCAACCTCATGGGCTCCGCAGTCCATTGAATTCTCCTGGCCAGAATACTGAAGTGGGTAGCCTTTCCCTTCTCCAGGGGATCTTCACAACCCAGGGGTGGAACCCAGGTCTCATGTATTGTAGGTAGATTCTTTACCAGCTGAGCCACAAGTGAAGCCCAAGAATACTGGAGTGGATAGCCTATCCCCTCTCCAGGGGATCTTTTCAACCCAGGAATTGAATTGGGGTCTCCTGCATTGCAGGTGGACTCTTTACAAACTGAGCTATCAGGGAAGCCCACGTATATACATACACACATATATGTTCTGTCTCTTCAGATATAAAAGGACATATTTGAAGGAGTATTTCATATTTCAAATAAAAAGTCTATTTCAGTGTTAATGTGGAAAGGGACCACTTCCTGGTCCTTTTTGTGCTTTCTGTTCCCATCCCCCATCCATCTGTGATGTCCAGGTATTTAGTAATTTCCCTTGGGAAGTAGGAAGCCTAGCTTATATATGGATTGAGCAGTGTAGCCCAGCAACTCAGAACCAGGCTCAACACAGGATTTGCTGTTCAGCAGAAGAAGAAATGTTATTGTAACTGGGTTATTGGCATTTTCCTCTTCATGAGTTTGTTCACTCATTCGTTAGCTCAAGCAATAGTCATTATATGATTCCTGGATTGGGAGAAACCATTATAGAAGGCTGGAGGATCATAAAAGGAATAATGATTTTTTTTAAGCTGGTGTTAAAATTTTTATGAGCACATAGTAAGATACTTTGGAATTAGAGTGGTTACAAGTCAGAAAGATGACCAGGGTGAGGCCATGGGGGTGAGTAGCTATAGTAGAAGAGAGTGATACATCAGGGAGTATATGAGGCCACTGAAAAATTGAGAGGCCAGGGAGCCGGAGGGTTGCCACCTGAGTACTGAATTCTTGAAGCATTATGGGAGGACTTGGAGTAAATGTAAGGTCAGATTCATGTGGAGTGAGTGAAATCTCTCTTAGATGTGGGAGCCTGCTGTGAATGAGGAGTGTTCAGTGAGAGGTCTGTATATGAGAGCAACAAGGATGGAAAAGGATGGTGTTTCCAGATGGTATGTCTTTCAAGATTATCGCTTTAGAACAGGGGTCCAGAACCTCTGGGTTCTAATGCCTAATGATCTAAGGTGGAATTGATGTACTAACAATAGAAATACAGTTCAAAATAAATGTAATGCACTTGAATAATCTGGAAATCAGCCCCTGCCCTATTCATGGAAAAGTTGTCTTCCAGGAAACTGGTCCCTAGTCCCAAGAATGTTGGGGATGACTGCTTCAGAGAATCATGGAGTAATGACTATGATCAAGACTCAGGAGGACCTTGATCACACCTCCTAACCCTGAGGATTAAGAGTGAGCAGCTGGCATGTGAGAGGACTGGAAGGAAGCACCAGGTGTCATAGTAAGACTAGGAGACAGTGTACATGAGATAGCCCCCCTCTGTGGTCAGTTGGAGTCCCAAAGAGAGTTAGTCAATGAAAATAGGGGATAAGTGTAATTCTAATTTAGTCTTGTTCTTGTGCACAGGCCATATTTCCTCCAGCCCTCGTTGAAGCCTGACATTTGAAAATGGTCAGGATCCATTCTAGATGGCGGCTGCAGTTACATCCAAGTGCAGAACTCATTTTGCCTTCCTCCTCATCTGTGGACACTGGGGCAAAAACCCAGGGTAGGTCAAATAGAAATAGGACAGCAGCCCTAATAGGAACAAAAATAAACTCATTTCTTTCTCTTATGGCTTTATGGGTCTCAGATAATACATGTGTTTTGTTTCGAGAGAAGAATATGAAACTTACACAAAGATAGTTAGGATTATCCTGTTCTGTGAAACAATTGTTCTCCTCACTGATCATGCAAGGGGATTTTTGAAAACGCTTTGCAAAGTTGTTTTGGAAGTTAAAATGAGTGTTCCTTCTGTCATTCACTAGTATTGGTTGGCTAAAATGTTCGTTCCAGTTTTTCCATAAGTGTTAGTTGCTTAAGTGAAGTCGCTCAGTCGTGTCCAACTCTTTGCGACCCCATGGACTGTAGCCCGCCAGCCTCCTCCATCCATGGGATTCTCCAGGCAAGAGTGGGTTGCCATTTTTGTGTCCAAATCTTAGCAACCCCATGGACTGTAACTGGCCAGGCTGCTCTGTCTGTGGAATTCTCCAGGTAAGAATACTGGAGTAAGTTGTAATTTCCTCCTCCAGTACATCTTCCCGACCCAGGGATTGAACTCGAGTCTCCTGCATCTCCTGCATTGCAGGCAGATACTTTATTATCTAAGCCAGCAGGGGATCCCAGTTTTCCCATAAAATCTTACCAAAAAAACACAAATGAAGTTTTTGGCCAACCCAATAAGTAGAAAACTATGGCAGTTTTCGGGCTAAGTTTGAGAAAAAGTATAAAATAGACCTTTTCCCCTGAACAGTCTTCTTTTTACACTATTCCTGTCTTTGGAGGCTACTGCCTTTGCTGCTCAATGAAGCTATAAGCCATGCTGTTCAAGGCCATCTAGTATGGACAGGTCATAGTGGAGAGTTCTGACAAAACGTGGTCCATATTTTATGGGGCTTCCCTGGTGACTCATGGTAAAGAATTCGCCTGCAATGCAGAAGACCCCGGTTTGATCTTTGGGTCGGGAAGATGCCCTGGAGAAGGGAATGACTCCCCACTCCAGTTTTCTTGCCTGGAGAATTCTATGGACAGAGGAGCTTGATGGGCTACAGTCCATGGGGTCGCAGAGAGTCAGACACAACTGTGTGACTAACACTTGGATTACTGTTGCTGATGCAACGACCCAGCCAATGCTTCCCAAGACAGTTGTGTCCTCCTCTCCATCTAATCAGAATCTTTCCTACACAACGTCCCACTTTCTGATTGTGCACTTACATTTTTCCCAGAGCTCTTTTAGCTGGAATATTTAAATTCACATGAAGGGATTTTCCAGCAAAAGTCATGTTGGAGAAATGGGACAATAACCTTTAAATTAGAATATGCAGGCAATTACTTACTATGTCTATAATAATTTATTATAGTCTTTATATCAGATTTTCCCTTTCTAAAGAGAGTAAAGCCAAAGCCCTCAGACCTCACAATTACAGAATATTGACAGAGCCCAGAAATCAAGGAACCAAATAAAATACTTGCTGAAATCTGCTAAACAAAATATGCTGCTCTGAATTCATGCTAATTGTCTAAAGCATCACTCACCAGAGAAAACCTTGGATGTAAGATCCAGGCACTAACACATCTCAAGCAAGCACAAGATGCAGAGTTCCTGTCACCATGGAGACAACAGTAAAAGGACACCGTCTCACTATCCTTGAACACTTCAGCTGCCACAGCAATAAGTGAGAATGTTAAACCCTATTCACACCGTCAGCACCAAGTCCACTTCAATGCAGTGAAACGTGAAGGCAGAGCTAGGCTAGGAAGTGATATTTCAAGACACGTGACTGGGGTTCACCTGATGTATGTGTATTAATCTTCCTCTAAAATTCGCATTCTTTGACTAGACATGGTGACATATCTTTCCCCTGAAGTAATTTGAGTATAGAATATAAAGTTACAATAAATATAGTTCAGTGAGTGCGTTGGTACTGAAATCAAGAACAGAGAATTAATTCACTTATTCATCCTTTGTGAATTCATGTCTCCACTAATTTTCATTTAAGATTAAGTGTCAGACTTTGATATTAGTAACAATGGTAAGTAATATGTAGGCCCTACCCCTAAAATATTCTAAAATCTAATTTACCAATGAGTAAAGGCCCTCACTGCATTATAAGGTAGAGGTTATGGCATTTTATATGTGGCTAGTATGGACTTGAGCAGTTAGGTGCTTTGTAATTAAGCTTATTTTAAGTGGTATTGGATTTCTAAGGGAAAAAAAAAACAAAACAGTATATGAGTGTATATACACATAAATATATATAACCGTGCTGAATAAAACTGGATTAAATTCCAAATACAAATGGAGATTTATAGCAAAGGGGTAGGGTGAATGGAACATTACTAAGAAGAGACTTCAGAGGTAAGGGGGTATTCTGGCTAAATGACTTGATAAGATTTGTGCTGAAGGCTGAGCAAGGTGATTAGATGTCATCTGGAGGATGATAGAGGATGAAGAATTTGATCAAATATCAAGGGTGATCAGATAGTGAGTGTGGGGAAGTGTGGTTAAATGACTTAACAAAATCCAAGCTAAGAATGGGCAATGCAAAGATGAATGGGGAAGCCCAAAGTCTAGATATAAAACTTGGCTCAGAATTTTAAATTTGATCAAGGGGAGTCTTTATGACCCAGCCCTCAATGGTACCCATAACGGTGCCTGGTTGAAACTACCTGGTTGAAAGAGTGAGGAAAAATTCAGGACACTTGCTGGTATGAAGCAACTGACTGAATTTTGGGAAGGTTCATTATTAGTACTAACCTTAATGCTGATAGTAAGGAAATCAATCTGTTTAATCAATCTGTTTAAACCTCTCTGGCTCTTTGCTTCTTTATTTATAAAATGCAAAGATAGTATCTAAATAGATGACAATAGCATAGCTCCCAAGCAATTCATCGTGGTAGGGTGAAATCAAAAGACTACAGTAGATTTCACTCTATGTATATATTCTATTCTGGGAAAGATTGAGGGCAGGAGGAGAAGGGGATGACAGAGGACGAGATGGTTGGATGGCATCACCGACTCAATGGACACAAATTTGAGCAAGCTCTGGGAGATGGTAAAGGACAGGGAAGCCTGGTGTGCTGCAGTCCAAAGGGTCACAAAGAGTTAGACATGACTGAGCAACTGAACAACAGAAAATATATTCTAGTCTTGGTGAAACAACCTCTGCCATTTCTCCTTCATGGGACTGCATTTCATGTGTGCTTGGCCTTCACACTCCATCAATCAACTTGATCATCCAGTAAGCACTGAATACCTACTCTGTCCCAGAGCTTGTTCTGGGAACTTCTCTCCTAGGTTGCATATTACCTGACAAGCTCATTTTCCTGAGAATCACCTTCCCTCTGGCCGGGGTAACAGGTCTCTCTGGTCACAAGAAGACCTTTGAGGAAGCAAGGTAGGAGATAGATGAGACCCTGGGATGGACACCTGGTGTTTATCAAGTGAGTAAAATTTAAGCTTTGTTCTCACCCAGACACTCCAAGGACAAGCCTAGTGGTAAAAGTTGAGTTCTGCTAAAGCAGAAATAAGGTGCTCAGTCCTGAGATCAAGGAAGACTTCCCTGTCTGCACATGCATGGGCAGGCTACTTGGGTGTCAAGGAGGGAGGGGGCATCATCCCATAATAAGTGTGGACATGTACCCGTAGGCCTCTGCAGTGGGTGAGATCTATCTTAGAAAAAAGTTGTACATACATCTTGGGGAGGCTCCCAGGACCAGTCGGGTGTGGAGATAGAAACAAGTTAATTGGCCAAATGCAAACAAAGACCCTGAAGGGCTGTCCTTAAAAGTGATGTAAATCGCCTCTTTACAGCACTCTTCACTCAGAACGCCTGCACTCCTCTCCGGATGCGTAGCTCTGTCTTGCCTCTGACAGAATAAACTGTTTCTCTGTGTGCTTTCCCATACATTGTGCTGTGTCTCTAATAACAAGCTTTGTATATGTTTTGCAGTTTTTGCCTCCTTGAAACATTCTTAGTCTTTGAGACCCCATGAACTCTAGCCCATCAGGCTCTTCTGTCCATGGGATTCTTCAGACAAGAATACTGGAGTGGGTAGCCATTCCCTTCTCCAGGGGATCTTCCTGACCCAGGGATCAAACTCAGGTTTCTTGCATTGCAGCCAAAGTTTTTCCCATCTGGGCCACCATCATGTTCACCCAAATTCACACATTGAAGTCCCAGTCCCTGAACCTCACAATGGGACTTTATTTGCAAATAGAGTTGTTGCCAAAGTAACCTGTTAAGATCATGTCATTAGGGTGAGCCTTAATCCAATGTGATTGGTATCCTCATTATGAGGGGGACATTTAGCCAAAGAGAAATGGACACAGAGAGAACACCACATGAAGATGAAGGCAGAGATATAAAAGCCAACAAAGATTGCCAGCCAATCATCAGAAGCTAAGAGAAAGGCAAGGGGACACATTCCCCCTCACAGTTTCCAGAAGGAACGAACTCTGGCAACAACTTGATCTTGAACTTATAGCCTCCAAAACTGTGAGACAGTAAATTTCTCTTGTTTAAGCCACCAAGCCTACAGTGCTTTGCTATTCTAGTCCTCGAAAACTAATACACCCAAAGGAGAAAGCTTTGTACTCGTTGATTCATGCTTTATTGTAATAGCCATGGGGCTGAAAATGTTTCACTGATGTTTCTACAAGAATAGTTATGTGCAAGGGGCTTAAGACAGTTTGGAACACAATTTGAATATTTATTACCTTACTTCCAGAGGTCAAAGCTCAGTATAAGGTAAATAACCCATCAACATCAGACTAAATGTACATTTAGAAAATAAAACAATATCAACACAGTTTTTGTCCTTAAAATATATGTTGACAATAGCTTTATTAATAAAAAATATTGAAAAAGATATTCATATGACTTTCTGAAAGCAATAGACACAAAAAATATAAAGAAAATAGAAGACAACAAAGAAAAATTCAGCAGTGCTCTAAAATGCCACACTCACAATTCATTCATGGGAAGTATAGCTGCACACGATGTATGGTAGATACAGAGAATGGTATTTATCATTTTTCTCATGTTCTGAGCTCTACAACCAACAATGGAACAGCATGTGAAGGAATTCCAGGGTCAGCAAGAAAGGGACAAAGAGCAACAAAAAAATACCTATGAGACCAATTAAGATGATTTGGTGGCTTCCCAGGTGATGCTAATGGTAAAGAACCTGCCTGCCAGTGCAGGAGACTTAAGAGATGTGGGTTTGATCCCTGGTTTGGGAAGGTCCCCCTGGAACTGGGCATGGCAACCCACTCCAGTATTCTTGCCTGAAGAATCTGGTGGACAGAGGGGCCTGGCAGGCTCCAGACCATGGGGTTGCAAAGAGTTGGACACAACTGAAGCTACTTAGCATGCACGCACATGCACGCGTGTGCACGCGCACACACACACACTTTTCAGATCAGTAATCTTTGCAAATAATTTGAAAAAACAATTTTAGAAATACAAGGATGTTTGCATGGATTTTGCTATCCAGTATTGGGGAACTCCGAAAAGCTTGCTCTCCTAGCCAGGCTGATTCAGTCACTTGCCAGCTCAGGCCATTGTTGGTGTTCTCTCTTGATTTAGCATATGGGGACTGTTCATCCCTTCTTCTCCTCTCTGCACTTTCTTCTGTGAACTAGTGAATGAACTGGAAAAGAGAGGTGAAACATGTTGAATTTATTTATAGGTCCTTCTATTATTTCTATATTTTTAACTAAAATATGTGTATGCTTTTCCCTTTTGCCTTCCACTATTTGATGTTTTCCTTAGCAATCTGGGTTTCCCTGGTGGCTCAGTGGGTAAAGAAAATGCCTGCAGTGCAGCAGATGCAGGAGACACGGGTTTGAGCCCTGAATTGGGAAGATCCCCTGGAGGAAGGCATGGCAACCCACACCAGTTTTCTTGCTAGGAAAATCTCAAGGACAGAAGAGCTTGATGGGCTATAGTCTAGGGAGTCACAACGAGTTGGAAATATCTGAAGCGACTGAACACACACATCTTAGCAAGTTTATAGCATCCCTCTGGAGGAGGGATGAGGTAGGCATGAGAGTGAGAATAAATTGCTACAATGAGGTTGAAAAACACTCAAAACAGCAAAATATTCGATATTTGACAATAGACTTGAAAGCCTTTTCATATGTGAAGATCTGTGTGTGTGTTCTCAGTCATGCCTGACTCTTTGCAACCCCATGGATTGCAGACTACCAGACTCCTCTGTCAGTGGGATTTCCCAGGCAAGAATACTGGAATAGGTTGCCATTTTCTTCTCAAATATGAAGATCTTCTGTATTCTATTAATACAGAGCTGTGTACCTCAGCACACTGGTGTGTCAAAAATGAGTTACAGGCATCAGAAATATTGATTTACTCAGACTGTTGGGGATAAGACTGCATGGGGTTAAAATAAAGCTGAGGCCTGGAATGCAGGTGGGCCAAGCTTTCAGGTCCTCACCAAGACAAGAAAATGTGGATCAGGAGTTTATACAGGCTGCTAGCTTTTTCCCAGCAGGATGAACAGCAACCAGTGGAACAAAACATCACCATGGAAACCAAAGGAATCAGAGGACAGCCCAAGGATGCAAGATTTCCTTTCCTTTTTCTCTGTGAGGTCGCGTGAGCCACAAACCTGTGCCAGGAGAGAAGGAAATGTGAAATATGGGTGGTTGCATATTTTGCGTAAGAACACTATTTAAATTATTGCATCAGGCTAGTATTTAGAGATTAGACAGATTAAATGTGGTCTTCCTTCTCTATTATAGAGGTTTTGAGGGTTTTTGAGAAAGATATGCATGTGTACATGCTAAGTCACTTTAGTTGTGTCTGACTCTTTGCGACCCCATGGACTGTAGCCTGCCAGGCTCCTCTGTCTATGGGATTCTCCAGGAAAGAATATTGGAGTGGGTAACCAGTCCTTTCTCCAGTAGATCTTCTCAACCCAGGGATGAAATCTCCCTCTCTTCCATCCTCTACATTGGCAGACTGTTTTTTTTACCACTAGAGCCAAAGGCATTCTAAAAAAAATAAAGAGAGTGTGCATTTTTTGTACATCTATGTGAGAGTGGGAGTGTATTTGCTTTTCTGCTGAATTTTACTGACGCTTGTGCAGTTTTATGACTGATATACAGGATAAGATGGATTAAGAAGCAGATACTAGTAACTAATAGGAAGAAGATTTGAACAGATGCATCCTGTTCTCTCAATGACTTTTCCCATTGACTCATACTCTTCAATTCTGGAGAGAACTGAAAATCTATGGCTAGCCTGCAGTTAATAGGGACTGCGGGTCTCTGCAGAAATCTTTTTCTGAAGTTTAACATAATTGTGACACTGTTTTTTCAGCCCTGTAGGTTACTGGGTAGGCTGAAGATGACTAAGTTGTTCATAGAGACTTAATAAAGTAGGCAACTTTGTTTCTCAAATGGTAACCTGCCGCCAGCTTTTAAAATTTCAAATTTGTTATATTGATAGATATGTGTGTATATGTGCTCAGTTGTGTCCGACTTTCTGCGACCTTGTGAATGAGTTGCCATTCCCTTTTCCAGGGATCTTCCCGACCCAGGTATCAAACATGTGTCTTTTGTGTCTCCTGCATTAGAGGCAGATTCTTTACCACCTTGCCACGTGGGAAGCCCCCATTAGTAGGTATAGTGCTTTTATAAAATACAATAAAAACAAATCACTGAGGTTCAGAGAATCTCAACTTCTTGCCAGATCACAGAGCATTGTTGATGGCTGGTACAAGGTAGAATTGGGACATGAATTGATATAATCTGCTTCTGTTTTCACTGTGGTTTCATTTTTCCTTTTCTTTGTATTCAGAGTTATTCAATTTGAATATGGATATCTCTTCCAATCTTTGGGGAAAAAGATACATTTTTGAGGGGTATCAGTTAAGCACTTGAAGTCAAGGCCTTGCACTGGGTAATGCGCAACCACTAATTTACATGGTACAGTTCTGTCCATTCTGAGCTTACACAGAAGTGATGATTGGGGAATTAACTTCGCATTGAGACCAGGATACACAAAACACAAATTCTTCAAATGAAGACAGCCAAATAAAACTCCCAGGGTCCTTGCTTTATAAATGACAATGTTGTATTAGGAATATTTTGAATTCAGATAACACCCATCAGAAAGAATTAGAGGTGGAAAAATAAGATTCTTAAGTAGATTATTTTCAAGTTTCTGAAAGATAAAGGTATTTCTGCTTTAATATAAAGATTGAAGAAATGAAAAGAGGTTTAAGAAAAAATGTGAATGGAAATAAAAACAGGTGGTTTGTAAATTCCTAACAAGAATCTCTGTAATTTTATGTATAATTTTCTGGTGAATAGGAAAACAGAACAGTTAGTAGAAAACACACTCCCTTCGTTAGTTTAACTGCACTGGGGTCCATTAGCTGTTATAGAAAACATTTGTTTCTATTTTATCTTTGGTTTTAGGAAAGACACTTTTTCTATGCTTTGAATTACGTGTTAATAGGATGACTATTTCACATTGGATAACTACAAATTGCTTATTTAGGTGTTTCTATGGTTCAGCAACTAAGCATCGATGAATATGTAATTAGCTTTTAAACTCTTACCCTGATAGGCAATATGCAATTGCGGCTTTATGGAACTTCATTTAACATGTCCCTAAGCATTTTTACAATGCTAAATAGAAAATGTGATCTGGTATTAGCTTCAGTGAAGTGAATTTATCCCCCAACAGACAGGTGATCTATATAAAAGTTTGAGAACAACTTAGTGTAGTGATATTAATGCAAAATCTGCTATAGGGACTACAGGATGCAGACATTTAGGAAATTGAAAGGAAGTTGCCATTACCTGGAAAATTCATTTAAAAATTGTTTAATTTGAAGATACAATATAAAGCACCAAAAACAGAGAATATATATGTATGGGCTGGGTGAAGCACAAGGTGAAATCAAGATTGCTGGGAGAAATACCAATAACCTCAGATATGCAGATGACACCATCCTTACGGCAGAAAGTGAAGAGGAACTCAAAAGCTTCTTGATGAAAGTGAAAGTGGAGAGTGAAAAAGTTGGCTTAAAGCTCAACAGTCAGAAAACAAAGATCATGGCATCCAGTCCCATCACTACATGGCAAATAGATGGGGAAGCAATGCAAACAGTGAGAGACTTTATTTTCTTGGGCTCCACGATCACTTTAGATGATGACTGCAGCCATGAAATTAAAAGATCCTTGGTCCTTGGAAGAAAGGCTATGATCAACCTAGACAGCATATTAAAAAGCAGAGACATTACTTTGTCTACAAAGGTCCATCTATCAAAGCTATGGTTTTCCAGTAGTCATGTATGGATGTGAGAGTTGGACCATAAAGAAAACTGAGCATCAGAGAATTGATGCTTTTGAACTGTGGTGTTGGTGTAGACTCTTGAGAGTCCCTTGGACTGCAAGGAGATCCAACCAGTCCATCCCAAAGGAAATCAGTCCTGAATATTCTTTGGAAGGACTGATGCTGAAGCTGAAGCTCCAATACTTTGGCCACCTGATGTGAAGAACTGACTCACTGGAAAAACCCTGATGCTGGGAAAGATTGAAGGTGGGAGGAGAAGGGGTCGACAGAGGATAAGATGGTTGGATGGCATCGCCGACTCAAATGGACACGAGTTTGAGTAAGCTCTGGGAGTTGGTGAAGGACAGGGAAGCCTGGTGTGCTGCAGTCCATGGGATCTCAAAGAGTCAGTCACAATTTAGTGACTGAACTGAACTGACGCATAGTTTTAGACATAAAATAACAAACACTTAAGTAGGTTTTGGCCAACATGACTGGAGGTTAAGCTGACTAGCTGAAATTCAGTTAGACAAATTTTCATAGCTCTAAAATTCTATCCAGAAATGATAAGAATGTTTCTGAAATTGTTAAAGAAAATTCTTTCTCCTCTTGAAGGTTGCATTATGAGATAAGAGATGCTAAGAAAGCTTTCCGTAGCATGTTTTGGTAGCAGGAAAGATCACAGAGCATGGGGGAAATAAAAAACTAAGGTTGTTTTCTGCAATACTACGAAAATAATAATAAGGATAACAATAGAATCCCTCCCAAATTCCCCTGCTTTCTCAATTGAGTACAGAAATAAAACAACTGCATTCCAGTTCTATCACTAAGTATCAATATTTTATAGGATTCCGGGAAAATATTTCATGATTATTTCAAAGAGATTAATAATTACTATAAATCTCTGGACTCTCTTTTTGACACCAGGTAAATATTCTTAAAAGATAGATAGCATTTGAAAAGAAAAGGGAATATCTGTTTTTCCATAAGTAATAGTCTTGGGAATTATGTAGAAAGTCATCAATAAAAGATTACTTCAAAATACTTTCTGTAGACATATAAACTTAAGAAAAGCTTTCTTTAATTTTTATTTGATTATTTAGGCATAGTCTACATTCACGTATCTGTGTATAAAAGACTTTCATTGTATCATATGTATATAAAATTATATTTATTTCTAATTCTGAGGAAAATGCCAGCCATCTTAATATTTACTTATTTTTTAAAATTTAAGTATATTATTTTTACCTCGTTTGAAATTAGCCCACATGCTATATAGCAGATACCATGAGCACAGCTTCAGTGCTACTATTCCTCCTTTTATTAATATGACCACTGAGACCGGAATTCAGATTCGATGGGAAAGGGCACTGGAGGGTTTAATTTATTTTTAAATGTTTACCTTATGATGATTTTCTTGATAACATATTACTTGTTTTCTTGATTATTACAGTAAAGCATGCTCTTAGTATAAAATGCAAAAGTGTAGTCATGTGTGCACTGACTTCATGTTCTACTCCTCACCCTGGGCAGATCCAAGACTTTTGAGTGAGGGTAAAGGGGGTCGGGGACATTTAATCAAAATAATTATTAGAGATAGAAAAGGCATAAAAATTAAGGAATATAAATAAAAAGTATCACATTGCAACATTTAGGAGAAATTCCAAGGGATTCTAGACTTTATAGAGGGACAAAACAAAGAGAGAAGACGGATCAACTCAATGGCATTTTGGCCCTCCAAACAGTTTCCGTCTGTGGCTGAATTGTGCATGTCCGATTCAGTTTCCCTAGCCAGGAATTTCTCTCCTGCACTTGACATATCAATTAATTTTCACAAAATGCATCCAGTAATTAGAGGTGGAGCCACAATAGTATAAGTAGCTCCACCATGAAGGGATGGTTTGGGAAGGAATTTGGGAAGACATTGTGATGTAAACCAAGAGCTAGCTCACAGAGTTATTTTTTAATATATATATATATTTTTTTTTTTAATTAGAGGGCAATTACTTTACAATATTGTGATGGTTTTTGCCATACATCAGCATGAATCAGCATTAGGTATCACGAGGGTTATTTTAAAAGCTGCTAAGGCAATGGCACCCCACTCCAGTACTCTTGCCTGGAAAATTCCATGGGTGGAGGAGCCTGGTAGGCTGCAGTCCATGGGATCACTGAGAGTCGGACACGACTGAGTGACTTCACTTTCACTTTTCACTTTCATGCATTGGAGAAGGAAATGGCAACCCACTCCAGTGTTCTTGCCTGGAGAATCCCAGGGACGGGGGAGCCTGGTGGGCTGCCGTCTATGGGGTCACACAGAGTCGGACACGACTGAAGCGACTTAGCAGCAGCAGCAGCAGCAGCAGCAGCAGCAGCAGCAGATCTAGCTACAC
>NW_011495050.1:87071-97622 GCF_000754665.1 Bison bison bison | reverse complement strand
GCTGCAGGTCTATGGGGTCGCACAGAGTCGGACACGACTGGAGCGACTTAGCAGCAGCAGCAGCAGCAAGGAGCTTCTAGACACTGCCAGCATAATGTTTCTCCTCTCGCCTCTAGAATCAAGGGTTGTCTTGGCTTCAGCATAATTATACAGCAGCACCATGAATGGGAAAACTGCAGATGTTCCCTCTCCTGGTATCTTTATATAGTTGAGCTGGGTGCTGAGCAGCATTGACAACTCTCCACAAAGTCTGTATCTCTGCCCTTATCATCATCTATGAGGTTTGAGTCTTTCAGAACAGGGAGGGCTTCACCAGGAGCAGAAAAATCAGCATCTCCTCACTCAGAGGAGTTATTTTTTTTGTATTTTGCTTTGTTTATTTTCCTGTGCATTAAAAAGAAAAAGAAAAAAACCATGTATCTGAGATTATACTATATCATGTCATTTTGCTTTTTTGTCCTTCTGCATATATGTGCACATAGAGAAGGAAATATAACCCACTCCAGTGTTCTTGCCTAGAGAATCCCGTGGACAGAGGAGCCTGGTGGGCTGCTGTCCCTAGGGTTGCACAGAGTTGGACACGACTGAAGCGACTTAGCGTGCATGCATGCATTGGAGAAGGAAATGGCAATCCACTCCAGTACTCTTGCCTGGAAGAATCCCAGGGACCGGGGAGCCTGGTGGGCTGCCGTCTATGGGGTCACACAGAGTCGGACACGACTGAAGCGACTTAGCAGCAGCAGCAGCAGCAGCAGCAGCAGCAGCAGCAGATCTAGCTACACACATTCATTCTATCATTCATCATTCTTCACAAACATGACTCTAATGGTTGCATTTTTTGCTGTTGTATATGTGTTATTTTTTCATGTGAATATATTTCTAAAATTCTTTCATTGCGTCAATATTAGCTTACCTAACCATTTTCTTCTTAATAGAAGTGTAAATCATTTCCTTGTTTCACTATTAGAGCAAGGCAGTGGCAGGGGAAACCCTCACAGATGCTTCTAAGTGTGGATATATGTCCATAATATGTTCATCAACATGATTATCGTGTTGAAGAGTACACACCTCTTGGGTAGGTACTGCCTTAGTCACAACCAACATACCATTCCAGAAGGGAAGTCTTATACGTCTGCTCCTTTATCCTCACTGTCTTCTTTTTCTATGTTCCACCTTTCCCAACATACATTGCTCTCTCAAAATCCCTTCCTGCTCCTTTGGGAAGCCCCATTCCTCTCCACAGGAAGAGATTTATCCTCTTTATCCATTTCACTATTGTATAAACTTAAGAGGTGACTTTCGAGGGACACTTTAAGAAGGCCTCCTCTGCTTGATCGTGACAAGCTTTGAACAGTGCAACAGGCTCTCTGGAAGTTCTGGGGGTTCAGTTTTAGTTCACATTTCTCACTGGAGTTTCCCTTAGATTAGCCATGGCTAGTTTCCTCATCATATTTCTACGATGTCAGTTAATTCACCAATGCAGTATCATTGTTGCTGTTCTTCAGTCACTCACTCGTGTCTGACACTTTGCAACCCCATGGACTGTGGCACACCAGGCCTCTCTGTCCATCACCATCTCCTGAGGTTTGCCCAAGTTCATGTCCATTGCATTGGTAATGCCATCCAGCCATCTCTTCCTCACAAATAATTGTCTACATTTGTATGTAGCAAAAGAAGCTTCTATCAGTGTGTCTTTATCTTTGTTTCTCTTAGAATAATTTGTTGTTGTTGCTTAGTCACTAATTTGCGTCAGATTCTTTTGCAACCCCATAGATTGTAGCCCACCAGTCTCCTCTGTCCATGGGATTTCCCAGGCAAGAATACTGGAGTGGGTTGCCACTTCCTCCTCCAGGGGATTTCCCTACCCAGGGATTTAACTCTCGTCTCCTGCATTGATAGGCAGATTCTTTACTACTGTGCCACCAGGGAAGCTTTTTAAAATAATAGATCCCACCATAATCATACTAAACCTAATAGCAGCTTGTAACACAAGTGATACAAGACTGGGTAAGCACGAGGTCTTGTAGGCATGGAATCAATTTTGATGACATATTTTTGCTCCAGATTAAAGGGTCTCGGCAGACTCACATTCATCACACCACTCATGCGCCCTTACACTTAACTCTCAAAAGCTGCCAAGTGGGTACTGTCACTCCCTTTTAGAAGAGTGACAGGAGAAGGCACTAGAGTTTAGAATGATTACATTTGTTGAAGATCACAAAGGTAATGCAAAAGAGCAGGGGTTTGTCTAACACTGGGGACCGTGGAGTTAACCCCTAGGCAGTCACCATCATCATGATCCCCACTGGCATCATGGATATCTAACTCTTAAACAGTTCTCACTTATGTGTTAGTCCACAGTTCTAAGTCCTTTACTGTACTGACAACCAGTGAAGTACACTATTTTATTATTGTCATTTGACAGAGCTCTTTGAAGTATATAGTATTATTATTGCCATTTTAAACAGGGAAAACTGGAAACAGAGAGGTTATAAAACTTGGAAAATGTCACACAGCTGGGAAGTGAAGAGCCAGGATCTGAAATCTGTATCTTTGTGCTTAAGTGCTATAGCAACCTGCGTCATATTGAAAGTGTAACTTGTTTTGTTTTTTCTTTGGAAAATTCAGTTCGTGGCTACCGCACTGGACACCCTGAAAAAAAACCTAACAGCCATTTTTATGTTCCCATGTCCACGATCATAATTCTGCAGTTTCCATGTGTCAGGTGCCAGGGTACTTGAGGGGTTAAGTTTCCAATCTGTTGGAGTCACACCTTTACTCCTGAATGCGATTGTATCCTGAGCTCCCCGCCTCTTGCACCTCTTTCATTTTGTGTCACTTGCATTAATACATATCTAATCTTCCTTTAAAAAAAAAAGTTATTATTTTCATGAATGTGCATTTATTTGTTATTTTTTAGTACTTTCTTTGTGTTTTGACTGCTCCTGCCAAGGTTAATCTTTACCTCATTTTAGTTGCCCTCTGGATCATCATGTTTTTCTTTGCTTTCTATCTTTCTCTTTCCATTTTATTTTTTAGATGACATCTGTAGATCAGCTTGACCCTTTCTCTTCTATTATTTCCATGCATCTATTATTTCCATGATTTGAGATGATTTGTTTGAGATTATATAATTAATTATGATTCCTTATTCGATTTTTCATATATATGTAAATAGTATATATAAATATATAAATAGTATATGTATATAATTTCCAAGGTTCCTAAATTAATGAGCTGTTATTCATTACCCATAATCTCTTTATGTTACCTACTAACTGGTATGTGACTTTTTGACTTTAATTATTATATCAACCATTTATCTGAATTCTCCTATTGCAGCTCTGAGGGGGACGGGAAGGATCATGTTTACTGGAAATAAAATAATAATAATGCTATTTCCAGTAAACATGATCTTTTTTCCCCACTCAGAGCTAGAACAGGACTCACCGGTCTCTTGGATCAAGAGAGTTTTCCTATTTCCCTACCATGACCTTTCCTAATTCAATCTTCCGGAAGAACTTCTAGGAAACTTCAAAACTCCTTTACTCATTGTTTTCCTTTAAGTCTTCCCTGACTTGACTCTCCTTCCTCTTTTGACCTCTTGGATTCTCTGTATGGTATGTACCTCTGTTCTCACTTCGCTATTTGCCGTTGTGTGTTTACCTCATTGTCCAGTGCTTCCCATTTTCAGACCGAGTCTTTGAGGGCAAGGACTTTCCAACTTTTCTTTGTATTCTTATAGTCCAGAAGAGTCTCCAGGTAAGGGAAAAAAAAAAAAAGACAAGCACATGTTAAATGAATGAGTAACTTTGGACAAATTGCGGTTGAACTAGTTTTTGCTGTTACTCCTTTGAACTTTGTGATCTAGGTATGACCAACACAGACCACAGTGATGAGAAAACAGTGCTTGGTGATACAATATACCCATGTTTAAAAATTCTCCAAATAAGCATTGTTTTCCTTCACTTACAGGGTTGATGTAAGATTTTATAATGTTTTAATTTTTCTCATTGTTAAAAGTCATAACCATTCACTAACAAATCATATGCTTCCTACCAAACCAGGAGATAAACTCACTTATAATACCATACCCAGAACTTCTTTGGTAACATTCTTCTGTATTTAAAAAAAAGCAAATATACAGTTGTCACTCAGTGTCTGTGGGATTAGTTCCAGGATCCCTGAGAATATCACAATCTGCAGATACTCAAGCTGCTTATATAAAATGACATAGTATTTGCAAATAACGTATATGTATCCTCCTGTATACTTTAAATAGCTTCCAGATTGCTTATAATACCTAATTCGATGTAAATGCTATAAAGTAGTTGCTTTGGTATAGCAAATTCAGGCTTTGCCTTTTGGAACTTTCTGGAATTTTTTTTCTGGATATTTTTGGTCTGCTATCAGTTAAACTGGAGGATAAGAAGGGTCAACTATATAAACAAAATTGGGTTCACTACTATTTTTCATTTTTGAATTTTCACATTTAAATTTTATCTTTTATATAGTGTTGAATATTTATAAAATTGGGTCTAGGAACTCCAGGTTTTGGAAGGTGCAGTGACTTTCTTCTAGTCATGTTTTAAAATCAGGATATGATACATGGCTTCTTATATTTACTGACTTTTATCAGCCAGTTTGGGGCATATATTTATGTGTGGCATTTTCCCCCTCAGGTCCTAGATTCTGTCATTGAGAACATGGATTTAATTTTGGCTATTTTGCTTTCCTCCTGCCAACCCCTGAGCATCCACTGAAAAATCACCAGGGGTTCCTGAGTGCTTTGTGTTGTGCATCATCTCTGCTGGGGATCATTAATGAAACACTTGTGAATTTGTTTCAGAAGAACTATTTTTAGAAGCTTTTTTCGGCCTATTAAGCTCACAGGTAGTCAGAAACTCAGACCAAAGCTGGTTTATCATTTGTCATTTATCAACCCTAACTTTAACCCTAAAGTGGGAGATGGACCGAATTCTGATCACTCTTGGCTAGGAAATGTAAACCAAAGGACTGGATTTCAGTGTGTGAAATGAACTGAATTTTAAACAAAGAGTAAAGTAATGGGATCAGTGTATTTTTTTCTGAACTGAAATAAAATCCACATGTAAAATCTAAAATCTCTATTCAAACTATATTTCAGAAATTATGTATTTATGAATCATATATGAAATTTATATTAGCTACGTATTTTAATTACAGATGCTAACATGCTTAGGCTTCTCAAGTGATGCACTGATAAAGAATCTGCCTGCCAATACAGGAGACATGAGAGGTGGGTTCAATCTGTGGGTAAGGAAGATCCCCTGGAGGAGGGCATGGCAACCCACTCCAGTATTCTTGGCTGGAGAATCCCATGGACAGAGGAGCCTGGTGGGCTACAATCCATGGGGTTGGAAAGAGTAGGACACAACTGAGTGAATGAGCACACAACACACTTGGGTGCTTATAATGCACCAAAAGTGCCCTAAGCACTTCAAATTTATTATTTCCCATAAGCCAACAACACATTCTTGAAGTGTTACAGACTATTTGTGTTCCTCCAAAATTCACATGTTGAAGCTCTAACCCCCAATTCAGTGGTGTTAGAGGTGAGGCTTCTGGGATGTAATTAGGTTTAGATGAAATCTTGAGGGTGTGGCCCTCAGCAAGAGATTACTGCCTTATAAGAAAATACCAGAGAGTTTGCTTCCAATCATTTTTTAATCTCTCTCTGCAATGTAACTGCTACTGCTACTGCTAAGTCGCTTCAGTCGTGTCCGACTCTGTGTGACCCCATAGACAGCAGCCCACCAGGCTCCCCTGTCCCTGGGATTCTCCAGGCAAAAATAATGGAGTGGGTTGCCATTTCCTTCTCCAATGCATGAAGGTGAAAAGTGAAAGTGAAGTTGCTCAGTCCTGTCCGACTCTGAGTGACCCCATGGACTTCAGCCTACCGGTCTCCTCCATCCATTGGATTTTCCAGGCAAGAGTACTGGAGTGGGGTGCCATCGACAGAAGATAACTGTTTATAAGCCAGAAAGAGAGTCCTCACTCCTGCAATGTGGGAGACCTGGGTTCGATCCCTGGGTTGGGAAGATCCCCTGGAGAAGGGAAAGGCTACCCACTTGAGTATTCTGGCCTGGAGAATTCCATGGACTGTATAGTCCGTGGGGTCACAAAGAGTCAGACATGACTGAGAGACTTTCACTTTTCACTTTCACTTTGAATACGAACATGCTGACACCCTGATCTTGGATTTCCTACCTTCAAGACAATGAGAAAGAAATGTTTCTTCTATTTTGTTATAGCATACTGAGCAGACTGAGACATGAGGTAGGTACTATAGGATTACAGATGAAGTAGTAGAAATTTGGGAAGGTAAAGTAACTTCATTTTTCTAGTGAGCAGGAATAGCCCCTGCCCACTATTCTAGTATCCATATACCTAACTACCATGCTGCAACTGTCCCTTCCCAAGCATCAAAAGAAAAGCAACCCCTCTGTGAAAAATTGACAATCCTTGTGTGACCTTGTTACCATAGTAAACTCAATTTAGTCCTGGAATTGCCAATGATCACAATAACTTCCAGGCTGGTAAAAGTTCAAAAGCTTTACCATACTATCAATTTGACTAGAATTTTTCCCTTTGTTAATTATCATATTCCATTTTGAAATAATATATTTTCCCCCATAATAACTAAAGGGATAATGACTTTTCTTTTCATTCACTCTGTCAATTATGTGCTAAGCTTGAATATTTCATCCTTAGATACTCATTCCTTTTCATTTGCTTTTTCCTACATGGACTTATATTTAGTGCCTCCTCTCTCTCAGGCATTCTTCAGAACCCTGGGGAAAACACTGATGAACAAAGTAGATAAATGTACTTGTTCTCATAGAATGTCCATCTTGGTGGGGAGAAGGAGACTGATAATAATTAAGATTGATAATAATTTCTGTTAGTAATAAATGTTATAGAGAAAATAAAAGAGACAAATGCATGGGAAAGTTAATTCAGTGCTAACATTTCTTGAGAAGTGCTAGATTTGGATTGATACTCAGATTATAAGTCAGAATTTCTGGGGAAAATCTTTCTAGGCAAAGAGAACAGTGAGTGCAAAGTCCTTGAGCTGGAACTGACCCTCATATTCCAGAGAATTTAAGCAAGGTATTTTTTTGAGCTATGGTCCAAGTGTCTTCAGGCTCAGACTATTTCAGACCCTAGGCATAAGCCAATTTGCATGGCTGGATTAAATACCCTAAGGAACTCTGACCCATATGCTTGGGCATTAAGGATGTCAAGTACCCATTTGTGTTTTGTTTATGTCTTCCTTCCTGTTGAATGTCTTGAAATCTTTCCAGCACTGACTTTGAAAAGGAAGCATGGGTCATTTAAATGAGAGAGCAAGCGGACAGCAGATGCTGCAAGTTAGAGCATTAGTGATCATGATTGGCTTTTGAACATCTTCCAAGAATACTCTTCACATTCCTTCCCAGCCTCTGGTGATCTGATTGATTTTTGCTAGAAATGATGATGTCATGTTACAGTCTTCCACGGGTTTGCTGCTGGTGCAGTACTAGTGTTCAGTTATGGCAGTGATAATGAACATGATGCAGATCATTAAGTTACTGCAGCCATTAGCAGAGACATTCGGGGTGGAGGACATTACTTTCTTATAAAAGAATTAAACTCCATTGGAGTTGTTAATCCAATGAAAATTCACATGCCACTAATGACTCAGAACACTTCACCAGGAAATGCCTTGGTGTGCATGTAAGACAAGGCCATCAAAGCAGATGACAACATCAAAGCATGGAGCAGAGGAAGGATTTATTGCTGAAGGGACTAAAGCAGGATGTGCCTATTAAAGAAGAAATATTTCTCTTCTTTATCAGAGCTTTTCTTCTATATCAATGTTGAATTAATAGCCTAAAAATAGACACAGAGTTATGTAAGCTTGTTTCTAAATTTTAATTTCAGAAATAACAAAGAAAATAGATGGGGAGAGAGATGTTCCATATATCATGAGGCCAAAACAAAACTTTTGGAGAAACACAGGTGAGTCTGAAGTTATTGAAAGTGAAAGTCACTCAGTAGTGTCCGACTCTTTGCCACCCCATGGACTGACTACGTAGTCCATGGAATTCTCCAGGCCAGAATACTGAAATAGGTAGTGGTTCCCTTCTCCAGGGGATCTTCCCAATCCAGGGATCGAGCCCAGGTTTCCTGCGTTGCAGACAGATTCATTACCAGCTGAACCACCAGGGAAGCCCAGGAATACTGGAATGGGTAGCCTATCCCTCCTCCAGCAGATCTTCCTGACCCAGGAATGGAACCGGTGTCTCCTGCACTGCAGGTAGATTCTTTACCAACTGAAGTACCAGTGAAGTGAAGTTGCTCAGTCATGTCCAACTTTGAAACCCCATGGACTGTAGCCTACCAAGCTCCTCTGTCCATGGGATATTCCAGACAAGAGTATTGGAGTGTGTTGCCATTTCCTTCTCCAGGGGATCTTCCAGACCCAGGGACTGAATCCAGGTCTCCCACATTGCAGGCAGACGCTTTACTGTCTGAGCCACCAGGGAAGCCTCTTAAGTTATTAGAACCATGAAATGGCAAGGCTCTGAGAAAAACTTGGACTTAAATCTATATCAATTTTAAAGCAAAAAAATTTATTTATTAATTTTGAATATTTAATGATATATTGAGAAACTTTATTTATTTTTTAAAATGTAAGCTTTTTTAGCTATTGGGATTTGCTTTTTTTCTATTTAGAAAGAAGTTCTGTAATCACTCTGTTATTAGCCAATGTGCCAGGAATTCTTATGACATACCTGAACTGGGGGAGACAAGTATTGTTTTCTCAGAGGCTTTACAGAAAAGCTTAATGCATTTACCTTTGAAAATTAAATTTTGTAACATAACTGTTTTTTTTTTTTTTTTAAATAAAAGCCTCTTTTTTTTTTCCCCGCTAGTGAATCTAGTTCTGTGCAAACAGATACTTTGTTTTTAAAAACGAGGTTGCAAGCTGCTGTGTAGCGTAATCGTCATTGGCAGAGGTGATCATAAATGTCTGCAGAGATAAAGAAAATAAATTGCCTTATGACATTTGGTAATTTGGAAACTCAGATCCAGACACACATGGGAACTCAGATGCCTCTTCTCACGCTTGTCTTTATGGGAAGACAGGGTCCATATTAAGCGGTGATTTGTGGTGCTTATGTAAGCATGGAGAGAGTTCTGCAGGTTCTATTCTACTTGCATGTTGGCATGTATTCCCAGTGTAACCACCTGGAATACCTGGAATTCCAATGTCACTTATTTTGTGGGTGTTTGTCAACATTTTGGAAAGTCAGGATCATTTGCCTTGTTGAAGAACCAGGTTGGGTGGATCTTGACCAATATCAGCAACCTTCATCACTTTTTAAAAAAATTTTATTTTATTTTTAAACTTTACAATATTGTATTAGTTTTGCCAAATATTGAAATGAATCCGCCACAGGTGTACCTGTGCTCCCCATCCTGAACCCTCCTCCCTCCTCCCTCCCCATACCCTCCCTCTGGGTTGTCCCAGTGCACCAGCCCCAAGCATCCAGTATCGTGCATCGAACCTGGACTGGCGACTCGTTTCATACATGATATTATACATGTTTCAGTGCCATTCTCCCAAATCTCCCCACCCTCTCTCTCTCCCACAGAGTCCATGAAACTGATCTATACATCAGTGTCTCTTTTGCTGTCTCGTACACAGGGTTATTGTTACCATCTTTCTAAATTCCATTTATATGCGTTAGTATACCATCATAATTTTTTAAAGCAAAATTTATATGAAACATCTGTAAAAGCAATGGTACTTTTCTAGCATTGCCGATGGGATTGTACTTAGTATTTTGATTGGAAATAAAACATTGAATATCTTGTGTGGTAAATTTGAGGGAAAAAATCACTTTTTTCAAAACTTATGCAGAAGTCATCAGTAATATCTAGTATGAAAAAGAATCTATTTTTTGCTCTTTAAAAGTATGATTAATATTCTTCAAATGTCAACCATGCATGCATATAATCAGATAAGACAAATATGAAGAGAATTACTGCAGAAATTATTTTCTATTATCTTAAAGACAAGTAAAATTTTAAATTCTAAGCATAGTCAGAACAATTATTTGATAGTTATATGTAAATCTATTAAAGAAATATGTAAATATAAGATAATGTATTACTAAATCTTAGCAAGTCATTTTTATTCAGAACAGTTTTGGAGCTTTTGTACATAATGAAGTGTGTTGAGAATATTTCAGCTTAGTTAATAGCATGTCTTTAAAAATGACACATTAAACATTTCTTTAAGTCACACAGCTGGAGAATATTTGCAAAACGAATTTAAATCATTAGAATCACTTAAATCTATCTAGGTTTTTTAAAAAAAGTCTAGAAATGTAGTAAACTATTGTAAGGGTAAGAAAACAAGGATTCAAAAATAAATATTTGGTTGACAGTGACATTAAACCTAAGAAGGATAATTTCATAGTTTAATTTATCATTTTAAAGTCTAAAAAGGAATATTTT
>NW_011495050.1:73804-86971 GCF_000754665.1 Bison bison bison | reverse complement strand
GGAATATTTTAGATTTGTTAAGTAAATATTTATTCTAGATATGCCAAGTTCATGATACCTGTAATTCTGGAAACTGTAATATCATTGACAATGTCACTTTGGAAAATATAGAAATGAGTCACACAGCATTCCATCCAATTTTGCTGTTTATTTAACTGTCCACAGACGGAATCTCATCATATTCTACTGAAAGTATTGTTAGTTAGAACTGTGATTATAAGTATTATTTATTGCTTTCTCAGGTTGAAGTGCTAATATATCTGTTCATTCATTTATTCATTCAGTGAATAGTTGCCCACCATGTATAAGACCATTCTAGGCACTGGCCATTCAGAAGTGAACAAAACAGGAAGGAAGAGTCCCTACTGTGGATGAAACCATCAGTTAAGTGTAAAATCATATGTATGAAAATACATGTGTCATATTGGCTGAAATTCATTTATTTTAATAAACATTGGTTACATTTAGGACTGAGAAATATTTGGGAAATGACATTTGCCCTAAGAAGAATAAAGTGTCAAGATATTTTCACATATGGCATAATTGACCTGCAGTGTTTTGGAACTCTTACTTCTCTGGGAAAAATATATTCCTAAACTGAAAATCTGACTTATAATTTCTCATATGTTTTTTTTTCATTTAAGTAACAAAACAAAACAAAAAACAAACTATAAATAAATGAAGAGCTAAATAGGGGCTTCCCTGATAGCTTAGTTGGTAGAGAATCTGCCTACAGTGCAGGAGACCTTGGTTCGATTCCTGGGTCGGGAAGATCTGCTAAAGAAGGGATAGGCTACCCACTCCAGGATTTTGGGGCTTCCCTTGTGGCTCAGTTGGTAAAGAATCTGCCTGCAGTGTGGGAGACTTGGGTTTGATCCTTGGATTGGGAAGATCCCCTGGAGAAGGGAACGGTTACCCACTTCAGTATTCTGGCCTGGAGAATTCCATGGACTGTATAGTCCATGGGGTCACAAAGAGTTGGACATGACTGAGTGACTTTCACTTTCACTTAGATAAATAGACTGATAAATAGAAAAACAAATACAATGTTCTTTACACATGTTCCTCTAATATTCTCCAGAAGCAGTTCAATTGATGGATAGTAATTAAGAAGGGTTTTTAAATTTGATGTGTGCCAAAGCTAAAATCATTTTTGGCACAATTGCTTTGGCAACCAGATAGCAAACTAAATAACTCTATCCAACAAGTTAAACCACTTAGCTGTATGGGGGTTCACTTTGAGGCTAATCAATGCTGAGAGGTATCTAAGGATGCTTTCAAATGTATACATGTTATAGAAGCTAATTTAAAGTTATACCATGATTCTGGTAGGTGTTTGATAAGTCTTGCCCTCAAAAGGTTCTGCTGCTTTAATTTGCCGACATGAAAAATCTGGAGTTTCTATCACATAATTATGTGACATTAGAGTAGATCCATTCTACCTCTGAGTAAAGTCCTATCCTTGATTTCAGGTGTCCATGTGGGTCACTCTTATGTTCTGAGATAATAATAGTACTAACAACGATAACTAACATTTATTATTTTGAGATAGCTACCATACTAATGATAATAACAATAATAGCTTCCATTTGTCAGCTAACTCTATGCCAGGCACTGTGCTAAGTGCTTTGCATGCATTATCTTATTTAATCATCCAAACAACTTAATATCTTTAATAGTGAAAACATTCAGAAATGCAAGCAGAGAGTAGATTACAGCTTAGGCATACAGTAAGCAGGGGAAGGGTGAGGAATTTGGGACTTGGCTCAAATTAATCAATTCCAAAGGGTATATCTATAATCCTAGTTCAAAATAAAACTTCAACATTCTACCCACTTGAAGCACAACCTACATAATATGAGATAGCATAATTCTTTCCAGCAATCTTTATCTTGGAGAGTTTTCCCTAAACCTCTTCCCCCGCCCCCCCTGCCAAACCTCTTTTAAATCTCAGCTGGATCAGTGGGCATTCATAAATGATAACCCCCCAAATAGCAATCATATCATTTTAGGATTATATAAGCTTTATGTTAGTATTAAGACAGAAATGTAAAAAGCTACATGATTTGATTATTAAATTGACTTTACAAAACCAGAAATTTATCTTATCTCTTTTAACCACCAAGTTCCATAAAATGTTTTAAGATTATTAAAATGCATACAACTAAAACACAGAGATAAATAAATGATGTAGGCAAGATGAAGGGGAAAAGATGAAGATGATAAAAGAAAAGCTACTGTGATAAAAGACTAAAATTGTGACACAGCCAGACATACCCTATGAACCTGAAACTTGCCTGCAAATTTGATTTAAAACTTCCTTAAAGGCCAAAACAGCGTGGGAAACATAGTTGTTTATGAGATTTAGAGTCTCCAAAAGTTGAAAAACTAGGTAATATTTAGAAGGAGCACAGCATTTCCAAATTCTGAAATTTGTCTTCTGGGATCTAACAAAGAAGACTCTGTTCTTCAGAGCATCTGACATGAGGTTAAATATAAACTTTCACAGAGCTGTTTCTTCTATGTTCCTTTAATGTTCAGTTAAAGCAACTAAGACAACAACAGCAACAAAAACAATACTGCTTAAAGTCAAGCGTCCCTGGTAGCTAATGGGCAAGGTCATTAAATAAAAATTATTTCAGGAATAGCATATCTACTTGGTTGGCAGCTGATAAGGCTGGGATTGCAGGAGTTCAAGCTTGTAGTCGTTGCAAGGATTTGCAATGCTGTTATTCTATGTCCTGATTAAGAGCAATTTCATTTGTTTGATATAGGTTTAAGATTTTTTTTTTTAATGAAAGGATCATGAATCTAAGCAAGATGCTTGTCTAGATAAATGGCTATCTCACCATCAGGTGGAACCAGGTCAAGAGGAATGAAAGAGTAGAAAGAATTATAGAAATGAGTGATGAGAACCAAGGTTGAGAACCTGGTTCAACATTACTAGTATGAGACTTTCAGTGAGTTAATACATGTGGATATCAGTTTCCTTCCTGAAAATTTATGGATAGTTGTAATTGCTCCTTTCATATGGTTGTCATGAAAAGTAAGGAGATGTGGGGACCTCCTGGGTGGTCCAGTGGTTAAGACTGCACTCTCCCAATGCAGGGAACCTGGATTTGATCTCCAGTAAGGGAACTAGATCCCATATGCCGCAACTAAGGATTCGCATGCCCCAGCTAAAGCTCCTGTATGCCACAGTTAGAAGATTCTGCACGGTGTAACCAAGATCGAAGATCCTGAGTGCCACATCTAAGACCTGGCACAACCAAATACAGAAATAAACAAATAAATTATATATATATATATAATATATATATATATATATATATAAATAAAGTAAGGAGATGTGGCAGAGATGGGAACAGGTACAATTACCATATTCTTTTTCAGAAAAGACTTTTTGATTATAATTGTTTCTCACCACTCACATTTTACCAGTTGATCTATGGTATTATTGCACTTGTGTGTACTTAGTTGCTCAGTCGTGCCCGACTCTTTGTGACCCTGTGGACAGTAGCCCACCAGGCTTCTTTGTCCATGGGGATTCTCCAGGCAAGAGTACTGGAGTGGGTTGCCACTGCCTTGTCTGAATGCTGTACATAAGGTTATTCGAAAGCACAGTAACCATCCAGTGGACCTGATCAGTGGAAACAGATGCACTAACTTGAGTGTTGTGTGTTAGAGAAAGGAGACAGAGAGAAAGAGAGAGAAGACTTTCAAGTGCAAGTGTTCAAATACTCTTAGATTAAAAACCAGGGATGGGAGAAATGTCCATGCATGTTTGGGTACTCTGGGTGCCTAGCTGCTGGTGGGTCACTGCCTAGATAAAGCCTGGACATACTGCTTTCCTCTTGGAGAAACCCCACAATTGTGTGGCTATATGTTTAACATGACTTCGAAACACTAGATTAGAAGTAACTGAGGGAGGTGCTTGGGCAGATGCTTCTAGTCTGGTTATGTGTTGCTGATTAACAAGCAGGGAGAGTTAAAGAATTATGGCCAGAAGTGGCACAATATTATCCCCACAGTGTTCTAGTGGTAAAGGTGTCACAGAAGTTCAGGTCACAGATGCTGTGAAGAGCTGAGCATACAGAATTTGACTTGAAGATTGATTTCAGGATTAAAGGTGAAGGTAAAAAAGCAGTGTTGATTCTGAAATCAAGAATTTTCTACTTCTGACAGTCAGGAACTTGTTGATGAGTTTGTGCCACAGGATGAGTGACTAGAAAAAGCTGTCACAAGTTGGCTGATAGCCACCTGTGTCTGAGCTTATTTGATGGAAGCCAGTGTCCCTCTCCATCTGGGTTTGGTCTGACCTCTGATGAGTGAGCCCATTGTCAACAGGAGGCAGTAGCCTGATTGAAGGCACTAGTCTGTGATAATTACAGAAGAAAAAAGCCAGATTGCTAAATCAGGATAACTCTGTATTTGTTTTCGACTGCTGCCATAACAAATTATCATATCATAGAGTCAGAAGCTTAAGCAACACTTAAAATTTTGTAAGTCAGAAATTAAACACAGGTGTCACTGAGTAAAAATCAAGATGTTGGGAGGGTTGCCTTTCCTTCTGGAGGAGAATCCATTTCCTTGCCTCCTCCAGCTTCTGAAGATGCCTGCACATTTTGGCTCATGGACTTCTTCTAGCTTCAAAGCCAGCAACATGATATCCCTTTGATCTTTCTTTGTCATATCTCCCGTTGACTCTGACCTTGGCTGAGAAAGACTCTGTGCCTGAAGGACTCATACAATTAGATGAGCTCCAGAATAGTCCACTCATAGTCCACTCTCAAGGTCCTTAACCTTAATCACATATGCTAAGTCCCCTTTCTCTGGTAAGGTAACCTATTTATAGGTTCCAGGGATTAGGATTTAGGGATCTTTGAGGACTGCTTTGCTACCACAAACCGTTACAGATGAGGAAACTTTATCATAGACCCATCTCCTCCTGTCTCTCTACTCCATTTCCCATCCTTGACTGTTTCATGGATTTTGGAGGTACAGAGTTCCTCACCAGGGACCACAGAAGCAACACATTTTCTATGTGACTAGCATTGTGGCCAGTGGGTGTCAACACTGCCTTCAAGGAAAATTCCTGTGGTCCCTGGTGGGCTAAAAGGCTGACCAGAACTGATTCTCAGTGAGCTAGCTTGGAAACATTTGAACAAGAGAATCTGTGGAAAGACTGGATTTTTCTCGCATGAGCATCTGCAGCATCAGAAACAACATTTGGGAGATCAAATGTAAGCTGATTTCCAAATGTAAGCAGCTTCTCCAAAGCTGGTGAAGGTTGGGACATACCAGTTAGAGTTGAGTGAATGAATAAATACACTGTTCTTCAGTGTCCCTGCTCTTATATAACACTCAAAAGCCTGACCTGCTATTTATGAGAAAAAATACTGGAATTTATACAAATGCAGGCACACACATACAGAGAGATAGAGAAAGCCATTTTAAAAAGGAAGCCTCTATAGATATACAAGATTTAACTTCTTTCTTCATTCCCCAGGCAGAAGCTGGTAAGAGTCTATTAATAGCCTCCCCTAGTATGTAACACTGCAGATGTTCCCTTACTGCTGAGTTTTTTTTTTTTTTCCTATATCCAAACTTGTTATCAATTATCTATGTTTGCATTTTGGGAGTCTGGATCCAGAAGGAGCATTAACTATAGTGCTGTTATACTATTTCTTCTCAGCATCAGCAAGGTTGTAGTCATTTTTGCATAAAATATTTGCTAAAATTCAATGAGCATTTTCCTTGCGGAGTTTATTAAAATCCAGTATCTGTCATGAACCAAGGAGGCCAGGATTGCACAGCCATTCATCTTCTGCCTGTGGAATCCTAAAATCAGGATAATGGAAATAGTAATAGTGAACCTCATTAAAATGCAAGAGGGAGGAGGGTGAAGGGCAGAAAGGAAGAGGGAATGATGTGCGTATTTTTCACATTGTGGGAGAAAGCACTGATTAACAGCAGGTTCTCAACACTCTACATGAGTTCATTTTCCATTGTTTTGGGGAGCTCTATTTTGTTCACCAAATGAAACAGAGCAGTTTGGAAAGAGACTTTCATTTCTTGGTATGCAAAGAAAGCATCATGTAAGTATGGAATCTTTTCTTTTCTTTTCTTCTGGCTGGATTATTGCATGTACTGAATTGATATACTACCCTCCTTGGGCATAAACATATGTTAAAGAGAAAAGGAAGAGGCACAATTAAATACTTCATCTGTTAAATGAAACTCCCTTAAATACACATTAGCTCAAATTTGTTTAAGAGAAAATAATTTAATTTATGCTTTGGATTTCAAATGTTATGCTTGATTTCAACAAATAAATAAAGCAGACTGCATTCTTCTGACCTGCTGAGCTTGAGTGTGACTCATGACAGTCTCTGTACCAGTTTGCATCCAAGAACTGCAATATTGGTCTTAGTCATCTTTAATGAGAAAATTCTTGGCAATAAAGGAGAAGGACACTGGGTGATGATTGGTCACTAATGTATTTCAACTGGTGCTTCTTGGCATAAAAATAAATAGGCAAAATTGAAAATGTTATAGTGATTTTATGATGTGAAAGTAGCCACATGCCAATAAACTTCATTCTTCCATTTTAGTAAGGCCTAGAACAAAAGTCTTGGAGAAAGTTGAAGGCTCTGTGCTCTTGGCTGAGCTGCCTCTTGAAAGAGATGGGCCTCTGTGGACCTTCTGGATCCATTCATTACACTTTGCAACACATGAGTGTTGGTCACTTGGTCCTATCTAGCTGCTGATATTCATTTCGTTTTTTGTGGTGTATTCCTCCCCGGCCGAAGCTCTCTGCTTCCAACAACAAAGAACTCTCAGTCATGTGAAATCCTCTCAGAGAGAAGGTGGAAAGTTTAAGTCCTCACCAATACAAAAGGAGTTTTAATTTCTAGAGGTTGTTCATCTGGTAAAGAATAGACAAGATACACTCAGCTTTGTGGCTTGCTCTAAAGAGAATAATAGAGGTTTGGAATCTATACATCAGAGCTTTAACTTTGACTCAGCTGTTTATCAAAATGTCTGACTTTGGGTAATAAAAGAAAATGTGGTCTATACATACAGTAGAATGTTACTCAGCTTTAAAAATGAAGGAAATACTGCCATTTGCAACAACATGGATAGACTTGGAAGACATTATGCTAATTGAAATAAAGCAGTCATAGAAGGACAAATACTACATGATTCCACTCATATGAAGTCTCCAAAGTCGTCAAACTCATAGAAGCAGGGAGTAGAATGATGGTTGCTAGGAGCTAAAGAGAGGAGGGGGAAGTTGTTTATTTAAGATATATAAAGTTTCAGTTAAGGAAGATGTAAGAGTTCTAGAGTTCTGTTGCACAATACTGTGTCTATTATTTATAATACTGTATGGTACCCTGCAGAAATTAAGAGGGAGGTGCTTCTGTTAAATGCTCTTCCTAGAACACCAGCAAAAAAAAAAAAAAAAAAAAGAAAGAAATTTTGTGTGTCATCTGCTCTGTGTGGTTTCTTGTATGGTATTTCATTTCATCCTCATGACCACCCTTTGAAGTATGTATTATTCAGTTCAGTTCAGTTCAGTCACTCAGTCGTGTCCTACTCTTCGTGACCCCATGAACCACAGCATGCCAGGCCTCCCTGTCCATCACCAACTCCTGGAGTCTACTCAAACCCATGTCCATTGAGTTGGTGATGCCATCCAATCATCTCATCCTCTGTCATCCCCTTCTCCTGCCCTCAATCTTTCCCAGCATCAGGGTCTTTTCAAATGAGTCAGCTCTTCACATCAGGTGGCCAAAGTATTGGAGTTTCAGCTTCAACATCAGTCCTTCAATGAACACGCAGGACTGATACCCTTTAGTATGGACTGGTTGGATCTCCTTGCAGTCCAAGGGACTCTCAAGAGTCTTCTCCAACACCACAGTTCAAAAGCATCAATTCTTCGGTGCTCAGCTTTCTTTATAGTCCAACTCTCACATCCGTACATGACTACTGGGAAAACCATAGCCTTGACTAGACAGACCTTTGTTGGCAAATTAATGTCTCTGCTTTTGAATATGCTATTTAGGTTGGTCATAACTTTCCTTCCAAGGAGTAAGTGTCTTTTAATTTTATGGCTGCAGTATTAACATCCTTGTTTTACAGATCACACCATTGAAACCAATTGCTTAGAGTCATGCCATGACTGAGTGACAGCGACACATCTCAATCTGAGAACATTTTATGTCTAAAGTCTATGATCATTTTGTCTCATATATCATTTTTCTTGAATCATAGTTTCTATAGTCATCAAAGTGAGGTTAACAGTGTCTAACTTGCATAAGTGCTGCAGAATTTAAAAATAGTATGTGTATGGTCACTGGCAAATGGGTTGAATAAATTTAACCAATCACTGAAAACATAATTATCAACTACCTGTTCTGTATTATGCATGGTTCTAGGTGCTGAGGGGCACTTTGGCAAACAATGGCAACCTTACCTTTGATGTCATGGAGCTTCCTGGTTTGGTATTGGCTTGTTTTATTACCAGTGATTTCAAAATAGAGATGAGGATGAGGTGGAGAGTGTGTTAGTTTGCTATGGCTACTGTAACAAGCGAAAGTGAAAGTGAAGTCGCTCAGTCGTGTCTGACTCTTTGCAACCCCACGGACTTTAGCCTACCAAGGTCCTCTGTCCATGGGATTTTTCAGGCAATAGTACTGGAGTGGATTGCCATTTCCCTCTCCAGGGGATCTTCCTGACCCAGGGATCAAACCCCGGTCTCCCGCATTGTAGACAGAGGCTTTAGCATCTGAGCCACCAGGGAAGTCCTACTGTAACAAAGCACAAATTGAATAACATAAACAATAGAAATTTATCATCTCTCAGTTCTGAAAGCTAGAAATTCCAAGATCAAAGAATCAGAAAAGTTGGTTCCTTTGGGAGCTGTACTGGAGACTATGTTTCACATTTCTTTGTTAACTTCTAGTGGCTTTCTAGAAATCTTTGGTATTCTTTATTTGGAAGCATCACCCAGTCTCTACCTTCATCTTCACAAGGTGTTCATCTCTTGTGTGTGTCTGTGTCCAAATCTGTCCCTTGTAAGATGATTTTAGTTATAGTGGATTGAAGGTCTACTCTACTCTAGTATGACCTCCTCTTCACTAATTACCTCTGAAAAGATGTCATTTCCAAACACATTCACATTCTAAGGTTATTGGAATTTAAGACCCCAGCATATAAAATTGCCAGGAAACAGTTCTACTGGGATGTTCCTCAGGTACCTAAAATCCATACAAGACTGAACTTAAAGTTCCATCTTCCTTTAATACCTGTTCTTCCAGGTTTTTATTTTCAGTTAGAGACATATGATCTATGCTGTCACCTAATCTGAAATCACATCTGACCTCTCTTCCCCCATCAGCTCTCTCAAGTCCAAATGCTTTTTACTTCTATAGATCTCTCTGTTATGTCTTCTATTCATAACTATTGCTTCTGTGCCAATTCTGACCTTCAGCATCTCTTGCGTGGGGAGAAAACAGTAACTAAGAACAAAGACTGATGTAGCCCTCAGCATACAGCACTGGTTCCAGTGATATCAAAATGAGAATCCAGAGGCTAAGCGAAAACAAACTCTTAAAATGGTGAAAATTATCAGGTGAATAAGGTGCTCTTGGGTAACTGGAAAAAATCAGAGTTTCTGTAATTCTGATTTTACTTCTTTTCTCTAAATTTACTGTCCCTAGGGCAATGTTGACATTAGGTTATGTGAGATACAGAAACTTTCTTTTGAAGAGAAATTAAACTTCAGAAAATCAAAAGCATGTTGACTCAGTGAGAGATTACAGGCACTGGTCATCCTGTAATTCTTCTTATCAGGGTGGAGGCAGAGGACTGCCATGCATTTCCCAGGGCAGAGGTGTCTCTGTAGCTTCGAAGGATGACACGTTGGGGAATGATGTGAGCAGGCTGTGTTTATAGCCTCAGCTAAATCACATGAATCATACATCTAAGCACGTCCAATCAAAGAAGAAGGAAAACAAGTGTCCTGAAGGGTCAGGCAAAAGTATAAAATGAGCCTGACCCCAGGCCTTTTGTCACCTCAGGCAATAAGCAATCCTGACCAAACAGAGCAGCTGTCCCCACAATGTTCTTCCTACCTGACCTTTTATCTATTTCAGATGTGATATCTATAAACATAAGAATTCAGAGCACTGGAAAAAAATTTTCTCTACAGTGCTTTTAACTTTTGAATCAAAAACTGGTATGATTGAGTACCCTAGGCTTTTCCTTTATTTGGAATTTTAGAGAAATATTTTTAAAAAGGAGGAAAAGATGATCCTGACATCTCTATGACTTCAGTTCATGGTATTAATAAATAATGATAAGGGTCGGAAAATACGGCCTCAGAAAAATTCAGCCGTGTAATTCTGGACCACTTCCATGTGTTAAGAGTGTCCCTTATTATTCCTGTCAGATATTCACATATGAGAGTTGTCTGGCCATGACACTGTCTGACTTTTAGCTGACCTGATCGTATGGGGAGTGTACCATGGCTGGTGCTGATATATTGATAAGGAACTTAGGAGGCACCAAGGAGTTCCCAGTAAACTGTAACTATTCAAGAGGCAACGGTTATAACTGAACATGGAACAATGGACTGGTTCCAAATTGGGAAAGGAATATGTCAAGGCTGTATATTGTCACCCTGCTTATTTAACTTATATGTAAAGTACATCATGTGAAATGCCAGGATGGATGAAGCACAAGCTGGAGTCAAAATTTCTGGGAGAAATATCAATAATCTCAGATACACAGATGACACTACCCTTATGGCAGAAAGTGAAGAGGAACTAAAGAGCCTCTTGATGAAAGTGAAAGAGGAGAGTGAAAAAGCTGGCTTAAAATTCAACATTCAAAAAATGAATATCATGGCATCCGGTCCCATCGCTTCATTGCAAATGGATGGAGAAACAATGGAAACAGTGACAGACTTTATTTTCTTGGACTCCAAAATCATTGCAGATGGTGACTGCATCCGTGAAATTTAAAAGACGCTTGCTTCTTAGAAGAAAAGCTATGTTCAACCTAGACAGTATATTAAAAAGCAGAGGCATTACTTTGCTGACAAAGGTCTGTCTAGTCAAAGCTATGGTTTTCCAGTAGTCATGTATGGATGTGAGAGTTGGACTATAAAGAAAACTGAGCACCAAAAAATTGATGATTTCAAACTGTGGTGTTGGAGAAGACTATTGAGAGTCCCTTGGACCGCGAGGAGATCAAACCAGTCAATCCTAAAGGAAATCAGTCCTGCATAATCATTGGAAGGACTGATGTTGAAGCTGAAACTCCAATACTTTGGCCACCTGATACAAAGAACTGACTCCTTGGAAAAGACCCTAATGCTGGGAAAGATTGAAGGCAGGAGAAGGGGATGACAGAGGATGAGGTGGTTGGATGGCATCCACCAACTCAATGGACATGAGTTTGAGCAAGCTCTGGGAGTTGGTGATGGACAGGGAAGCCTGGCGTGCTGCAGTCCACGTGGTCACAAAGAATCAGACATGATTGAGCGACTGAACTGAACTGAACTGAGAAATTCCCTGGCTTTGAGGACACAAGAAAGAGAGTGGTTAAAGGCCAGTGATTTCCAGTCTGAATCAAACTACCTGAGAAATTTTTGTTTCTTTGTTTTTAATTAAAAGTGGGTTTTCTTGCCCCTTCCAGAAAATAAATCATTTCAGACACGTGCGGGAAGTGCTGAGACTCAGTATTTTTAAAAATTGTATTTACTTATTTATTTACGGCTGTGTTGGGTCTTTCTTCACTGCTGTGAGTGGACATTCTCTAGCTGCAGCAAGCAGGGGCTACTCTCTAGTTGCGGTGCTCAGATTTCCATAGTGGTCCCATGGTTAAGAATCTGCTTGCCAATGGAGGGAAGTCTGCTCCAGTATTTTTGATGTATAATCTGGTAATATCTAAAATAGTTTAAGGGACAATATCAATCACACTGAATACAGAAAAAAATGTTAAAGATTAAATTAGCTCTAGGAAATAATTTATAATATTCCACCAATGGACACAAGGACAATCCAGCATAGAAGTACAAGTCTTTGAAGTAGAGAATTCAGCAAATGAAATAGGAAAAAGGGTTTTCAAAGACCCAGTTGATTGAAATTTTGTCTGAACTATAAAGACTAGATTGATCAATTGAAAGGAATACTTGTATATAAAGACAAATTGATTCCGAATTATAGGAACTGAGACCCATCCCAGGTAAGTCATTGACCTCAAAAATTAAAAAATTCTCTGGTTCATCCGGTCAAAAAATAACATTACCCACAAGGGGAGCATATTCAAGTGACTTCATTTCTTTCCCATAGCAATGTCATCGAAGAAACGCCCACATATTACTGAAGGGTTAAAAGTGTGACACAAGTTTATTGTATTCATCCAAGTCATAGATTGATAATAAACACCACAGAGAGGTTTTTCAAAGAGGAAAGGTCATATGCTACCTATAAATCCCTCTGGAGAAAAGGGGAAAAAAAGAAAGTCAAACAAACCTGAATCCAGAATAATATAAACTGTATCTAAAGATGAAATATAACAAGGGAGGAGCTATGGTAAATGGCTTTAAAGGCCTAAAATTTTTTTAGTAAATATTTAATCCACTAACATATGAAAACTGAATAATGAAAGACTAAATAATAAAAGAAATTGTGATAGCAGATCAGAATGTGAATGTTTTTCATTTGTCCAGACAAAGTAAAGATAATTACAAGTATCAAGATTGAAATATGAGGGAAAGATGAGATAGGCAGAAACACGAGAATGCTAATCAGTTCATCTTTCACCAGAGAAAGAAAATCAAAGGTGTCTGAACTGTAGAAGTATTTTGTAAATGCCCTAATTGTTCTAATATCAGTATTTCAGATAATCTTTTTTCCTGAAACTTAGAAGGATGCTACAAAATCACGTATTTTTAATGAGCTGTATTCATCTGAAAAGACTAGTGATTTCCTGTCTTTTTTAATTAAATTCAAATAAAATTTAATTTTTTCATGTTTAAAATATTTATATTAGATCATATCATTGTTTTAGATTTATTTGTATATTTATAATATACTTTCCTATTTATAATATATGTTTATTATATATGTATATTATTATATATATAATATA
>NW_011495050.1:61082-73704 GCF_000754665.1 Bison bison bison | reverse complement strand
ATAATTATATTATACATATATTATATATATGTATAAATATATATATAAATATGTATATATGTGTGTATGTAAGTGTATATATACATATATTCTGTAGAAAAGCAAAATTTGTCACCCCAAAGTATGTCTCTTTGTCATGCAGATTATTTTGAGCTAAAAAAAAAATCATGGCCCAAAAAACTCAGAAGAACCTTTGACTTTCCCCTTAATTGGTTAAAGAATGTAGATAGAGAAACTCTTCCAGGAAATGAGCTATCAATAGATAACTATAATATGAACTGCATATATAGACAAGGAAGAATCTAGCAAAGTCTGTTTGTTAAAATTCTTCTTTGTGTCCTATGGTCTCTTCATGGCCCAGGAAACATTTGTTACCAAACACTTGCTCTTCTGTTTTCTTGTCAATTGCCTTCTTCTCTTTCAAAGTCCCAAACCATTATCCACAAGATCCTCCTTGGTCTTTAGTTGAAATGGTGTTTAAGGTGACAGTTTCAGTCATTTTGGTGAATTACTCAGTTTCCCTGGGTTGGTCCCATGTATACATGCTATTAAACTTTTGTTTGATATTTTCTTGTTAATCTGTCTCATGACAATTTAATTCTTAGACCAACCAGAAGAATTTGGAAAAGTAGAGGAAACTTTATTCATCTCTCAAATTCTTAAGAATTTGATTTTTAAATCGATTTGAATTATTTGGGCAGAAGAAAACTTTTTCCTCCCTAAACACACACACACACACAGCTGTAGATAACAGCCACCAAGTATTAGTACTGAGAAATACCCTTGGCAGTAGCCCCATTATCTGCCTTCCATGAGAAAGGTCTTGTCAGCCTAAGTAGGTTCCCATTGCATGAGGCTGAATTAACAGCAAATTCATTGCCAGGTCCTTAATCTTTCCTTATTAGAAAACTTTTGACCCTATATCTGGAAGGTCTATCAGCTTCATTTGTCTTTGCCAAAACGCCTTTACTTTCCCCAAGGGTTCTTTGTGACTAAGACATCTGACCAAACCCAGTAAACTTTAAAATAAAATCTCGGGGCCCAACCGTGGTCTGTCTGGCCCCAGTTGATTGGCTTAAGGAGGAACATCTACTCAAGGTTCAAAGTGAACCTGTCTATAGGAATTTGGATATTTTATTGTGTTTTTCCAATTTTAGTGGCTGGAAACTTGAATGTAATAAAACAATTGTGAAGTCTCATTTTTCACCATGGCACATGGAGAGTTGAGAAAACTGGAGTGCAGGCTGGGGAAAAATGAAGCAACTGCTGGGAAGGAATAGACACAGAAGTGCCAGAGACTGTCTCAGTGTGCTCTTGTGTCTCAGTCTCTGGATTTTATGTGCACCTCTGTTCTCTCGGACTTCGTTTGTGGCTCAGCTGGTAAAGAATCTGCCTGCAATGAGGGAGACCTGGGTTCGCTCTCTGGGTTGGAAAGATCCCCTGGAGAAGAGAAAGGCTACCCACTTCAGTATTCGGACCTGGAGAATTCTATGGACTGTATAGTCCATGGGGTCGCAAAGAGTCGGACATGACTGAGCCACTTTTACTTTTTCTGTTCTCTTAGAATAAATTCCTTTTCCTGTATAAGTTCACTTGAGACAGTTTCTTCTGCCCAAATAATCCAAATTTGTATTTGCTTTAAATTCTTAGAGAAACATATGATGCTTTTAAACATTTAAAATTATGTAGTAGGATTTATAATAAAAGCATCAGCAATTTCAATTCTTGCTATATTCTAAAACCAGGGTATTATTAGAAAAACATTTAACACTTCAATATATATTTACTGAGTTTATAAAAACTTTGCACTCAGGGAACTTACATTTTGGTGGAGGCATATAGTCTTACAGTCTCTGGATTAAGTTGAAAGGTAAAATAATCTGGGAAATAAATGGGTTCATTTAGGGGTAATCAATTCATCCTTTTCTAAAATATAGAGAATTTTGCATCAAGAAACTAAAATATCTCTCAAGACAATAAGACACATTCTGTATATTATGAAGTTGTAAGATAGACTTGATATAATAGAAAAGTAAAAAATATTTCTGACATCTACCTTTTAATAAGCTTACTTAATGAAGGAAATTATGCCTTTAACTTTCAACTTTTGATCACAAATAAGTTAAAAGTTGCTTTAAAAAAGTTTATTTTAAGGTTGCTGAGCAAAAAAATGTTTTCAATAAATATTTGTTGTAGAAATGAATAAAAATTTCTGGTCTTAAGGAACTAACACCAAGCCTAAGGGAGACATTGCCTTATTTTCAACTTTCAAATTCTGTCAAAAAATGCTGCTGTGCCTACTGTTATAATATCAGTTTAGATTTTCTCAGTGAAATATCTCCTTATTTAGAATTTCTATAAATTATATTTTTATTCTTCTTTTTTCACTTAAGCTCATTTTAATTTCACGTTTTTTGCTCTTTTTCATAATGTTCCTTGATTTATCTTTTTGAATATCATAAGCATATTCAAATTACTTTCCAAGTTTCACTTGATATCAATAACTCCCCTAAAATTTGATTTTGTTACTAGTCTTTCTAGAGAGTTTTCAGTTGCCCACAGCTCCCAGAACATTGCTTGGTCTTGAACTGCAAGCTAAGGCCCCTTAACCAAGGTGCCATGAGATATAATGCAGGTATCATCACTAAGTCAGAGGATATCCTCACCCACTATCTGGTTTGAGACTGTAGTTTTTACCTCCTTTACCCTGCATCTTTCCAAAACTGTATCTAGTCTTCCAGTACATTAGGCAAGCTCTGACTCCTGACTCTTGTCATTTTCCTGAACAATGAACTCTCTAGGTTGCTTCAACATGCTTCCAGAACTGGAGTCCAGCATGCTGGTGGCTTCAGTCCCACTTAATTTGTTTTGGTTTTATTTCTAGTCAACAGACATCTTTATCTTGTGCTTGAGCATGGCTATATTTTTTAAAGTTTCTCCTTTGATATTTTATCTCTCATTGTTATGTATCTGGAGTGGAGGGATAGGGTTTACTTATTGACTGCATATTGACTAAAGTTGCATTAAATTTCTTTCCCAGACTTAAATCAGGAGGAAAAAAAAAGGTATTATTTTGGGCAGTTTGGCCATTACCCTTGAAATTTCATCATATATAACACAACTGAAATAAAAAATTTAAGAAATGCACATGTTCTGAAATGTCCTCTCATTTTCAATAATGTAGCATAGGCCATTTGCATGTTTAGGCCATTTCTAAGTAACTGATCTGGTAGAACCCCAGAGGGTCAGGACCCTCAATAGAGATCCTGGAACCAGCAAGAAAATATTTATTCCTACAATGTTGAAGCTGGCAGAATGTATAAATTATGACTTTATTTTATAAACTAATTACAATAAAAATGAAGAAACTTGCTCAGTGGCAAGCTATTAAAGATAGCATTGAAATTAAGTTCTAGGTTCTTTGGCTAACAGGTTGTTGCTCTTTTCATCATACTGTACAATTTCATTTATTTTTTTGTAAAAATACAATGACTGTTGACTCTTTTGTGAGATATATGGAAAGTTCTTTACTATCCTTTTGGGATGAAATTTATTTAGATCATTTCAATTTGTTAATGTTGATGAAAATGTATTTGTACTGAGCTTAACTTATTATACAGACAAGTAAAGATGGTGCAGATCATATCAGTCTTGTTCTTTTATTCAATTAATTTCAAGTTAATTGAGTAAACTTTCCTTTGTGAAATTAAAAGTTTTCAGAATATTGTTCTTAAAAATTACAAATATTTTATAACTGCTATTTGTTGTTATTGTTTAGCATCCAGTTCACAGGCTTTTAAAAAATAATTTTATGTAACTCATACATTCATTTTTTCATTTCCAATACATGTTGAGAGCTTACGGGGCAGACATTTTTTAGGTGTCTATAATGTGATATGAACACACACCGACATGTTTCCTGAACTTGTGGAACTTACACTTCAGTGATGGAAATAGAAAATAAAAAGTGGAAGGTGAATGAAAATTAAGACAATTGTAAGTATTATGTCAGAATGATACCTGTTACTGTGTGAGAATAATCAGAGGATTTGACTAAATCAAAAATTCAGGGAAAGGTTTTCTGGGGAGAGAGTCTAAAGGTCAAGATGAAACAAATTTAATGAGGAGAGGAAGAAAAACTCTTCCCAGCAGAGAATAGTGAGGTGTGAAGTGAAAGTCCCTCAGTCATGTCTGACTCTTTGCAACCCCATGGACTGTAACCTGCCAGGCTCCTCTGTCCATGGAATTCTCTAGGCAAGAATACTAGAGTGGGTAGCCATTTCCTTCTCCAGGGGATCTTCCCAAGCCATGGATCAAACCCAGGTCTCCTGCATTGCAGGCAGACTCTTTACTGTCTGAGCCACCAGGGAAGCCATAGAGAGAATAGGATGTGGAAAAATCCTATGGAAAAGTGGGCCATGGATCCTTCAGTGACCTGAAATAAGCCAATTAAGCTGGAAAGTGTTCAACAAATGGAAGAGTGGCCAAAGTTGAGGCTGGAAGTGTAGACAGGGTCAGGGTCTACATGGTCTTACAGGTTAAGGACTCTGAACATTAGAACAACAGGAAAGGCTTAGGAGGCAGGGTGAGAAAGGACCACAGATGATACCGAGGGATGATTATCTGATGATTAACAATTATTATTATTGTTATACACTAGGCAAGAGATAACAGTAGCTTGAATGAGACGATGGGAGTAGGCATGGAGGGAAGTGAATTAATAATTGGAGGAAAGTGAATGGATATTTAGAAAAGAAAACTGATAGATGACGTGAAGAAGGTGATCAGTATGTTTTTTAGGTCTCCATCTTCCATATCTGACTATATAATATCCTTCACAGCAATAGAACCATGGAAAAGAACCTGATTTCAAGGAGAAGGTCAACTTTTCAATGGTGTCTTTCTGATTTGAAGTTCTTTAAAGATATTTGACAAAATATGCCAGAGAGGTGATTGGATATAAAGGCTTAGAACTCAGAGGACTGTTTGGGACTACAGAGGTAATTTTTTGAATTACTTTCACATGGTGCTGGGAATGGATTAGATCATCCAGGGGAAAAGCACAGGGTGAGAAGAGACGGTCAGGCCTATGACTTGACCTATCAAATTTAGTATTTGGGTAAAAAATGAGAAATCAACAGAAGAGATTTGAATTAGTTATCAGAGTGAAAGGAGGGAATTGAAAAGAGTGCCATGTGACAGGGTCTTGTGAAGGGAGTGCTACAAGGAAAATGTATTACACATTGTTGATCGCTACTTAGAGTACAAAAAAAGAAAATTAAAATTATCCTTTGGATTTACTGCCTCTTTGTGACCTTAGTGAGTATAGTTTTATGGACATAATGAGGATGGGAGACAGATTAGAAAAATTAGGCAAGAAAGTTAGTGAGAAAATGTACAAAGTAAGTGGGAATGTGTTGCAGAAGGAAATATCACAACCTGGGACCCACGTGAGTCCCCAGGACAGATCTTCAAGTGAGGGTCCTTGGCTTTGCCCAGGAAAGAATGCAAGAGTGAGCCAAAGTAAAGTGAAAGCAAGTTTATTTAGAGAGACACACATTCCGCAGACAGAACTCACACTGACCATCTCAGAAAGTGAGAGCAGCCCCAGGGTGTGGGATGGTTTGTTTTTACGGGCTGAGTTATTTCATATACTGATGAGTGGGAGGAATAGTCCTGCTACTTCTGGGAAGGGTGGGGATTTCCAAGAATTGGGAATTCTTTTTGGCCTTTTATGGTCCATCTTGACCTGTCATGACATAAGGAGGAGTTATTTTTAGTATTACCATGAAGGTATAATGAGCTAAAGGTCAATGACTGGTGTATTCTAGAAGCCATCTTGGTTTTAGCTGGTTCCAGCTGGCTTTTATCTTATTCTAAAGACTGTGACCTTCATTTACTTAGTCGTTGTGTTCTGCCCCACTCTGTCTTATCTCAAATGAACAACTCTTTCAGAATTTTGCTCTGGGAGCTTCCCTGGTGGCTCAGTGGTAAAGAATCTGCCTGCCAATGCAAGAGACATGAGTTCAGTCCCTGGTCTGGGAGGATCCCAGATGCCGTAGATGTGAATCAGTTAAGCCTGTGTGTGTTACAACTACTGAGTCTGTGTTCTAGAGCCCAAGAGCCGCAACTACTGAGTCCACGTGCTACAATTACTGAAGTCTTCATGCCCTAGAGTCCGTCCTCCACAACAAGAGAAACCACTGCAATGAGAAGCCTGTGGATCGCAACTGAAGAGTAGCCTCTGCTAGCCGCAACTAGAGAAAAGACTGTACAGCAACTAAGACCCAGCATAGCCAAAAATAAATAAATAAAATAAAATAAAATAAAATAAAGAAGCCTGCTATGAATAAGAAGGTAGAAAGCGAGTGGTGTCTGAAGAAGATTTGAGTCCTATGAATGGGAAAGTCTGGTGCATATTGAAAAACTTAGGTGCATACAAGAAGAATGTACATGTGTACATAGAGGTGGGGGGAGGGGTAGGATGGAATCGAGAAATTGGGACTGACATATATATACTATCATGTGTAAAATAGATACCCAGTGGGAAACTCCCTCCCTGAGTAAGGGGAACTCAGCTAGGTGCTCTGTGATGACCTAGAGAAATGGGAGTGGGAGGGAGATCCAAGAAAGAGGGGATATATGTGTTTATATAGCTGATTCACTTTGCTGTACAGCAGAAACTTACACAATATTGTAAAGCAGCTATATACCAATTAAAAAAAAAACTGAGGGTAAAAGCAATTTGAGAGGATATATTTATATCATTGTGTAAAACATTATTGCCTTTGACATTAAAAAAAATCTTCACTTGGTCATGTTAACAAGGGTAATAAAGTTCCAGTTTTCTGAAATGCATTACAGTATTAAAAATGCTTGCATTATTATCTTCTTTTATTCTCATAGTTATACTGTTAGTTAATACAATTTTTGTTTTTGTAACAAAAACCGCTCCTGTCCTCTTCAGTCTGAAAACAGTAAACATATTAAGAATTTAATGAATAGACAACTTAATGTTCCTCATCTACATGAGAAAACTGAGACTCTGAAAGGTTAAGTTCTTGGTTAAATCTACACAGCTGTTAGGGGCAATGCTGAGTCTCTGACTCCAAGTTTAGTGTTCTTTCCACTTTAGACTTGCAGTGAAATTAGAAATAAAAACTTAATTTATAACTTAGATCTATTATTTGAGTGTTTTGCAGTCACTTTTCTAGAGAGAATATTTCTATTATGTTTAAAAGGATGGCATTTGAAAGCAAAACCCACCAACTACTCTCTGTCTTTTAAAACCCCCAGCTTCCTAGATGATTTAATTGAGACCACGCTTACCAACAGGGGGCTAGACATTGCTTTGTGAAGTAGGAAGACCAAGAAGATGTATTTTAAATTAGATTTTAGTGAAATTCCTTAAAACTGGTTAGCAAATCCAATACAAGTAAAATAATAACCAAAGGATTATAACTACATAATATACTTCTTAGATATTTTCCAAAATGTCCACTTATCCTACATGGTATGAAATGAATATATTTTTTCCATTATGATTATAATGCAATAACTGAGAGAAAGAAAGGGACAGAGAGACAGATATTGAAAGCAAGATATTTTAGATCCATAGTCTTGGCATTACACTCAAACCAAATTATCAAATAAATGTGTGCTGTGTGTGCTCCGTTCCTAAGTCGTGTCCAGCTCTTTGTGATCTCTTGGACTGCAGCCCTCCAGGCTCCTCTCTCTATGGGATTTCTTAGGCAAGAATACTGGAGTCGGTTGTCATTTCCTTCTCCAGGTGATCTTCCCGACCAGGATCGAACCCGTGTCCCCAGTATTGGTAGGCAGATTCTTTATCACTGTGCCAACTGAGAAGCCCCTATATTCAGGATATCATAAGTCTATAAATAATTGTTGCTAATGACACCCACAGAAAATTAAGAGGTGCATCATTAGGCATGTTAATTCTTTTCACAATGAAGCCTTATTATATAATGTTTTTCTAAATTTCCCTGAGAAGCTAGATGTCTATGCAAAGTCATAGTAATGTTAAAGTGTATATTACATATGATGTAACAAATGAGGCAATCAATTTGGATTTGTTTCCAGAGGATAAGCCATTTGATATTTCTGTACTTTTTATGGCAGATTAGTTTTGATCATGGTAGATTATTACATTCTTTCTGAGTCATTAAGAGCTATTACTGACGTGTACCAAACTGTTTTGAAGCATTGCCATTATGTTTAAAACGTATAATTTGTAGATAAAAGCAAAAGCATGAAGCCTGTCAAATATTCTTTTATTTCATATTGGAAAGAGTAAGAAAATTCTTCACTTCAATGTTGAATTATTATAAGGCAGGGAAATTGGTGTAAAACTAATGTTTAAAATAGAAAATGTCATCTCAATATTTGTAAGGGACTGTAGTAAAGTTTACTAACGTGTTTCATATCTGATTACTCTCTCCTTCCTTACAACACAGGAAGAATTTGCTTCCCAGATGTCTTTGCAGTTAGACAGAGCCATGTGACTAGTTCTAGCCAGTGAGATGTAGGTGAAATTGATGCATCTTACTACCAGCTGAAGCTTTAAGATCAAGAATGCCTCTTCCATTTTCTCTCTTGCCCTATGGCAGTGGCAGTGCCAATGGAGACCATTTATTGAAATGATTGTACTCAAAAGCAGCCCTGCAAAGACATTTGACTGACATCAGACTTTGTGTATGAGAAAATAAATTTTGTTAAGACAGTTTTCGCTGCAGCTAGTGGCTAAAACAGGAAAGTCTCATTATGCAAAATATATGTATAGATTTTATTTTATTAAACGAAAATAAACTTTCATGGAACAGAGATATCTACTGTTTAAAATACTTCAAGGTAGGGACTTTCCTGGTGGTTAAGTGGTTGAAAATCTGCATTCCAATGTAGAGGACGTTAGTTAGATCCCTGTTTGGGGAACTAAGATCCCACATGCCGCAAGGCAAGTAATTCTATGTGCCACAATTAGAGAAAGCCTGAGTACCACAATGAAAAGCCTGCACCCAGCAACAAAGACCCAGTGCAGCCAAAACTAATTAAAAAATAAAAAATGAAGCAAGTAAAAAATAAAAATACTCCAAGGTACATATCCTTTTAATCAAGAAAATTAAGTGTAAATAAGCACCACTTAATTTATATGATTTCAACTGATTAATCAGATCATAAACTTATATGATTAAAAATTTAAAAGGTTTTGGCTGTGAGTTTTACTTTTTACTGTTCAATAATAGAACTCTCTGTGTGTATGTGTCTGTGTATATAAAGGCAAATATTGTTAAGTAGTCAGATATTTCAAGCTATTAAATTAGATCATATGGTGATAGTGGTGGTTTTAGTACCTAAATTGTATCTGACTCTTGCAACACCATGGACCGTAAACCACCAGGCTCCTCTGTTCATGGGATTTCCCAGACAAGAATACCAGAGTATGTTGCCATTCCCTTCTCCAAGGGGATCTACCTGACCCAAGGATCAAACCCACATATCCTGCCCTGTAGGCGAAATCTTTACTGCTGAGCCACCAAGGATAGCCTAAATTAGGTCATATATGTGAGAGCAATTTATAAGCTGAAAAATATCATAAATATGAAGAAATTAGTAGCATAAACATCATCATTATAATCACCATTAAACTCTTGCTGCATTAAGAGTCTCAGGGCGGGCCATGTACTTAGGAGGGGCTACATCTATTACTCCACTAGATGGTATAATAAGCTAGTAATTTAGTCAATCAACTAAAGTTGTTTGTGCTACATGGTACTGAGCAACCTATTTAACTGATTTGCATGTTAATTGTCAGTTCATTACCTTGACTGATATAGTAAGTTACTTTGGTTTCTTGCAGACATAATCTTAAGACAGTTGCAAGTTATTGTCTAAGAAGCTGAGCCCAAGTTTCAAATGCCAAGTTGGACACTCTGGTGGAGAGCTCTGTCTCACAAGAGGGGACATTCAAAGGTACCACGTAGGCTGGCAATGGGCAGTGGTTCTGCTCAGAGAATGGGTCATGTATATGTGTGTGCAGATGTCTGTGTGTGCAAGCACAGCACGTGTGCCCTCCCCATTGCTTTTCATATAGTATTCAAACATCCTGGTCTTACCAGACCAATTTAGCTCATCAGATTCATCTAAAAATTTAGGCTAAAATTAAATACCTCTGCAGGGATTATCTTTTTTGTTTGTTTGTTTGTTGTAGAGAAACAGTACTCCTTATATCTCCTATAATTTTGATTCTTTTTCCCTTAAGTGCATGCTCCACCAACTATCACCTCTCTCTTCTGAAGCTTCAGCTGCTTTCTCTCAACCAGCTCTTTTGTAGCTTCATGAAGTTCTCCGATCCCCCAAATATCTTTCATTCACTGTACATACATAAATAAATGAGATTTGTTTTCTACTTTTTTTTGGTATTATCCTGCAATTTTGATATTAGGGACATAGGAGCTTTATAAAATGAGGTGCCTTCCTTCTTTTTCTATTCTCAAAAATGATATGTATCATATAGTAGTTTTCTGTTTCTTGGCGTGTAGGAAAGACATCATTTGGGCTTAGTATGTCTTTTTGTGCAGGAAAAGAACATTGATTACTAATCATTTCTTTAATTTTTGAATTATTAAGTTACTGCTTTATTAAGGCATCTCAATCATCTTGTTGACAATAGTAAAATGCATTTTTCCTTAAAATTGACCATTTCATCTAGGTTTCAAAATTATTAGGATAATCATATATTTTTGAAATTTTAAAATATCATTTGTATATGCAGATCCATCTAGTTTTCTGTTCCTGTTATTATTTATGACTTTTTTCAATTGGCAATCTTTTTCAGGTATTTATTAGGTTTTTTTCTTCCAAAGAAAATGTTTGTTTTTGCTGACCCTCTCTATTTAGTATCTATTTCATTAATATATGTTATCATTTTATTATTTGTTTTCTTTCTGTTTAGATTTATACTATTCTAATCTGGATAGTGTGACAGCAACTTCAAGACTTTAATCAATTCACTGAATTTTGAAGAAGTGAAAAGTGCTAAATTTAGGGCATGGATTCTGACCTTCTAAATTCAAGGCCAGGACACTGTTTATTAGACCCACAGCTTCCATCGAGAAAAAAAAAAAAAGAACTGAGGGGAAAAAAAACCCTCAGTGTTGTAAGCTATTTAAATAAAATGTTACATTTTGCTCTGGTTTACCTGGCATGAATTTTCAAGCTTAATATGTGAGATGATTCTATGTTCATATTCTCTGTACTGTAATCCAATTGCCTCAATCATGTTTATACAAAAAATATGTCTTACTTTTCTGCCTTTTTAAATTTATATTTTCATTTTCAAATAAATGGAAAGGAAATTAATTATGTGCATTTACAATAATGGAATACTAACAGGATTAGAATTCCTTGTATTTCTTCCCTGTTTACTTTAGATACTCTTAATGTCACCCTTGTCCTGAATTTCTAGTTATTGAAGAAGTGTGCTGTTTATCTTCAGAGAAAATCCATTCTTAAACTTTGTTTTAAATTCCTCAAATTATAAAGAAGAAATGTGAGAACATGGATTTTAGACTTAAAACGTTGGTTTGAATCCTAATCTTACCATTAATTAGCTAAATGGTGTAGATGGCTATGTTTTTTAACTAAGTTGATCCTCAGTTTCCTCATTCCTACAGTGGAATTAAAACGTCTGCTTCATAAGGAGTTATAAGGATTAACTGAGGTAATGTAAAAAAAGTGGGTCCAGCAGTATAGATGAAAATATGTTACTTTCCTTCAAAGGTCTTAAAATCAATTTTTAGAAAGTGGATCATTTATGGTAGACTAATGGTGGTCAGATCAGATCAGATCAGTCGCTCAGTCATGTCTGACTCTTTGCGACCCCATGAATCACAGCACGCCAGGCCTCCCTGTCCATCACCAACTCCCGGAGTTCACTCAGACTTACGTCCATCGAGTCAGTGATGCCATCCAGCCATCTCATCTTCTGTCGTCCCCTTCTCCTCTTGCCCCCAATCCCTCCCAGCATCAGAGTCTTTTCCAATGAGTCAACTCTTCGCATGAGGTGGCCAAAGTACTGGAGTTTCAGCTTTAGCATCATTCCTTCCAAAGAAATCCCAGGGCTGATCTCCTTCAGAATGGACTGGTTGGATCTCCTTGCAGTCCAAGGGACTCTCAAGAGTCTTCTCCAACACCACAGTTCAAAAGCATCAATTCTTCAGCGCTCAGCCTTCTTCACAGTGCAACTCTCACATCCATACATGACCAGAGGAAAAACCATAGCCTTGACTAGATGAACCTTTGTTGGCAAAGTAATGTCTCTGCTTTTGAATATGCTATCTAGGTTGGTCATAACTTTCCTTCCAAGGAGTGAGCGTCTTTTAATTTCATGGCTGCAGTCACCATCTGTAGTGATTTTGGAGCCCAAAAAAATAAAGTCTGACACTGTTTCCACTGTTTCCCCATCTATTTCCCATGAAGTGGTGGGACCAGATGCCATGATCTTCGTTTTCTGAATGTTGAGCTTTAAGCCAACTTTTTCAGTCTCCACTTTCACTTTCATCAAGAGGCTTTTGAGTTCCTCTTCACTTTCTGCCATAAGGGCTGT
>NW_011495050.1:60256-60704 GCF_000754665.1 Bison bison bison | reverse complement strand
AGTTTCTCAAGAGGCAGATCGGGTGGTCTGGTATTCCCATCTCTTTCAGAATTTTCCACAGTTTATTGTGATCCACACAGTCAAAGGCTTTGGCATAGTCAATAAAGCAGAAATAGATGGTTTTCTGGAACTCTTTTGCTTTTTCCATGATCCAGCGGATGTTGACAGTTTGATCTCTGGTTCCTCTGCCTTTTCTAAAACCAGGTTGAACATCAGGAAGTTCACGGTTCACATATTGCTGAAGCCTGGCTTGGAGAATTTTGAGCATTACTTTACTAGCGTGTGAGATGAGTGCAATTGTGCGGTAGTTTGAGCATTCTTTGGCATTGCCTTTCTTTGGGATTGGAATGAAAACTGACCTTTTCCAGTCCTGTGGCCACTGCTGAGTTTTCCAAATTTGCTGGCATATTGAGTGCAGCACTTTCACAGCATCATCTTTCAGGATTTG
>NW_011495050.1:44102-60156 GCF_000754665.1 Bison bison bison | reverse complement strand
TTCCATCACCTCCACTAGCTTTGTTCGTAGTGATGCTTTTTAAGGCCCACTTGACTTCACGTTCCAGGATGTCTGGCTCTAGGTCAGTGATCACACCATCGTGATTATCTGGGTCGTGAAGATCTTTTCTGTACAGTTCTTCTGTGTATTCTTGTCATCTCTTCTTAATATCTTCTGCTTCTGTTAGGTCCATACCATTTCTGTCCTTTATCAAGCTCATCTTTGCATGAAATGTTCCTTTGGTATCTCTGATTTTAAGGAGATCCCTAGTCTTTCCCATTCTGTTGTTTTCCTCTATTTCTTTGCATTGATCACTGAAGAAGGCTTTCTTATCTCTTCTTGCTATTCTTTGGAACTCTGCATTCAGATGCTTATATCTTCCCTTTTCTCCTTTGCTTTTCGTTTCTTTTCTTTTCACAGCTATTTGTAAGGCCTCCCCAGACAGCCATTTTGCTTTTTTGTATTTCTTTTCCATGGGAATGGTCTTGATCCCTGTCTCCTAGCAACTAATATATAAATGACACTTCAGTTCAGTTCAGTTGCTCAGTCGCGTCTCTTTGCGACCCCATGGACTGCAGCATGCCAGGCCTCCCTGTTCATCACCAACTCCTAGAGTTTACTCAAACTCATGTCCATTGAGTTGGTGATGCCATAAATGACACTGGAGCCAAGTAAACCTAGGTTTGAATACTGGTTCTACCACTTAGAGTGCCATGCTTTCCTCTGTAAATTGGGATCATTATAGAATGAAGTTGGTGAAGTTGCTGAGAAGATTAATGTGCATAAAAAATTTAGTAATCTCTGCCAACACAGTGAACACACTGTGGAGATATACTGGCTTTATTATTATTTTTACTTGTAGAAAGGCTCAGAGGAAAGGGAAATCCCTGGAAAGGGGATGGTGAATGTGGGGGAAATGAGAGTGGGGCAGGGAAGGCTCTGACTAACAGTAGAAGCTTGGAGCCCCTGAGGTTAGGGGCTGTATCACTCACTCTGGTCTGCAAGCCTGGTCCACCGCCCCACACCTGATACCCATCACTCATCCAACATGTGTGAAATGAATGAATACAACAGATAATAAATTGAGTGTGATTCAAAAAAAGATCAAATATGTTTTAAAACAGATTGAAGTAAAGAATAAGTTACCAGAATATATTTAAGTTGAAGAGGCAGAGGTCCTTAAAAGGAATAAAACATTGGCATTTTGGAAAAGGAAAAAGTAAATAATTATCTCTGTTTTCATTTATTCTTATGAAAAGAAATTATGTCTGCCCTCAAAGATGTTTTCTTCACTGGCATCAAGTGGTAGCAATAAAATGAAATCTGGCTTTTTGATACTCACTATACCAGTTGGGCAGTATAATTGCTACCTAGTCCAAGCTTGTACTGACCACTCTACTATAGGCCAATAAATATAAAGACAATGCATTGGGGCAAAATATACCAGCTTTAATTGGAAAGCTAGCAGGCTGACAAGACAGTGAGCTAGAAAAAGAAGCATCTTACCCAAGTTAGCATTCAGGCTTCTTTTATACTAAAAGGAGAGGGGGGCGGCAATAGATCTCTTGGTACAGGAGAGATCCCACAAGGGGTGTGTTCTTGCAGCTGCCCATGTAGTTCTGCTAACAACTTTTTGTCTCTAAATGAATGAAAAGTGTTATACCTTTAAAGATCTGGGCTGGGAGGCAGAGCCTTGAGAAAAGGCTCTTTTGTACACTCCAGGCTGTAGGCAACATTCTTTTACTGACTGACCAGACAAAGGTGCAGAGCCAGGATGACTAAGCACAGGCAACAGAGAACAAAGGTTAGAGCCAAAGAAATAGATCCAATATAGAGTCAGGTTTTTCTTTTCCGTTACATAATTGCATTATAATTCCATTGTTGTAAACACCTAAAGATAGTCTTTTCTTGTAGAATAGCTGGGAACTTCCGGTTGCTTAATGAATTATCCAAACAGAGAAGATAGGCAATTTAAAAAAAAGAGAATCTGCTTCTATTTCAAAGTAAAATCACCACCATGTGCCTCCCTGACCTCTCAGTTCAGTTCAGTTCAGTCTCTCAGTCGTGTCCGACTCTTTGTGACCCCATGAATCGTAGCACACCAGGCCTCCCTGTCCAAACTCATGTGTCAAACTCACATCCATTGAGTCGGTGATGCCATCCAGCCATCTCATCCTCTGTCGTCCCCTTCTCCTCCTGCCCCCAATCCCTCCAAGCATCAGAGCTTTTCCAGTGAGTCAACTCTTTGCATGAGGTGGCCAAAATACTAGAGTTTCAGCTTTAGCATCATTCCTTCCAAAGAACACCCAGGACTGATCTCCTTTAGAATGGACTGGTTGGTTCTCCTTGCAGTCCAAGGGACTCTCAAGAGCCTTCTCCAACACCACAGTTCAAAAGCATCAATTCTTCAGTGCTCAGCTTTCTTCACAGTCCAACTCTCACATCCATACATGACCACTGGAAAACCCTGACCTCTACCTATGAATATATCTGAAACTTTCTCTGCATCAGCTCAAAACAAAGTTAATGCTCATTTAGACTCTCTCCACCTTCCCCATGATAGGAACAGAAGGAAAGGACAAAATAGATGATTAAATAATAAACCCACTAGGGAATTGTAAGTAAAAATACATGGGAGACCCCTCTGAGTTAATGATTCTTTGAAAAAACAGATTTGCTTAAACACAAAACCAAGCAGGCTTGCTTAGCAAAAAAACCATGCAGCTGAAGCATGAGGCATGCCTCAAAACAATAAAACAGTGGTGGCATGAGACCCACATCCTGCCCAGTGAGCTCAGTAAATTACTGATCCTTGGGATATGCTCTCTGCACACATGAAAACCAGTAATTTGTGGATCTAGCTTGACGATGTAGGGACAAGAAAACTCCCCTGCTAAACTTGGAGAAGGACCTAATGATAAAAAACATAATGTCTACTCAGAAAAGACAAAGAAGGTCCTTTCCTCCTGTCCCTTTTGCTTTGATTATAAAACTGTAGCCCTCAAGGTTCTCAGGGCGCAGCATTGCTCGCCTACCCGCTTGTAAACCTCACAAGCATCCTATTCTAATAAAACACTTTTTATCTACTGCTTTGCTATCACTGAATTCTTCTCTGCAATGAGACATAAAGGACTATGGTACTGGAGCTCTTTTAAGCCCCTCTGAAAGGACACCAATCGGCTTCACCCGCACGGATCTATTCCACTCTAAATCCGAGAACTAGGATGCATAGCTAAAGTCACAGAAGATACAATTTGTAATGTATTCTACCATCTTAGGCCTGATTGCCAGAGTTTTAGTATATATTTATATAAATACATATATACATATATATTTGTGTATTGTATGGATAATATTTTGAGCTTTACAAGGGTTCCACCAGGTACGAAAAAGCAAGTGTTATTTTCCCACTTGAGAAAAGAAGCTCAGCATGTTTTGTTGAGTTTCTCAAGACCAGTTATGTATTGAGTGGTAGGCTCAGAATTTAAACCCAGGCCATAGGGTCCATCAGATGATAAAGAATCTGCCTGCAGTGAGGGAGACCTGGGTTCGATCTCAGGGTTAGGAAGATCCCCTGGTGAAGATAATGGCAACCCACTCCAGTATTCCTGTCTGGAGAATTCCATGGACAGAGGAATCTGGCAGGCTACAGTCCATGGGGTCACAAAGAGTTGGACATGACTGAGCGACTAACACTTTCATTTTCATATGGTCTATGTTCTTTCCCCTAGATTTTGCAAACATAAGGATCTGTAATAATAAAAACTATAAAAGACACAAAACTAACCAGCATCTCTTCTCTCATTGTGACAGACGGTTCTGTCACAGTGGTTCCTTTTTTTGCTCGGTTTTCTGACCAGAAAGCCAAGCCCAGACACACTCAGACTCTGAGCCTGGGGTCCAGTCAGTGTAAGCTCTCAGGGAACAGGAATAGTGCACAGTTTAGCTGAACAAGGACGTAGGGACAGATGTCACAAAATGGGCACTGACAAGAGCAGCATGACCCTAAACTGTCACATCAGATAACCCAGAGAGACACTATTATTATCTTCTGCTTGGATCCAACTTCAAAATCATTGTCCACCACCATTTGAAAGAAAGCTCAGAAGCATTTCATTATCTAAGCTCCATTTAAAATAATAACAATATCCTTAATTTAAGAAAAGTGCCTAAGCCATGTGCTATTATCTAACTCACTGATTTCTAGTCACAGTGAACATCTAAATCTAAAATTAAGGCTTTCCTGATCTGATTCTCACACTTGCTGTGATGAAATTGGCTTCTTTAAATTTCTGGAGCAGTATCCATTGACTTTATTCCTTTGTCCCAGCCTTCCCCAGCTTCCCTAATCTAGAAGTTTAGTAAATTTCATCCTGCTCGCAATGCAGTAATTTCTAAGATAAGAAGTATATGGAGCACTTCTAAGCTGTTGCATACAGGCATAAGAATTAAGTCCACTTGTCCATGTTCCAAAATCTCTTTGTTGTCAAAAATATGTGTGATCCAAGGGCAAGACCTGGCACCAGTGTTGCACCCAGTTCTCTCTTTTTTATTGTACCAGTTAGCCTTTGCCACACAGCAAGTCATCCCTGAGCTTATTGGCTTAAAGCAACTGTTTATTAACTTACAATTCTGCAGATTGAAAAATGGACTTGGATCAGCTGAATGGTAATCTGCTGGTCTCCTATGGCTGCACACATGTACCTGTCTGTGGCTGGCAGTTGTTGGCCTCATTCACATGTCTGGCAGGTGACTATTTCACGGCTGGGGGCTGGCATACCATTGAATGGAAAACTGAATTCTCTCCCACATGGCTGCTCACCCTCCAGCAGACTAGCTTGCATCGTGGTCATAAAAATTCATATTATTTCACATGGGAAACATACTCATCTCTATCTAGGGCTCTTAAAAGGCTTATCCAATTATGGTAGTAGACTCAAAACTCACAATCTTGATCTTGTAATTTTTCACATAGCTTGGATGTGGTTTCTATTGATTCAGGAACCTATGAAGTAAAAAGACTAGTCATCTGCCCCTTACACACCCAGTAAACAGCTGTGACACAAAACAGTATAACAGAAATAAACTCTTCCTTTGGAAAAGGGGAGGAATGGGAAGCACATAGAAGTTACTGGCTCCTAACAATTCTAGGGAGACTGGAGGTGAGAAAAAGCTTTATTTTCTAGAATTCTTTGGTGGTCAAGTTGTTAGGACTTTGTGCTTCCACTCTAGGGGGCATGAGTTCAATCCTGGCCAGGGAGCTGAGATCCTGCATGCTGCATGGTGCGGCCAAAAAATTAAAAAAATTTTGAAAGCGTTATTTTCCAATAACAATCATGACTCCTATGTATTTCTTTTCAACTTTTCTTGAGCTACCAGTTATTTAACTTACCTCTATATTCTCCTACTTTACTGACTAACCAAAAGATACTTTCTTCATTCTCCCTGGGGCTCTCCTTAACTACATCCGAAGTTTCATTAGGCACATTTTCTATTTTCCAAGTTATCACAGACAATGATTTTTCCTGATTGTTTCACAACTACCTAATGTGAGCCCTCATTTCCCAACATGCTATAACAATTTTCTAACAGTTTTTTCAACCTCATTAATAATTTAATGATAATTATTAATTATTAATAAATTAATAATTTCCAGACCTCATTAATAATTTTCCCGTGTGCTGTAGCTTAGCCCCAAAGATAATGATACCAAAAATATGTTTGGTAAATAAGAATTCTATTTTTAGGTAAAAGTTTCTGTATCAATCACCTTTTGCTAAATAACAGTTTAGTTCAAAATGGAGTGGCTTAAAAACATGATTTATTAGCTAATCATTCTATTGGTTAGCAATTGAGTCTGGGCTCAGATGGGTGGTTGTCTTGCTGGTCTCAACTAGAATCACTCGTGTATGTGTGTTCAGTGGTCAGTGGTCTAACTGATTACCCAGAAATTGACTAGGGCTGCAACCCTGTGTCTGTCATCACTCAGCAGGTTAGTCAAAGTGATTTCTGGAATCTCAAAGGCAGCATGAAAGAGCAAGCCCAAAGCAGAAGAGGATTTCAAATTTTGTCTTCTGTCACATGTGCCTTTGTCCCATGGACTAAAGAAATCATACCATCAGCCTCATGTCTACATGAATGGAAAGGAGCCTCAAAGAAACACAGTGAATGAGTGTGCATCTACGGATAGGAGGATTTGTGCCCATTTTGTAATTTGTCACACCCTCTCACTTCAGTTCATCCCAGTAGGTGGCTCTTTTACTTTGATTCTTGGTCTTAGTTGTCCTTGGTCACTCTGATGAGCCTGCCTACTCCCTAGTTTCCCATATACTCAATGGTTGTCTTGCCCTGTGTCCTTTTTAAAATATTAATTAATCTTTAAAATTGGAGGATGCTTGCTTTACAGTGCTGTGTTGGTTTCTGCCATACAGCAATGTGAATCAGCTATAGTTATTTATATCCCCTCCCTCTTGAGCCTAATGTCACCCTGTGATTCAGCATGTAGACTTCAGGCAACTGTAGGCTTGCCACATGGGCAAAAACCCCTTGGTTCTTTTCTTTTGTCACATGCCAGACTGTCACATCCACAGCTTTCAGTGACTTCAGTGGAGAGTTAACAGGGGTAGGTGACTGAAGGAGGGAGAAGCAAGCCAGTACTGAGCCTGGTCCAGAGTCCAAACTGCACTATCCTCAGGGGCATAATGAAAATAAAGCAAATCTGAGATGAATACAAGAATGACAGAAAATTACATGGAATATTTATCTATGGGTAGAAATAAAATTCTGAGCAGCAGTGTCTGGCTTTGTTTAAATCAGTACCCCAGGCGAAAATGAGGGTACAGGATCAAGTTCTTGGAGAAACACCTGGAAGTGGAGGCTGAATGTGTAGCTTAACAAAGCATGAATGCAACTGCTTACTGTACTGTTGGAGGGACCACTACTTGAATCCAATCCAACTGACTGTATGTCTGGAGTCTGTCTCAACAGTAGCTCAGGTAGTTTTTTCGTATTCTCACCTGAGCATCCTAGTATCCCCTTGTCCCTCAGGGCAGTCATTCTGAGGGAGGGTAACCTGAGGTCACAAGCCAGTGTCTTGTGGCTATAAGTTGATCTTTCCCTTTACCTTGGTGTGTGATAAACATGTTAACATTATTTTCTTTCTTGGAAAATTTTGTGAAAAGTGTTTGGAAGAACATCTATTCATTTCAACAAAAATATATTGGCTTTATTATAGTTTTTTTGATAAGCCTTATTTCTCTCAGAATACATGTGTGTGTGTGGTTGGGTGTGGTGTGTGATCTTCCCATTAACATGTAAACTCCAAGAGGACAGGGACATTGTGTATGTTATTCGCCCCTGTTTTCTCAGCCTTGAACAGTTCCACACTTGCCTAGTACTCATTGTATTTTTGTGAAATGAAGCACTCAGACATACACTAGAAGTATAATATGGAATATAACATGGTGTCTGCCCTTGAGAAGTTTTCAGTCAAGAAGAAAGGTTTTTAATCTACATAATTTTCTGGCTGCATTTATATTAGGGAAAACAGTTTCCATTTACTCTCACACTCATACTTCTGTCACTAAATGTGTGGGGTTTTCCTATACCGACTAATTCTCCAATGCCAGCTGGCTAAAATGATTGTCCTACAATTCAATTCAGTTCGGGCACTTTCTGCCTGGAGATGCTACCAGTTAAGGGCTTAGTCCCCACTTCAGAAGCCAATTGCAAAACCCAGGTTGTCACCTGTACTTCTAACTGATCAGCTATTAACTGAGGTTCTGAGTCCTTTGCTTGGGTTCAGTAACTTGCTAGTATAGTTTATAGAACTCAGGAAAGCACATGTTTATCAGATTATTATATGATAAGGATACAGATGAAGAGTTGGATAAAGATCCACATAGGGTGAAACGTGGAAGTCTTGTGCATCAGAGCACTGAGCAATGGAGCGTTTGTTCCCTGGAGTTGAAGTGTGTCATCTTTTTAGAAACATGAATGTGTTTAACAACCCAGAAGCTCTCTGAAACCCGTATTCTGAGATTTCTATGGAGATGTCATCATGTAGACATGATCAATTATTAGCTCAGTTTGCAACCCCTCTCCTCTCTCCAAAGAATGAAGGGTAGGGATGACAGTTTAAAATTTCTAATCATGAGTTGGTCTGTCAGGTAACAGCCTACATATAGGAGCCCACCAAGAATTGCCTCATTAGGACAAAAGACTCTCCTATCACCCAGGACATTCCAAGGGTTTTAGGAGCTCTGTGTCAGGCACCAGGGTCAAAGACCAAACAGTGGGAGCTGGGGTAGAAACATATCTATGTACACATATGAATACTACTTGTGCATGCTAAGTCGTTCAGTCATGTCCAGCTCTTTGCACCTCCATGGTCTATATAGCCCACCAGGTTCCTCTGCCCAGGGGATTCTCCAAGCAAGAATACTGGAGTGGGTTGCTATGCCCTCCTCCAGGGGATCTTCCCAACCCAGGGATAGGACCCACGTCTCTTATGTCCCCTGCACTGGCAAGCAAGTTCTTCACCACTAGTGCTACCTGGAAAGTGCATGACTACATGTTGGTATGTCTATATCTTTGGGACCCTGTGTGGGATAGAGCAGGGAATGTGTTCTACAGTGATTCTCCTGCCATTCCCTAGTGTCTTTAATGAATTTTCAAGATAATTCCCAGGACAAGAAAAGGCTCCTCTTGGCTTCCATGAGATAGCATTTATGTAGCTTTTTAAAGACTCAGCTGGGCATATAGAAGGAGATGACCCAGCCTACCCATCTGATGATCACCCTCTATTGAGTTAAGAAGAATGTATGAAGTCTACTTTATTAGAGGTTAAAGGTTGTACTTTCTCCACCATTATGGAATCATTCACACAGAATCATTTTAGTCAGACCAATTGCCTGCCAAGTAGAATGCCTGGGACTGACTGATTTGAGCAGAAATTATGGTGTATAATATTTTTTCTGCTTCATGTGCAGAAGCAGCCTCCAGCTGGATCTAGTTGAGCTAGACTAAATTGCATTTGATTCATCGACTGCTACAGTTGGTCTGTATAACAATGGCCGGGACCCAGAACTGCAATTCTTTCGTTCATGTGGCATTAAAATGGTATGAATAAGTTAGATAGACTCAATCTTCTGGTATCCTATGTTTAAATAAAAAGGATAGGACTTTATAATCATAGGAAGACAGATCACATACACACACATGCACAACCACTCACAAACATACATCAAGGAATTTTAACACTATTCATGTTGAATCATACCACCTTTAGAGAATGCTTTATCTAAAGCTTATTTTGCTCGTTCGTTTATAGCAACTAATTAAGCAACTAATATTAGTTTATATTAAATAGTGTGGTTACTATTAATATGTGCCATATTTATGCTACATGATTTCAAACCACTCATTCTTTAAATCTTACAGAAAATCTCTCAAAGTAAGAATAATTTTCATCATCTTCATTAAAAGCTGATGGCACTGGAATTGGGAAGGTTAAGTAACTGGCTTAATGTCATACAGCTACTAAGTTATAACTGGGCTTTGAGGACAATTCAGACTCTACAATATGTACTGCTATCTGTCTCACTCATTTTTCCCTCCCTCCATATCTTTTTTCCTTTCTTCTAAATTCAGTTGGCATTCCTTGAGTGCAGATTCTTTATACGAACTTAAGCACAAGAAAACATATATTTCAGACTCTTAGAGATTTTATAAATGAGTGAGGAAAAGAATCATGTAAAGAAAATTTACATTTAAAGACGGTCAATGCTCTAACAGACTGGAATAGCATTCAAATACAAGGCTCACATATAGTGCAGAAGGTATATCAGGATTCAAACAATACACCGTCACGAGGTCACTTTTAATGTCAGTTCTATTCACCTCTCTAATCCTAGACTGAAAAGCCAGCTTTTGAAGCTGTCAGGTGTGTTCAAAAAATACTTGACTGAGTCCTGGAGAGCATCCTCACTGAGGAGATGGCATTTGACTTGACCCTGGCCTTTTATAGAGAAGTCTCAAAAGTGTCAAGTATTTACCTTAGTTATAAACGCTTATGTGACATGGGGCTTTACCATGTGCCAAGTATTCTTTTCAGTACTTTGCAAATATGAACAGTAATAACCCTCATAACAATTGGCAGCCCCATTTTCCAGATGAGCATAAAGATCTGCAGAGATTGAGTAATTTGCTGCAGCTAGAATGAAGCAGAGTAAGGATTCCAGCATTGGCAATCTGGCTCCTGTATCTCTGCTCCCCACCTCCATCCCTTGCTGCTGGGTGTTACAGGCCACATTTTTCAGCCCCTCGACAATTCAAAACACACATTTATCTTCTCTTTCTAAATGTTCTTTCCTTTTGTCTTAACATCTGTGGAGAAGAATTTGTATCTCACTTTCATTAGATATGGAAAATTTGAATTTACGTCATCTGGAACATAATCTATATAAACAAGAAAATAGGTTTTATTTGGTTTTTGAGCAACATCTGCCAAGTTGTGTACATCCATGCACACAGAACTGATTTATGTGCCCAAGAATGTGTAATTCTTGTATTTTTACCTGACTCTCACCTATCTTTGTAATTCTTTCAGCTTGTCCATTTAAATTATATATAATATTTAAAAATATATTATAGTTAAATTATATTATATGTAATATTGAAATTATATATAACCTAAATGGACATCTATAACTTCGTATATATTAGAACGAATTCAAGCATTAGTCACAGGACATTTAGGTGGTCCTCAGCTCAGTTTATCATCCTAGCATTAACTCAAGTGCCACCTGGTTTTATGACTTAGTGGTTCTGAGCAAAACATTTGGAATCAGGGAGAACTTTGAACACAGGATTTTCTAATTTCAAGTGTGAAACTTTGGGCAAATTATTTAACCTCTAGATATCAGTTTCTTTACCTGCATAACAAGAGAAAATCAAATTTGCTATATAAGGTTTCATGAATCATGCTATATAAAGTGCTTGGCAATATGCCCGGCTAAGTAAATGCTGGTTATTTTCTTAAAATGGTTCTAACCATGGAGACTTATTGTCCTACTTCTGAATTCAGATTTCTGCATGTCATGTCTTAGCAAACCATCCATCGCTTTGCTTTCAAGATTTCTACCTCCCTCTGTCTTGGTTTTCTAGAAGGATTTTCTAGAGCTGGTTTCTCGGCTCTCAGTCACTTCAGCCCTTGTGACAAAAATGCTACAGTACTCGCCCACCTTGTGCTGCTCACCAAAAAGAGTAAAAATTTCTCAGAGTGAAAGTCATTGCTGTGTTGTGATCCCCTCACCTACCTCAAAATATTTCATTCTGACATACTCCCTTTTCCCCAGAGGCACAAAATTCACTTTTATTTCTTTTTTAATTTTTTTATATGAACCACCTTTAAAGGCTTTATTGAATTTCTTACAACATTGCTTCTGTTTTTATTTACTTATTGGTAACGAGGCATGTGGGATCTTAGCTCCCCAGGCCCTGCATTGGAAGGTGATATCTTAACCAGAAAAGTCTCAAAACTCACTTTTCTTTACCCATAGTATATACAAAGTATTTTCTCTCTCATTTATAGAAATGTCCCATCTTATCCTTTGCGATTATTTCTTTCAAATTTTGATTTAATGTAAATCTCCCATGCTAGATTTTCTCCAACATTTCTGGCTTATTTTTATTGATTTTGTAATCATTGGAATTTCACCAGAAAAACTGGGAAAAACTGGAAATGATACAGAATATGTATTGTTGTGATTAATTGCTATTTATTGTTGGTATTTCACAGGCTTCTCAGGTGGTGCTCGTGGTAAAGAACCCACCTGCTAATTCAGGAGACATAAGAGATTTGGGTTTGATCCTTGAGTCTGGAAGATCCCCTAGAGGAGGAAATGGCAATCCACTCCAGTATTCTTGCCTGGAGAATTCCATGGACAGAAGTGCCTGATGGGTTACAGTCCATGGGCTTGCACACACAGGCATGCACTGGTCTTTCACGGTTGTAGGAGTTCCTCAAACACTTTATGTAGAGCTACTGGTTCTGCAACTGGTCCTGAGAAGGAAGTCAACAGAGCAGGCAGACGACAAAAGAAAGATAGGCGTGGAGTGAGGGAAGCAGGAGATCCAACCAGTCCATCCTAAAGGAAATCAGTCCTGAATGTTCATTGGAAGGACTGATGCTGAAGCTGAAACTCCAATACTTTGGCCACCTGATGCAAATAACTGACCCATTGGAAAAGACCCCGATGCTGGGAAAGATAGAAGGCAGGAAGAGAAGTGGCCGACAGAGGATGAGATGGTTGGATGGCATCACTGACTCAATAGACATGAGTTTGAAGAAACTCCGGGAGTTGGTAATGGACAGGGAAGCTTGGCGTGCTGTAGTCCATGGGGATGCAAAGACTTGGACACGACTGAGTGACTGAACTGAACTGAACTGAGGGAAGCAGGAATGACAGAACTCGCCAGTACAAACCAGAACCCGCTTAGTCTCTTACCACCTATAAGCTCCAACTTTGATGACATGGTGACCTGAAGGAAAGCTGGCACTCTTCATCACAGAGCTAAACATACACCTGGCCAGGACTTAGAGAAGTATAAAGAGAGCCAGTGTGTGCTATGGAAGCTATGAACCTAGCTCATTACCCCTCACTAACAAGGTGAGTCAGATAAGTGACAAGTGAGAGTGGCAACGGAGCCAAAGGCCAGATTGACTTACTGTTCCTACACTGCTTTTGAAATCGCATGCAGAAGGTCTTTGTGGTATTGGGGCCCCGGGTTGTTGTTCAGTCGTTAAGTCATGTCCGAATCTTTGTGACCACATAAACTGCAGCATGCCAGGTTTCCCTGTCCTTTACTATCTCCCTAAGTTTGCTCAAACTCATGTTCATTCGGTCAGTGACTCCATCCAACTATCTCATCCTCTGTTGTCCCCTTCTCCTCTTGCCTTTGATATTTCTCAGCATCAGGATCTTTTCAAATGAGTCAGCTCTTCACATCAGGTGGTCAAAGTATTGAAGCTTCAGCTTCAGTATCAGTCCTTCCAATGAATATTCAGGGTTGATTTGCTTTAGGATTGACTGATTTGATGTCCTTGCAGTCCAAGGGACTCTCCAGAGTCTTCTCCAGGACCACAGTTCAAATTCTTCACTACTCAGCCTTTATGGTCCAACTTTCACATCCATACATAGCTACTGGAAAAACCATAGCTTTGGCTATATGGGGTAGTCCACCCCAAATGTGCCTCAAATTGTTATCTTCAGTTAAAGTTATTTGATTATTTTCTATTAAAATTGCTTAAGAAACAGCCAACGTAAGAGGGAAATTCTGACCCTCTATCTCCTGAAAGCAGAAAATAGAACTCCCATGTGAAAGGCACCCTCCCTGTGTCCAGAGGTAGAAGAACATCCTTATCCCCAGAGGTAGGGAATTAGGGCCAAAAAACATGTATAAACAAATCTTGTTATTTCTTCAATGTACTACTCCAGGCCCAAACTCTATTTAGATTCTTCACTAATAGAGCACCAAAATCTAAGTTTCTTTGTGTTGTCAATTCTTCATAAATTTATTGTTTCTTTGTCTAAAAACTATAAAAGCTGCCTGCTTTGGCCACTTCTAGGTCTCATTTCTATAATACCCTCATGAATTAAAATCAGTGTATCTCTCCTGTTGATCTGTCTTCTGTCAGTTGTATTAGTAGTCCAGTCACAAGAACTCACGAAGGAGCAGGAAGAAATGTGCCTGTCCCTGATGGTGTCCTTCAGCAACTGAGAGTTGTGATGAATCCTGAGGAGTGCATTTGCAGCTTCGGTGGATTGGCAGAGCACACATACTCTGTCCCCTACTTCTTGCAATGTGGCATTCACTTACACTTCTTTATTATTATTACTATGATTTTATTTTTTATTTATTCGTGGCTGTGCTGGCTCTTCCTTGCTTTTTGTGGGCTTTCTCTAGTTGTGCCAGCAGAGTCTACTCTTTGTTGCAGAGCACGGGCTTCTCATTGTGGTGGCTTCTCTTGTTTTGGAGCACAGGCTCTAGGGCATGCAGGCTTGAGTCATTGCAGCACGCAGGCTCAGTAGCTGTGCCCTGTGGTTCTAGAGCATGGGCTCAGTAGTTGTGGCATCTGGTGTTTGCTGTTCCATGGCACATGGAATCTTCCCAGGCCAGGGGTCAAACCTACGTGCCTTGTACTGGCAGCCGGATTCTTATCCATTGCTCCACTGGGGAAGCTCACATAACACTTCTTTTAACCATTTTTAATATCATTGCCAAATTGGGACAATGGCAAAAATAATGATTCTGTGTAAAATGATATAGACATCTGTTCCTACAACTGGAAACAGTTACATCAGAAAATACAAACTTACATTTAAGGTTAACTGCTGCAAACATTTCTCCTTCCCTCTTTTAGAGGATAAAAGAGGAAAAGAAAAAATAATAAATATTGAAATGCATTCTGAACTCCAGATATCCTCTTCCTTACTAAACGTTGTGGAGTGGCAGCCCAATTTCTCCTGCATGGTCAGAATTTATCACCAATAAAATTACAGTTACACATTCTTTTTGATTCATATCATCTATTTTTTATCACATGGATTTTGACTCACATCAACTATTGAGTCATAACACGAGAAGCCAAATGTGTGCAGGTAGCAGTCTCAAATTCAATGAAATAAGATACTTACTACTTCATCTAGTGGTAACTCTATTCTTTTGGAGACTAAGAAACAAAGTCCAAAATTTCAGGGATAAGAAGCAAAAACTTTGCTGGATTACTTGGAGTTATAATAAAAGGGACTGCTTCTATTTGGAACCATTATGCCAGAACACGTGAATCCTGGCTATGGAAGAAACAGCTAATTAATGTGTGAAGTGATGATCTGCTGGTTGCTGATTTACAGCATATCCTAAAAAACATGGCTCAAGCCCCTCAAAGTGTTGTCACCCAGCTGGTGTTGGAACTGAGATTTCAAAGGCTCTATTCTAAAAGGCCAGTTGCTAATAGGTTATGAGGAACATGGTAAGACCAGTGAACTCCATGAACATGAATCAATGATCACACTTCATTTGGAGTATATGAATCCCTTGTTCAGAAGCAGTGCTGAGACAAAAGCAAAGATGTGTAAAAGGAAACTCTTGGGTCCACAGATGGAGGTTTTGCTGAAAGCATTGCAGAAAGAGATGTCAAACCAGTGTCCAGAATGTGTCAATTCCAGGGAAAACAAACTGTTGTCCCTTTCATGATGGAAGTGGTTGTGTGTAATCTACGTTCCACCCAATTCCCTGGGGAAGGATATCATATTATGGTCTCTGCCGTTGGCAAATTAGACACACAACAGTGACTAAAGCCAGGTCAGCCTAAGTGGGAGTAAGATCATTGTTTCATAGTAGATGGAAAGCCTTTATTTCTGCCACAAGGGCTGTTTTTTTCATGAGCCCTTTGCCTGGGAAAAGAGGTTGACTGATGTCTACTGAATGCATCATGTTGTCTAATTGATTGTGAAGATCCTCATCTGCTGAAAATGTGTTTTGGTTACATTTTAAACATATCTCTTCACACCCTATGTCCATTCACAGAGATTCATCACCTATTTCCTGGACCTCTTTTCCACCAATTGCATTTTTTCTAAGTCTTTGATTATCCAGCCTAATATCCTGCCTTGGAGTTAGTGTAGATTCAGACTCCTGGTCATCTTTTCTTTCAGACAAAATAGACAATCAAGTACATTGCTCAAAATTCTGACCATGGGTGCCTTTTCCTTTTCCACTCTTTTTCAAAATAAACTCAAAATGGATTAAAGATCTCAACATAAGACCAGAAACTATAAAACTCCTAGAGGAGAACATAGGCAAAACACTCTCCGACATACATCACAGCAGGATCCTCTATGACCCACCTCCCAGAATATTGGAAATAAAAGCAAAAATAAACAAATGGGACCTAATTAAACTTAAAAGCTTCTGCACATCAAAGGAAACTATTAGCAAGGTGAAAAGACAGCCTTCAGAATGGGAGAAAATAATAGCAAATGAAGCAACT
>NW_011495050.1:41933-44002 GCF_000754665.1 Bison bison bison | reverse complement strand
GAAAAATAAACGACCCAATCAAAAAATGGGCCAAAGAACTAAATAGACATTTCTCCAAAAAAGACATACAGATGGCTAACAAACACATGAAAAGATGCTCAACATCACTCATTATCAGAGAAATGCAAATCAAAACCACTATGAGGTACCATTTCACACCAGTCAGAATGGCTGCGATCCAAAAGTCTACAAATAATAAATGCTGGAGAGGGTGTGGAGAAAAGGGAACCCTCTTACACTGTTGGTGGGAATGCAAACTAGTACAGCCACTATGGAGAACAGTGTGGAGATTCCTTAAAAAACTGGAAATAGAACTGCCTTATGATCCAGCAATCCCACTGCTGGGCATACACACTGAGGAAACCAGAAGGGAAAGAGACACGTGTACCCCAATGTTCATCGCAGCACTGTTTATAATAGCCAGGACATGGAAGCAACCTAGATGTCCATCAGCAGATGAATGGATAAGAAAGCAGTGGTACATATACACAATGGAGTATTACTCAGCCATTAAAAAGAATACATTTGAATCAGTTCTAATGAGGTGGATGAAACTGGAGCCTATTATACAGAGTGAAGTAAGCCAGAAGGAAAAACATAAATACAGTATACTAACGCATATATATGGAATTTAGAAAGATGGTAACGATAACCCTGTATACGAGACAGCAAAAGAGACACTGATGTATAGAACAGTCTTATGGACTCTGTGGGAGAGGGAGAGGGTGGGAAGATTTGGGAGAATGGCATTGAAACATGTGAAATGTCATGTATGAAACGAGATGCCAGTCCAGGTTCAGTGCACGATGCTGGATGCTTGGGGCTGGTGCGCTGGGATGGCCCAGGGGGATGGTATGGGGAGGGGGGAGGGAGGAGGGTTCAGGATGCGGAGCACGTGTATACCTGAAATTTTTTTAATAAAAAAAAAAAAAGAGAGGGGCCATAGCATTGTAGTCATCTTCCTTCAGGTAGTGCTGATATATTGTGCAGAACCATCTGTAAATCAGGCCCAATTTTTTCTTCCTTAATCAACTCTCCATGAGGTCATATGTGCCAGTTGAGAAAGAAGAGGCAATGTAACAGGAAAATGGCCTGTGGGCATTTGCACTTATACAACTTACTTGTCTTCGGAAATTGATTGAGCTCAATCTCATAAACTAATCTTCCAAGGTTATGAATTAGTGAGTTAGACAACACCTTGTTGGGTAATTCAAATCATATTGTAACTTTGGTGGTATACTGATGGTTAGGTGTTAGGTTCTTATTAAGGCTATTTAGGAAGCCAGAAATGTTTCCAAAAGGACAGTAATTGTCTGTAAAAGAAGGTGTAAATATTTCAAAATTTTAAAGTTCTGCTCTGTGAATCACTTTTGTGTGTGTGTTAAGTTGTTTCAGTCGTGTCTGACTCTTTGTGATCCTATGGACTGTAGCCCACAAGGCTCCTCTGTCCAGGAGATTCTCCAGGCAAGAATACTGAAGTGGATTGCCATGCCCTCCTCCAGGGGCTCTTCACAACTCAGGGATGGAACCCACATCTCTTATGTCTGCTGCATTGGCAGGCAGGCTCTTTACCACTAGCTCTACCTAGGATGCCCGTGAATCACTTATCAGATCAGATCAGATCAGTCGCTCAGTCGTGTCCGACTCTTTGCGACCCCATGAATTGCAGCACGCCAGGCCTCCCTGTCCATCACCAACTCCCGGAGTTCACTCAGACTCACGTCCATCGAGTCAGTGATGCCATCCAGCCATCTCATCCTCTGTTGTCCCCTTCTCCTCCTGCCCCCAATCCCTCCCAGCATCAGAATCTTTTCCAATGAGTCAAACTCTTCGCATGAGGTGGCCAAAGTACTGGAGTTTCAGCTTTAGCATCATTCCTTCCAAAGAAATCCCAGGGCTGATCTCCTTTAGAATGGACTGGTTGGATCTCCTTGCAGTCCAAGGGACTCTCAAGAGTCTTCTCCAACACCACAGTTCAAAAGCATCAATTCTTTGGCACTCAGCCTTCTTCACAGTCCAACTCTCACATCCATACATGACCACAGGAAAAACCATAGCTTTGACTAGAC
>NW_011495050.1:30015-41833 GCF_000754665.1 Bison bison bison | reverse complement strand
GCTTTGACTAGACGTACCTTTGTTGGCAAAGTAATGTCTCTGCTTTTGAATATGCTATCTAGGTTGGTCATAACTTTCCTTCCAAGGAGTAAGCGTCTTTTAATTTCATAGCTGCAGTCACCAACTGCAGTGATTTTGGAGCCCAGAAAAATAAAGTCTGACACTGTTTCCACTGTTTCCCCATCTATTTCCCATGAAGTGATGGGACCGGATGCCATGATCTTCATTTTCTGAATGTTGAGCTTTAAGCCAACTTTTTCACTCTCCACTTTCACTTTCACCAAGAGGCTTTTTAGTTCCTCTTCACTTTCTGCCATAAGAAAGTGGTGCAGTCATCTGCATATCTGAGGTTATTGATATTTCTCCCAGCAATCTTGATGCCAGCTTGTGTTTCTTCCAGTCCAGAGTTTCTCACGATATAAGCAGGGTGACAATATACAGCCTTGATGTACTCCTTTTCCTATTTGGAACCAGTCTGTTGTTCCATGTCTAGTTCTAACTGTTGCTTCCTGACATGCATACAAATTTCTCAAGAGGCAGATCAGGTGGTCTGATATTCCCATCTCTTTCAGAATTTTCCACAGTTTATTGTGATCCACACAGTCAAAGGCTTTGGCATAGTCAATAAAGCAGAAATAGATGCTTTTCTGGAGCTCTCTTGCTTTTTCGATGATCCAGTGGATGTTGGCAATTTGATCTCTGGTTCCTCTGCCTTTTCTAAAAACCGCTTGAACATCAGGAAGTTCATGGTTCACATACTGCTGAAGCCTGGCTTGGAGAATTTTGAGCATTACTTCACTAGCGTGTGAAATGAGTGCAACTGTGCGGTAGTTTGAGCATTCTTTGGCATTGCCTTTCTTTGGGATTGGGATGAAAACTGACCTTTTCCAGTCCTGTGGCCACTGCTGAGTTTTCCAAATTTGCTGGCATATTGAGTGCAGCACTTTCACAGCATCATCATTCAGGATTTGGAATAGCTCAACTGGAACTCTATCACCTCCACTAGCTTTGTTCGTAGTGATGCTTTCTAAGGCCCACTTGACTTCATATTCCAGGATGTCTGGCTCTAGGTCAGTGATCACATCATTACTTATAAGGACTGCTAAAAGTTCCAATAGTCTTCTTATATGACAAGAACACTTTGAGCACAGTCATAGCTTGTAGATAATGTAGCCCAAATGATAAAACAGCTTGCTTGATATTTTGTACGTGTTTTAGGGCTTTCTCTTTTTCTAGACTTTCATCAAAACTAAAACCTTTTTTAAGTAACCGGGCAAATTGGTCAGAATAGCACATCCAAATGAGGCATATTTTATATCCAACAATTTAAGAGATGCAATTAGCACTCTTTATCCAATAGTGGGAGGAGCCAGACAGAGTCATTTGTCCATTTTGGAAAGGATATCTTCACTTGCCTTGGAGGGTTGGATCCCTAGAAATTTCACTGGGTGGCCAACTTCTGAATTTTTGTGGAATTTTCTTTCTACTCACTAGCTTAGATGCTTCTAAACAATTGCAAATGTAGTTGCTGCTATTTTTACATCCTTCCCCATGAGCTAAATATTAATATTACAAATAAAATGTATCATCATGATATTCCACTGAAGAATGGAGGAAAAATTAAGGTCCCTGAAAGCCAGATTATGACATAAAACTGTAGAATCAATACAGCTCTGAAGTAGGACAGTGGTGATGTATTGTTGGCTCAGACAGGCTGAACACAAACTGCTTCTGATGTTCTTTACTAACAGGTAAGGAGCAAAGAGCATTTGCTAGATCAATAGCCCCATACCATATGCCAGGGAATATGCTGATTTGCTCTAGTAGCAAAACTACATTTGAAAGAGCAACTGCAATTGGCATCACCATCTGGTTAAGTTTATGGAAACCTACTGTCATTCTCCAAAATCCATCTATCTTCCACAGAGGCCAGATAGACACGTTAAATGGGATGTGGTAGAAATCACTACCTTTGCATCTCTCAAGTCTTTAATGGTGGCATGAATCTCTACAATCTGTCTAGGAATGCAATATTGTTTTTGGTTTACTATCCAGGCAGTTCTAGTGGCCTTCACTTGGCTTTACCTAGCGTATAGCCTTTACTCTGTTGGTTAGGAAACCAAAGTGGGAATTCTGCCAGTTTCTAAGCGTATCTATTATAATCATGCATTATGGAATATGGGAAATCATGCATTCCAAAATCTGGGTAACTGCGGAGGCTCACTGGTTCCCTGTGAGATACACCCAAGCCAAAGTTCCATTGATTACAGATCTCTACAGTGAAATTTTTATCTCCCAGATTTAGGTTAAGTTTACAGCCAATATCTAACAATCCCTCCAAAGCCTGATTAATTCCTCTGCTAAAATGCACAATTACCCTGGTAGGTTTCACACACTTTTGGGGGAAGGCTAAAAGATTTATAAGTTTTCCTCACCAAACAGGGTTTCTCTTCAGAGGCACCCTACCTTCCCTCCATTTGAGAGACTCTGGGTCTTTAAACTAGTTCACATCTGGGAATTTGTTGAGGGGCATGATTCCTCAATCATAATAACTTGTCAGTATTCTGTTCACTATACCTAGTAATTTTCTGTGTATATAGATCGAGTGAGACTTTTGTATGCTGCCCATGTATTTCAGTTTTAGGGATATCTGATCAATTAGCCCAGTAGACCACCTTGATTCCTGCTTTGACTCAGCTGCTGTTAAATTGCAATTAGAGGATTTGGTTAAACAGTTTATATACAGCTATTGCTTCTGTGTCTGATTCTGGCCTGAAGATAGCAAAGAAGGCAGTAAAATGACAAATAAAGTGGGATAGCAAGAACATATTGAAATCTGTAAGGGCAAGCTGGAACATGCATCTGTCTCTTACCACCTCCAACCAAGCCTCCAACTTCAGTGATGCCAGGAACCAGCTGAAGAAGCTGGTGCCCAGGGTTTGGAGAGCTTGAGGAGATCTGGCAAGAATGTGAGGATCTATAACCTTAGCTGCTGCCCTTCTTGCAGCAAACATTAACTATGGATTTATTGACACTAAAGAAGATTCAGCAGGACTGGAGGAGCTGTAGGCCTGGCTGCTATTGTACAATTACATGAGTCAGCAGATCAGGGACAAATAAATGAGAGCTACAACATTATTTGCTGCCCTGCATAGACCTGAGTGTAAAAATAATGTGGCTGCTGTCTCACTTTTGCCTTCCAGTGTCTTGCAAAATGTCCCTTGTTATTCATGCTAATAAGGAAACATGAAAGTGTCAAAGCGTAAATTGCACCCGACCATGCTGAAAGCTAAGTAAGACTTTGTTCAAGGCAACAGCAATAGGAGTGACCTATCAGAACTCAGTCGGAACTCAACTCCTCTAAAACAAACCCCCAAATTTTAAGAGCTAAGGTAGAGGAAGAGGAGAGTCACTGGTCATCTTTGCTTGCTAAATGGACTTATCCAAAGAAAAAGTAAAACTATCTTTTATCCCCACAATAGGAGGTAGTTTTAGAACTTAGAACAAGGTGCCTGCTGAAGTGAGGGTCCTACACTCCCACAGGGCTATAATCTTTCTTGATGATTACTTTTCAAAAAGATAGCTCCAAAGTCCTCGAGAAAGACAATGTTAAGTTGTAAAACTTGCAGCAGGCCTTTAAGAAGATTTATATCTCAAAGAGGCAGAAAAAGAGTTTGCAAGTTTTCCAAAATATATGTTCTAAGAAAAGGGAGGTCAGGGGCCTAGAGTCAGGAAAAAGTCTGGCTAAGGTTTAGTCAAGCTGAGAGAAACATTAAAGCCCTATTGGTCTCAGGGAAGGGAATTTTAGGAAGTATAGTAATTTTAGCTTAGCTAAGTCAATACAATACAGATTCAGCACAGCTCTCTTTTCTGATCTCATGTTGTTCTGATAACTTCATGTAGTATTTATTTGTTCTGTTAAGAAAAACTATCCAAAGTGGGAAATAATATGAAAGAATGACTGCATGACCTTTAAGAGTCATGTTGCTGCTGCCACTGCTGCTGCTGCTAAGTCACTTCAGTCGTGTCCGACTCTGTGCGACCCCAGAGATGGCAGCCCACCAGGTTCCCCCGTCCCTGGGATTCTCCAGGCAAGAGCACCGGAGTGGGTTGCCATTTCCTTCTCCAATACATGAAACTGAAAAGTGAAAGTGAAGTCGCTCAGTCGTGTCCGACTCTTAGCGACCCCACGGACTGCAGCCTACCAGGCTCCTCCGTCCTTGATAAGCCTTTCTGGGGGTTATTTAATTGTAGCTATTGTAGCTGAAAAATGGTCAGGAACCTGCATGAATGGATGAGTGTGCCTGTGTTCCAGTAAACTTTACTTCCAAAAACAGGGAACTGGTAAGGACTGAACTCACTGGTTGTAGTTGGCTAAGTCCTACTCTAGAGGAATCTAGTTTGTTTGATTTACTATTTACCATGGGTTTGTGCCTAAATTTTGTGAAGTGAAATATTGATTACTGGATTTGTATGTTATAAATGATTTTTGTCCAAAAGGAATGTAGTTTTCCCGCTAGAAGAGAAGATAATCCCAAATGTTACAGTTTTATTGCACCATAAGACATTAACTACCTTAATATTTTATATGACTATCTTATTTCAGGATTCTGTCTTTCATTAATTATAAATACTTCCATCTCTATATGCTTTTGAACCAGCTTTACCTACCAATCTGCCATTTCCCTCATTATTGCCTTAAATAAATATTTGATGCATGTGAGCAATGTATTTGCTATAGACTCATGTTTTGTTTGGAAATTATGCTTTGAGAGTTTCTAAATATTTTCAGCACTGGAAATTTTAAGCCTTTCTCAGAAGGGCAGAGCGTGCCCTGCTAAGCTCAAATGGAGAGAAGAAATAGTTGAGCTGAACCTACTCCATAATTTTCCCCGAAAGATCAATTAGTCTTGCTCCTTTGGGGAAGAGAGAGGATGTGAGCATGGCCAATAATGTCCTTCTAGCTCTGTAGTTCTCTTTGAAGAGAGAGAGGTCCCTGGGCCAGCAACACCAGCACCCTTTGGCAGTTACTAAAATTGTTAACTTATGGGATCCCCCCCACCTCTGATATCAGCTGAATCCCACAACCTGCAATTTATTCTAAATGACTTAGTATTTAATTTTCAAGTTGAATTTTAAATTTTTTAATGTTATTTTATTTAGTTATTTTTGGCTGCACTGGGTCTTTGCTGCTGCAGGCAGTCATTCTCTAACTGCGGTGATTGGGGGTTGCTCTCTACTTGTGGCGTGTGGGCTTTTCTTGTTTCAGAACATGAGCTCTAGGGTGCGAGGGCTTCTGTAGTTGTGGCTTGCAGGCTCAGTAGCTTTAGTGCACAAGTTTAGTTGTCCCATGGCATGTGACCAGGGATTAGACTCGTGTCCCTTGCATTGGCAGGTGGATTCTTAACCACTGGACCATCAAGGAAGTTCTAAATTTCATTTTGCTACAGGATTTATTTTTTTTCTAAGATAAAAATTAATTTGGGAAAGTGGTGTGAGTGGGCCAGGTACTTTCCCCCTTGCCCTATACTGCTATGATTTAAAATTGCTTTCATAAAGACAAATATTTAAAATGAATTTCCACATTCTCTCTGATTCTTCTTTCATAATTCATTTCCATTCAAGCAGAAAACATGAAGGGAGGAAAGTACAGTGAGAAAATCATAATGCATCATCAGAACGTGACACAGAGATTTTTCTGAGCAGAAATGCTCATTCAGTTACTTCAAAAACCATCGTGGGCTTTTGGGAAATGTTTGCTTCCTAATAACCCACTGTGTATGTCTCAGCTCAAGCTGAAGAGCGAGACATAATTATTATTGCATAAAACCAGCAATAATAATGTAGAAAGCCTATGAGATTTTTTTGATACAGATCACCAGTGGGTTGAAACCTTTTCTAAAATCATAATTAATCTAAATAGAGACTAATAAGTTGCCATGGGAAGTGCTCATTGCAACAGTATATTTTCCATCCTGTAGGACTAGGCTTGAATGCTGATCCAGGCTACTGGGAAAACCATTTTTAGTCGCATTGACCCATTCTGCCATGTGAAGGTCAAGAGAGCTGAGTCTGTGGCATGGCTCATTATTATAACACCATTGGATATACCCAAAGCTGCCTGCCTTGTCACAGAAGTATAGCATCACCCCAGCTTAGAGCTCAGATTTGCACTGGCACAGAGAACGTTTCCTCCAGAGATCATTTCTTTCTATCATCAGGACTTCTGTTTGCATAAAGCATCAAAAACATATGCTCTCTGAAAGCAGGAGGCCCTGTGGAATAAATATTTCAAGAGCACAAACCTCCTTTTCAGTAATCATCATCTTGTGACAACAATCTGCTTTGGTCACTTGGGGAGTTGTCCCTAAGGTAATTCTGGATGTATTGTGGCTCGCAGCACATCCCTGAGAATTCTATAAAACTTTGTCTGTCATTCAGCAGGACATATCAAAACCAAGGCAGAGGGTAGCCCTTGACTGGTCTTTTGGCCAATTGTCATAATGGCTGCTGCCTAAGAGAATCTGACCTGGAATTCACTGTCCCAGGTATCCATTCTGGCCTCTCTGCTTTCAGTCTCCAGCGTCAGAGTTTGCAAACACTAATTTTGTTAGTAAATAAGGGGTGGATCAGGCTCTAGATGCTTCAGTCTAAATAAAATGAACAAAGAACAGTAGCTCATTTATTTGCAGGAAAAGATGATCTACTATCACAATTTCAAGATACTTATGCTTATTGTTTGATGATCATGAGATCAACATTATTATTAAATGTTATTATTAATTTACATGATTATTATTTAAAAAATAACAATAGGAGTGATTCATTTAATGCCTCACACATTCCAGGGATTATTCTTACAGATGTAATGGGAGATACTTCAAAAATTATTGATGCACTTATCTCTTTTGTCTTTCTGCGCACCTGACCCTTCCAGATTCACAGTAGAGATGATAATTTGTTCTCCAGAAAGAATACCACAAGAAAGAGAGATTCTAACCTTAAAAAATGCAATGCAATCTGCAGAAAGATAATAGTCTTAAAAGCTTTGAACATCTTGAAAAAAGAATCTTTATCTTTTTCTATCTTACACTTTAGTAACTCAACAGTCAACATTATCAGCTTAGTCTTAAAGTTTTACCAAAAAAAGAGAGAGAGAGTATAACGGTGATAGAGAGAAGAGAGCAAAGGGTTTTTACACTTGCACTAGATTTGTGAAGGTTGTACCAAGGACAGAAAGGAGCTCTCGTTGCTTTATCTTTAAACATCTGTGGAAAGACTCAGATCTTGGGTTTCCCAGTGTAAGAAGCAGTCACATCAATCCTGGGTTACATGGCAGGAGATCCTGAGGTTAGTTTTCCTGATCCAATCTTGGGTCACATGACTGGTATAAATAGGACTCAGAAGAAGCTGAACATCTGGTAGGGGAGGAGAGGACATGTTGTGAATTAAGTCTCAAACATGATGGCAGAGTGAACCACCAGAGTCAAGCCAAACAGAAGATGCAATCAGATAAATAAGATTTGAATCCAGTTTTGTTGGCCTGTATTTCAGTGGTGAGACACTCTCAAGAGAAGTTTCCTTTACGTGCAGATAACCGAGGCAGTCACTTCTCTACTTCATGCCTTCCTGCCATTAAGAATGGAAAAATGCTATCTGATGGTTTGCCTTCCCTCCCCTTCAGAGTACTGAAAATTCCTCCCTTTCTCCTGTTTCATGAATCACACCATTTTTCTTATTGCATTTGTTTTTATAACATCTCGTCATTTCAGTATAATTTCAATAGTGTTATAACCACATATGTATAGACTTGCCATGTAGTCTATTTAAGGCTTGGCCTGCTGCTTCCAAATGGCAGACAGGAAGACATCTTTTTCCTCTTCACTTGTAAAGTGATTCATAATTATGCAGTAGAATAAGTAACTTCTGGGAAGGTTTCCATGCTCAACAAAAATGTTCTAATCTCATCCAGGGCATGTGATTTCTTGCTGGGCACGATCACAGTGGGCAGGTAGCCTTGCACTATCTTGATCATCTAGTGTGTTTCCCAGTCTTGATCTTCCTCATCTTTTGTTTTAAATTCTAGGCTTCATGTTCCTTTGGGGTCTGAATCTCTATGTCAGCTGGTTGTATAGATGACATAAGTATTTAATAACAAATCAATCTTCAGAAGTTCTTTACAATCATTTGCATTATTTCTCTTACAAGTCTTAGTGAGGAAAAATATTGGATTTTATTTTATTTTCCATTGTAAAGAAAGAAAATTTGGAGGTTAGATGATGTAGCCAGGAAAACTGAAGGTATATCAGGAGAAGTACCTAAGACCTTTAAAATCATCTATCTACCTTACTTGACACTTCTTTTAAAATTTTATCACTTGAACCATGATGAATAAAACATGAGGTTTGTGTTCAAGCCATTTACATATCTCCTTGCTCTGAGGAAAACACAGTCACCCCGATTCTTTTTGCTCCAGTGTGTTTTAGGGACTAGTAGACACAACTGAGATGATAAATGAGATGCCATGGTTGATGGGAGTGGAGTAGCAACCCAGTGACCCACTGCTCCCTAGAATTGGACTTGCTCATGCCCCAGGCTAATGGTTCAATTTGCTGTGTAATGAAGGCAGGCATCTGAAGAGGTTGATTCAGTATTCATTCACTTTTGCTTTGTTTATGATCTTTGCCCTAATGCTGAGATTTTCTGCTATGACCTTTCCCCCCTCTGTTGCCTTGGTCTTTCATTTTGGATTTTGGGCTACTTTCATTAAACTTTTTATTAATCCTTAGTTTTCATTCTTCATGAAATTAAAATCTTATTGCTATATTCTCATCATTATAAGCCTGTATTTTCCCTATTTAAAAAAATGAGAATAAGTAATAGTTGCCCATCTAACATTTCTGTTTAGAGTGCAATAAGATATCTAAATTATTTTCATAAAAATATCACATTGATTAAATTAGTATTACTGTTGCTAACTTCAACCACTAGCACCACCACTATTATCATTTTTACTATATTTACAACTGATAAAATGTCTTCATCTCCAACAAGTAGCACTGGCATACCCAGTATTTGACTCAAGAAGGTGCTCAGTACTTGTAGTTGAATTATATTAAATTTTAAGTGACTCAGTTCAGTTCAGTCACTCAGCTGTGTCCAACTCTTTGCAACCCCATGAACCGCAGCATGCCAGGCCTGCCTGTCCATCACCAACTCCTGGAGTCCACACAAACCCATGTCCATTGAGTCGGTGATGCCATCCAATCATCTCATCCTCTGTCATCCCCTTCTCCTGCCCTCAATCTTTCCCAGCATCAGGGTCTTTTCCAATGAGTCAGCTCTTTGCATCATGTGGCCAAAGTATTGGAGTTTCAATTTCAATATCAGTCCTTCCAATGAACACCCAGGACTGATCTCCTTTAGGATGGACTGGTTGGATCTCCTTGCAGTCCAAGGGACTCTCAAGAGTCTTCTCCAACACCACAGTTCAAAAGCATCAATTCTTGGGCACTCAGCTTTCTTTATAGTCCAACTCTCACATCCATACATGACCACTGGAAAAACCATAGCCTTTACTAGACAGACCTTTGTTGACAAAGTAATGTCTCTGCTTTTTAATATGCTGTCTAGGTTGGTCATAACTTTCCTTCCAAGGAATAAGCATCTTTCAGTTTCATGGCTGCAATCACCATCTGCAGTGATTTTGGAGCCCCCAAAATAAAGTCAGCCACTGTTTCCACTGTTTCCCCATCTATCTGCCATGAAATGATGGGACCGGAGGCCATGATCTTAGTTTTCTGAATGTTGAGCTGTAAGCCAACTTTTTCGTTCTCCTCTTTCAGTTTCATCAAGAGGCTCTTTAGTTCTTCTTCACTTTCTGCCATAAGGGTGTTGTCATCTGTGTATCTGAGGTTATTGGTATTTCTCCCGGCAATCTTGATTCCAGGTTGTACATTTAAAACAGACTGAAAATTTCTAAACAGAATATTTTTAGAAACTCTGAGAGAAATACCTTGTCTTCATTTTATTCCCATGATTTTGTTCCTCACACTGGGTTTTGTTGTTCTTTTGACAGTTGAGAGATTATGGGTAGACCCAAGGATCATTCATGGACATGAATCAGATTCAGTGAATCTGAGCTAAAAGTGTCACCATAAATTTTCATCTTATTTAGATAAATCAATAATTATTGATTCCCTATCATAACCAAGATAATGGTGAGCCCAGTGTTACAAGGGTCTGTTGTAGAAAAATAGCATCACTGAGGATGTTAAAAATCACACTGCTGGAAGATTATCTGTGTGTTCTAAATATTTACTATGGACTGTACTGTACTGATGAATAAATTCCTTCTGATAATCCATCAGTTTATATACTCATTTTGATTAATTAGTGGGTTGAATGTAACAAGTGAACTGCTTGATTGGGACATTATGAAAAATTGATACATTGAAACCAAGCTCAGAGCTAATGTGAGGTGAGCCTCTCTTTTATATTATAGGAAGAGTCTCTTATTTGCCAGGAACATAGTGCCCAGGGATGGCTGCAGTGAGGAGTAAGAGTGAGCTTTAGAGGAGCTACTTTGAAAAAAAAAAAAGCAATAAAGTTTACAGTGAACATCAGAGCATTTTAAAAGATCCTTGGGTCAAGAAGTTTCTCTGGAGAGGAGAAACAGCAACCCACTCTAATATTCTTGCCTGGAGAATCCCATGGATAGAGGAGCTTGTGGGGTCACAGTCCATGGGGTCGCAAAGTGTTGGACACAACTGAGCGACTAATACACATTTTAAAAGTATTAATATCAAATAATTTATAATGAAGCTCATTTTCAGAGTAATATTTTACAGTGTCTTTATACATTAACATGATCCTTTGGTGATAAAAATGACCACACATTGGAGTATAATTCCTGAACTAGCAAAGTATCTTATTAAAGTTCTTTCTAGGTTAAATATTCAAACAAATTTAAAGTATCTCTTTGTAGTACAAATTACTTATACTCTCCCTTCATATTATTGTAATTGGGGTAAATTTCATATTTCTGTTTCTATCTATCTTTTATGCATTTTTATCCAAAGAAAGATAAATGACGCTTCATGGATAAATCACCTCTCATGGTAATATTTTTAGGATAGTATCAAAATATCGATTTTAACTTTCCATTCAACCTGCGTTCTCCATATTGTTTCTTTTAAGCAATAATAAAATGTATATTTATCTTACTTCTATCTGTTGACTACCAGCTTTTCTTCTTGAATAGTTTCTAATTCAGAAATATAGGAAGAAAATTGTAATTAGTTATAATGTCAAATCCAAAATGTTTGTATCCATGCTGACCTCCTTCACAAGGAAATTGTAAGATATTATGTACACAATCAAAATACTACAATTAAACTTATCCTGACTCTATATATTTTAAGTGGTAGAAAAATTGATATCAAGTTATTGCTACTCAAAGTAACTGATATTTAAATAATTTTTGTAGGTTTTTAGTTAACACTTTTATAAAACATTTTAATGGATACTTCTGAGTATTTACCTCAACATGTTCTTATTTAGTTGATTCAAATATCATTGGCAAAATAGTCTTGTCCTTTGATTTACATGTGTGTATGAACTAAAAAGCCTCTTGATGAAAGTGAAAGTGGAGACTGAAAAAGTTGGCTTAAAGCTCAACATTCAGAAAACGAAGATCATGGCATCTGGTCCCATCACTTCATGGGAAATAGATGGGGAAACAGTGGAAACAGTGTCAGACTTTATTTTTCTGGGCTCCAAAATCACTGCGGATGGTGACTGTAGCCATGAATTAAAG
>NW_011495050.1:24029-29915 GCF_000754665.1 Bison bison bison | reverse complement strand
ATTCAAAAGCAGAGACATTACTTTGCCAACAAAGGTTCGTCTAGTCAAGGCTATGGTTTTTCCTGTGGTGATGTATGGATGTGAGAGTTGGACTGTGAAGAAGGCTGAGCACTGAAGAATTGATGCTTTTGAACTGTGATATTGGAGAAAACTCTTGAGAGTCCCTTGGACTGCAAGGACATCCAACCAGTCCATTCTGAAGGAGATCAGCCCTGGGATTTCTTTGGAAGGAATGATGCTAAAGCTGAAACTCCAGTACTTTGGCCACCTCATGTGAAGAGTTGACTCACTGGAAAAGACTCTGATGCTTGGAGGGATTGGGGGCAGGAGGAGAAGGAGACGCCAGAGGATGAGATGGCTGGATGGCATCACTGACTCGATGGACGTGAGTCTGAGTGAACTCCAGGAGTTGGTGATGGACAGGGAGGCCTGGCGTGCTGCGATTCATGGGGTCGCAAAGAGTCGGACATGACTGAGCGACTGATCTGATCTGACGTGATAATGATACCATAAATCCTTTATAGATAATCTTTTTGGTGATTCATTCTACATACAAAAATAGACAATTTTCCCCTCTCCTTATTCAAATGTGCTCATGAGGCTACTGGTCAACTGTTAGAAACACCTTGGGATCTTTGAGAAAATATTCAATACTGGGTTTGTCTTCTAGATAATCTAATTTAGTTATTTTGGAGAAAGTTCTGGTTGTGAGTAATCTTAAAAGTTTCCATGTAATTCATATATGCCAAGGTTGAAAGCACTACTCTGGGCAATAGTCCTAGAAGACAATTTTGCAGATTATGTGGTGTGTCAGATTCACCTAAGAGCAGAAATCTACAAAAATACAGACCCAAGGGTTCTAATCCTCAGGATTATAATTCAGTAGATCTTGAGTGTGGTGATTCCAAAGTATGGTCAAGTTTGGGAACCTTGGCGTTAATCACTTCTCTCTTCTCAGTTACTTACTTTCTAGCACCACGGACAGCACCTGTGACTTGAAAGTCATGAGCTGGAATTTCAGAATTCTCTAGCTTTTGAGTGAAAGGGATCTTTGGGATTAAAAAATGAGAAATTTCTCATGTTTTTCCAAATGAGAAAAGAAACTCATCTAAAAAAATCTTAAGATATTTTACAAATCTCACACAAGCAGGGTGAACAATGCTGACTATCCTATCGCTTATCATTTTTCTTAATTCTTCATCTACACTGGATTTCTCCATTTTATGGAACACACGATGTCAATCCCCTAGATCCCATTTGTTTTATGAAATTCTCTTCACCAGGTTCATGTGATACTTTCTCACAAAGTCATCTCTGATTTTTCAGACTAAGTCAGTTATAGTTACCTTATGCTTTTATAGATTCATGTTGGTGTCCTTCACAATTTTATCTCAATGTGTGATTAAACAATAAGCCATGTGATTATTGGAATAAAGCCCTCTTCTACCAGAGTGTGAACTCCAAAGTCTGTGAGTCTGTGACAATTGTGGCTTATCTTTGCATCCTTTACACTAGCACATTATATGATATGCATGTAATAAACATGTGACAAATATGTATTTAACTGAATTGAATTTGGTAGCAACCATAGCATGATAGAATTTTATTTGTCCTCATTAAAAATTTAATGAAATTTCTTGCTCATGCCATTTACTTTTGACTTCAGTGTGCTGTTTATGACCAATACTAACATGTGCAAGAGAATCTTTTACTATCACATAAAAGTGCTTTATGACAGTAAGCTGTTTGCTATTTTCAATTATTTATGAGTTATAAAAATGTACTGGCTTGTCAAAAAGCAGAGAAGTTTTAGTATGTTTATTGAGGAAACTGCCAGATACATTTCTTTTTTCCCTTTCTGTTATATATAGTCCTCTCTGTGGAGAGGTAGGGAGATAGATGGAGAGGTAGGGCGATAGATAGAGAGATAGACAGATACAGATGTAGACATAACTATAGATAAATGGTGTGCTATTCTTACAATTCAGCAACATTTACTGTATGAAGACTGATGATACTCAAATTTAATAATATACTAGCAGAAATACATTCAAATATTTATATTTAGTCATTAGATTATCTCATGTAGTTACTAGTATAGCTCTACATATCACTGTTTTGATGATGACAGGCAATTAAGTATCTCTAGTCTTCTAGTCTGGAGAAGGCAATGGCAACCCACTCCAGTACTCTTGCCTGGAAAATCTCATGGATGGAGGAGCCTGGTAGGCTGCAGTCCATGGGGTCGCTAAGAGTTGGGCATGACTGAATGACTTCCCTTTCACTTTTCACTTTCATGCATTGGAGAACAAATGGCAACCCACCCCAGTGTTCTTGCCTGGAGAATCCCAGGGACAGGGGAGCCTGGTGGGCTGCTGTCTATGGGGTCATACAGAGTTGGACACGGCTGAAGCGACTTAGCAGCAACAGCATCAGCAGCAGGCTTCTAGTCTTTCCCTTGAACTCCAGGATGCTATGTTATCTTCCTGCCTACTCGGCTTCTCCATATGGATGTCTAAATAGGAATCTCTAACTTATCCAAAACTGATATCTTTTAATCCCCAAATTTCTGATTCTCCTTCCTCTCCTCATCCTTCACACTTCAGTAAATGACACTTTAATTTGTGAGCTGCTCAGGGCAAATATATGTATATGTATATATATACACACCAGAAAAAAAGAAATATATATACATACCTCTCTCTTCTTCAGTTCTCATTTCTCATCAAGCTACATCAGCAACACCTTCAAAATATTTCCTGTATGTTGCTACTTCTTACCACTTCCACTGCTCTCAATGAAGAGAGCAAGCTAAACTCATCTTCTTACTGGCTTCTGTGTCTACTCTTGACCCTTACTTAGCAACCAAAGTGGATAAATAAATCAGCAACCGTGTGGCTCCCATGCACTAACTCTCCAATAATTCCCCAACACACACAGCACAAACACCATGTCTGCAAAGCTAATATGATATGTCTCTTTGCATCCTTTTTGATTTTAACTTTTTTATCTCCCCTCAAACCTCCACCCAGCTCACTTTGTTCCAGGTCACTTGCCATCTTGTCAGGGAATGTCCAAGAACATTCCTGCATCAGACCCTTCGGAATGTCTGTTCCTTCTGACTAGAATAAGTTTCTCCTAATTCACCAGAATGGCTTCTCTCATCTCATTCAAATTTCTTTTCACAGGTGACATCTCTTTTCACAGGTAACCAAGGCTTCTCTCCAAGGAAACTTTTTGAAATTAGCATCTCTGTTCATTTTTACTCCTCTATCATGGTTTACTTTATTTTCAAAATACTTTAAACTATGTAGCATTTTCTTATCAGAAAAATTAAGTTTAGTAAATTCTAGTAAATGGAATTTCAAAGGTGATATGGGCCTTAGTTACGTGCAGTTAGATTTAAGATCTTGAGAGTGTTGAATGATGTGGGTACTTCTAGGGTCTGTAGAATGGATTCTCATTGGGAATATAAAGTGGAGTATCAATGACTATACAGAAAATTTATTGAAAAACAATGCAATGTGTAGTCTGTGAATAGTAGCCAAGTTATCAGACACAAGCAATTCTGTGAATATTTGCCTTTAATGAGATAATTAAGGCATCATTATATTATTCATATATTTCTCAACTTAGTTCCCCATGGAATTTGGTGATCTTTTTGATGTTTTGTTTGTTTGTTTCTTTCATTTTTTTCTTTCAAACTTTGAAACTAGTGCTTTTTCCATGTAGCACCCAAATGCCCAAGTAGTTGATATCAACAAATATTTTTTTAATGAAGAAAAGTCATTGTTCCTGATTAAGTATGGGATACAAAGTTAAGTTAAAGTAAAAAATACTGTATGATTCTACTTAAGTACCTAAAGTAGTCAAAATTATAGAGACTGAAAGTAGAATGATGGTTACCAGGGGCTGGGGGAAGAGGTGAATGAAGATTTGTTTAACACATACACAAACTAAATTTTACAGGATGAAAAAAGAGTTCTGGAGATGGGTGGTGAATGCATTTAAAGTCACAGAATCGTACACTCGAAAATGGTTAAAATGATGTTTTATGTTATATGTGTTTTATGATAATGATAATATTAATGATCATGATAATAAACTCTACCTTCAAAGAGTTTTTAATCTAGTTAGTATGACATCTGAACAGTTAAGACAGTTTAAGGGCTAGACTTAAGGTGCCAGTGAGGGTATAACGTGGCCACTATGTTCAGATCTGCAAGGTCAGTGCTGTGCTGATTGGAAGTCATAGCCTTAACCCAAAAGTGAAGGTACCTGCTAAATCAGGCAACTTAATTCAGTTAACCATGCCTTGATAAAATGATTCAGCAAAATGTGTTTGGAGGTCAGTTCTCTGTTCAGCAAGAAAGGAATGCTAAGTTTTGCCCAGTAAGTACTGCTCATGGTTTGGGTAGAATGTTGATAAAGTTTGAAATTGTCTCCTTGTTCTAAAGAATTGTCTTCTTTAGAGGCTCATGTCTTTTTTAGTTTACTTCTGTAGTTCACCCAGACAGGTGATGATCATGCTGTCAGTGAATATGGAGAGCCTTGGGAAAGAAATCCAGAAGTTTTTTATATCTTTCTTTGTTTTGATGTTTTTTTCAAAATTTAGTTGAGTCAGAGAGTTTTGCAAAACTCTTCAGATAATATTTTTCTGGATTATTGTTCTGATCCTGCTAAGGTTGCCATGACTAACTAGAAAAGAGACATGATGGCAGAGAGAGTTGAAGATGAAATATATATGTTTAGGCATAAGACCAATATGGGAGAATTATTAATAGGCAGATGGTAGGGTTACATCAGGATGGATTCTAATTTATTAAGGCTTAAGTGGTGCCCACGAATCTTCACATTGAAAAAGAACACCAGGTTCTTTTATACAAATCCCGAAATAACTTAAATAGAAAGCCTATCAGCTTAAGCTAAATGCTTGGTATTAGAGTATACTGGCAAACAAGATAGCAAGAAGACTAGAGATTTAAGATTTCATTTAAGTTTCCTTACAGTAAATGAAAGATGTAAACTATACCTAAAAGTGGCAATAGCAATGGGGGAAAAAGAGAAAAGTCAGTAACATAGTAATTTATTTTATTCAAATCATTGGATCAAGGATCAGTTCAGTTCAGTTCAGTTCAGTCGCTCAATCATATCTGATTCTTTGCAACTCCATGAATCACAGCACGCAAGGCCTCCGTGTCCATCACCAACTCCCAGAGTTCACTCAGACTAATGTCCATCGAGTCAGTGATGCCATCCAGCCATCTCATCCTCTGTCGTCCCCTTCTTCTCCTGCCCCCAATCCCTCCCAGCATCAGAGTCTTTTCCAATGAGATAACTCTTTCCATGAGGTGGCCAAAGTACTGGAGTTTCAGCTTTAGCATCATTCCTTCCAAAGAAATCCCAGGGCTGATCTCCTTCAGAATGGACTGGTTGGATCTCCTCACAGTCTAAGGGACTCTCAAGAGTCTTTTCCAACACCACAGTTCAAAAGCATCAATTCTTCGGTGCTCAGCCTTCTTCACAGTCCAACTCTCACATGCATACACGACCACAGGAGAAACCATAGCCTTGACTAGACGAACCTTTGTTGGCAAAGTAATGTCTCTGCTTTTGACTATGCTCTCTAGGTTGGTCATAACTTTCCTTCCAAGGAGTAAGCGTCTTTTAATTTCATGGCTGCAGTCACCATCTGCAGTGATTTTGGAGCCCCCCAAAATAAAGTCTGACACTGTTTCCACTGTTTCCCCATCTATTCCCCATCTATCGTGAAGTGATAGAACCAGATGCCATGATCTTCGTTTTCTGAATGTTGAGCTTTAAGCCAACTTTTTCAGTCTCCACTTTCACTTTCATCAAGAGGCTTTTTAGTTCCTCTTCACTTTC
>NW_011495050.1:0-23929 GCF_000754665.1 Bison bison bison | reverse complement strand
TCTTCACTTTCTGCCCGAAGGGTGGTGTCATCTGCATATCTGAGGTTATTGATATTTCTCCCAGCAATCTTGATTCCAGCTTGTGTTTCTTCCAGTCCAGCATTTCTCATGATGTACTCTGCATAGAAGTTAAATAAGAGGGGACAATATGCACCCTCGACGTACTCCTTTTCCTATTTGGAACCAATCTGTTGTTCCATGTCCAGTTCAAACTGTTGCTTCCTGACCTGAATACAGATTTCTCAAGAGGCAGGTCAGGTGGTCTGGTATTCCCATCTCTTTCAGAATTTTCCACAGTTTATTGTGATCCACACAGTCAAAGGCTTTTGCACAGTCAATAAAGCAGAAATTGATGTTTTTCTGGAACTCTCTTGCTTTTTCCATGATCCAGCGGATGTTGGCAATTTGATCTCTGGTTCCTCTGCCTTTTCTAAAACCAACTTGAACATCAGGAAGTTCACAGTTCACGTATTGCTGAAGCCTGGCTTGGAGAATTTTGAGCATTACTTTACTAGCGTGTGAGATGAGCGCAATTGTGCGGTAGTTTGAGATCAAGGATATTAAAGTAAAATTGAAATTTTTTGAACAATGGTCAATTATGTCTGTTGATCGAATTGTTGTTGCTTGTTTCTCAGTTGGTAAATTGCATCTGACTATTTGTGACTCCACAGACTGCAGCATACCAGGCTCCTCTGTCGTTCACTGTCTCAGAGTTTATTTAAACACAGGTCCATTGACTCAGTGATGCTAGTTAACCATTTCATCCTCTGCCACCCTCTTCTCCTTTTGTCTTGAATCTTTCCCAGCATCATAGTTTTACCCAGCGAGTTGGCTCTTTGCATCAGGTGGCCAAAGGACTGGAGCTTCAGCTTCAGCATCAGTCCTTCCAGTGAATATTCAGAGTTGATTTCCTTTAGGATCGACTGGTTTGATCTCCTTGCAGTCCAAGGGACTCTCCAGAGTCTTCTCCAGTACTACAGTACAAAATTATCAATTCTTCAGGGCTCAGCCTTCTTTATGGTTCAACTGTCACATACATATATGACTACTGGAAAAACCATAGCTTTGACCACATGGATGTTTGTCAGGTATTTCTGCTTTTTAATACACTGTCTAGGTTTGTCATCGCTTTCCTTCCAAGGAGCAAGCGTCTTTTAATTTCACGGCTGCAGTCCCTGTCTGTAGTGATTTTGGAGCCTAAGAAAATAAAATGTATCATTGCTTCCACTCTTTCCCCTTCTATTTGCCGTGAAGTGATGGGACCAAATGAGGCCAAAAGGCATGATCTTAGTTTTTTGAATTTGGCTGATATTTGAGACAGCTTTTTCACTTTTCTATTTCATCCTCATCAAGAGGCTCTTTAGTTCCTTTTTGCCATTACAGTGGTATCATCTGCATATCTGAGATTATTGATATTTCTCCTTGCAATCTTGATTTCAGCTTGTGCTTCATCCAGCCTGGCATTTCACATGATGTATTCTGCATTTAAGTTAAATTAGCAAAGTGACAATATACAGCCTTTTCAAAGTTGGAGACAGTCTATTGTTCCATGTCCAGTTCTGACTGTTGCTTCTTTACCTGCATACAGATTTCTCAGGAGGCAGGTAAGGTGATCTGGTATTCCCATCTCTTAAAGAATTTTCCACAATTTGTTGTGATTCACACAGTCAATGAAGCAGAAGTAGATTTTTCCCGAAATTCTCTTGGTTTTTCTATGATCCAGTGGATATGGGCAATTTGATCTCTGCTTCCTCTGCCTTTTCTGAATCCAGCTTGCATGTCTGGAAGTTCTCAGTTCACGTATTGTTGATGCTGGGCTTGGAGAATTTTGAGCATTACTTTGCCAGCACGTGAGATGAGTGCAATTGTGAAGCTCTTGAACATTCTTGAACTTAGACCACATATTCAAAAGCAGAGACATTACTTTGTCAACAAAGGTCTGTCTAGTCAAGGCTATGGTTTTTCCAGTGGTCATGTATGGATGTGAGAATTGGACTATAAAGAAAGCTGAGTGCCCAAGAATTGATGCTTTTAAACTGTGGTGTTGGGGAAGACTCTTGAGAGTCCCTTGGACTGCAAGGAGATCCAAACAGTCCATCCTAGGGGAGATCAGTCCTGGGTGTTCACTGGAAGGACTGAAGTTGAAGCTGAAACTCCAATACTTTGGCTACATGATGCAAAAAGCTGACTCATTGGAAAAGACCCTGATGCTGGGAAAGATTGAGGGCAGGTGGAGAAGGCAATGACAGAGGATGAGATGATTGGATGGTATCACCAACTTAATGGACATGGGGTTAGGTGGACTCCAGGAGTTGGTGATGGACAGGGAGGCCTGGTGTGCTGCGGCTCATGGGGTTGCAAAGTGTCGGACACGACTGAGCGACTGAACTGAACTGAATCTATATATCTATATGCATGGAGAAAGATATAGAGATTTGTTTTTAAGAAAGAAATGGAAGCAAAAATATTCATTTCATTTAGAAAATTGATTATAAACTATAAAAGCAGAAGTGTCTGGATATATATTCTAGACACTTTGCTATAAAGGGGAAAATTCTAATACAGAATTTAATGAGCCTAAGACACATGCTAGTAAAGTAATGCTCAAAATTCTCCAAGCCAGGCTTCAGCAATACATGAACCGTGAACTTCCTGATGTTCAAGCTGGTTTTAGAAAAGGCAGAGAAATCAGAGATCAAATTGCCAACGTCCGCTGGATCATGGAAAAAGCAAGAGTTCCAGTAAAACATCTATTTCTACTTTATTGACTATGCAAAAGCCTTTGACTGTGTGGATCACAATAAACTGTGGAAAATTCTGAAAGAGATGGGAATACAGACCACCTGATCTGTCTCTTGAGAAATCTGTATTCAGGTCAGGAAGCAACAGTTTGAACTGGACATGAAACAACAGACTGGTTCCAAATAGGGAAAGGAGTACGTCAAGGCTGTATATTGTCACCCTGATTATTTAACTTCTATGCAGAGTACATTATAAGAAATGCTGGACTGGAAGAAACACAAGCTGGAATCAAGATTGCTGGGAGAAATATCAATAACCTCAGATATGCAGATGATACCACCCTTAGGGCAGAAAGTGAAGAGGAACTAAAAAGCCTCTTGATGAAAGTGAAAGTGGAGACTGAAAAAGTTGGCTTAAAGCTCAACATTCAGAAAACGAAGATCATGGCATCTGGTTCTATCACTTCATGATAGATGGGGAATAGATGGGGAAACAGTGGAAACAGTGTCAGACTTTATTTTTGGGGGCTCCAAAATCACTGCAGATGGTGACTGCAGCCATGAAATTAAAAGACGCTTACTCCTTGGAAGGAAAGTTATGACCAACCTAGAGAGCATAGTCAAAAGCAGAGACATTACTTTGCCAACAAAGGTTCGTCTAGTCAAGGCTATGGTTTCTCCTGTGGTCGTGTATGCATGTGAGAGTTGGACTGTGAAGAAGGCTGAGCACCGAAGAATTGATGCTTTTGAACTGTGGTGTTGGAGAAGACTCTTGAGGGTACCTTGGACTGCAAGGACATCCAACCAGTCCATTCTGAAGGAGATCAGCCCTGGGATTTCTTTGGAAGGAATGATGCTAAAGCTGAAACTCCAGTACTTTGGCCACCTGATGTGAAGAGTTGACTCATTGGAAAAGACTCTGGTGCTGGGAGGGATTGGGGGCAGGAGAAGAAGGGGACGCCAGAGGATAAGATGGCTGGATGGCATCACTGACTCGATGGACATAAGTCTGAGTGAACTCCGGGGGTTGGTGATGGACAGGCAGGCCTGGCGTGCCGTGATTCATGGGGTCGCAAAGAGTCGGACATGACTAAGCGACTGAACTGAACTGAAGACTACAACTATTTTAATTTCACACTTTTATTCTATCGTTTTTATTATGTTTTCTTAAAATCTAGTCTTCATAAAAATGTGCTCCTGAGAACACTAAATATTCCAATGGAATGTTAATCAGTGGTATAAGGAAAGGCTTTGGTAAATACACTAATAATAGTGTGGATTCATTGAAAATCTTATTTACAGATACTGCTAGTGAGTTTTCTGACTCACTTTCAAAAAGCAGTTTGGCAATGTATATCAGAGACCATGAAAATATGTATGCATTTTCACTCAGGGTCCTATCTCCAGAAATATACCCTAAAATAATCCAAAATATAGCAAACTTCACTTGTGTAAAACATGCTTATTTTATTTTTCTGAGCAACATCAAAAATTAAACAGTAAAAACTTATCAAAAAAATCTTTAACTCTTAATTCAATGGCTAATATATTATATTATATATGTTAAATTGAAAGAGTTTGCCTCCTCTTTGCATATCCTTCTCCCTCTTCATGAACTCTGTTCTAATTCTCTTTCACCAAGACTACCCTCTTTTAACCTTCAGATCATAGTTAAAACATTCCTTTCTTTAGAATGTCTTTTCAAATGCTCCAGTCCTGTGTCAGGAATTCTTCTATGTATTATAAAAATCTTCTTTGTCTCTTGTTACAGTGTTCATCACATTGTATTGAAAGGATCTACTTATTTCAGTGTATATTCCCAAATAAATTGTTAACAGCTTGCAGAAAAGTATCAAGTCTTTATGATTATCTCAGAATCTAAAACAGTGTTTAATACTGAATTGTGTTTATAATTGAATTCCACTGGTGAAACATTCACAAAGTGGTAAATAAACTCTACATACTTTAATAACAACAACTTCAAATATTATTTCCAAAAATATATCCAATAAAACACCACTTACAGGACACACTCTATGGTCAAGAAAGTCAAATTTTTTTGGAATAGTCTGTGCATTCTATTTATTCCCTTAGAAGGTCTCAATATATATCAGCATAATAAAAGCACAGTGAGAATCTGTGCAAAAGTATCCTGTTATTCTGTGGTTTTGGTGTGAGTCATTTTTAGTTTATCATATTTAAACTTAGTTCAACTTTTAGGATGTTTATATTCAATTTTAATTAATTGGATTAACTAATTCCCAATCTAATAGAATTTGGGAAATCTCAGCCACCATGTCTTCAAATATTCTCTCTGCCTCTCACTCTCCTAACCTTCTGAGACTCCCTCCACTTAATGATGTTCCCCAGGTCCCTTAGACTTTGCTTACTTTTCTTTGATCTTTACTTTTTTCTGTTCCTCAGATTTAAAATTTTAATTGTCCTATCTTCAAGTTCACTGATTCTTCTGCCTGCTCAAATCTGCCTTTGAAACTCTAGTAAATTTTTCATTTTAGTTATTGTACTTTTTAGCTACAAAATTTCTTTTTGTTTTCTTTTTAGATTTTCTATTTCTTTATTGGTATTTCTATTTTGTTCATTCCTTGTTTTCTCCTGACTCTCTTTACATCTTCCTTTAGTTTTTGGACCTTTTAAATACAGTTTTAAATCCCTTGTCTAGTAGATCTTCCAGCAAGTCTTTTTTGGGGTATCTTTTCTCTTATTTATGTATTTTTAATCATTTCGAATGGGCTATACTTTCTTGTTTTTATGCCTTTTGTTTTTTTGTTGTTGAAAACTGCACATTTGAATCTAATAATACAGTGACTCTGGAAACATTCTCCCCTTTTCCCAGAATTTTCTGTTTGTTTTTTTTGTTTGGTTTTGATTACTGTAGGGTATCTCTGCTGAGGATCAACCTTAAGTATTGACTATGAACTTAAGTTTAAGGCATGCATTTAAGTTATTTTTGGATCTTTCCAAGCCTGTGCCTTTTGCTAGGCATATGACTTTTGAATTTCCTTTGTGCATAAAGCTGCTTTTTAATATTTGGTTCTCCCAAGGAAGAAAAACAAAAAACTGGAGGGAGGGAAATGTTCTAGTCCTTGGAAATTCCCTAGAAGTCACTTTTGCTATAGGGGCAGGGGCTTTGAACAATGGAGGAAAGTGGCTTCCATGATCTGAAGTAGCAGTCAGAGATGAGAACAGAGGCTTCAACTTGGTATTCAAAGTCCTTTGTTTTTATGGCTCAAGCCTGTATTTCAAAAGTGAGCTTTTATTGCATACCAAGTATACTTTTTACTTCTTCCATTTGTTTCCTCATTCTTTCTGGTTTCTCTCATTATATTTTAGTTAACACAAGTTGTTTCTCTTTCCCTGATTCTTTCTAATCAAATATTTTTCAACCTTTAAAACCAAGCCCAATGCTATTTTTCTGTCAGGTAAGTCCTTCGTCCTCTAGTTTCTAATATTTCTTTTGTATTTATCAGCCATTTAGGAATTTTTTTTTAAACCTGGTACTGACATTTTAAGATATACTTCAAAAAATTCTATACTTAATTAGATATCATTCTTGGATACCTAACAATGAATAAGCACTTATTTCATTAAATGCATTCCTCCAAAAATGTCACTGGTAGAAATTAAGTATTGTTATTTTCTTTTTATCTCTTCTGAACAGGGGCTCATAACCATGTACACATTTTGAATAAAATTATATTTACTTAAAATAACTAAAATATTTTTTCTAGCCCTGATATTGTTCAGGTTTTTATACTCCCCTGAAATATTTATTATTTTCTACTGTTATGTCTATTTGTATAAATATCTCCCCAAATCATTCAGCCTCTCACTAAGCACTATTTTTCTAAGATTATCATTATTATGCTATATATGAATAAGCTTACTTGTTTATTATGTCTTTCCACTCTAGAAATAAAGTCCATGAAAACAGTGGTCTGTCCATTTGTTTCCTTGCTGTTGCATCAACATTAAAAAGAATCTGTGCATTAAAATATCTATTGAATGAGTAATTTAAAATAAAATGTAAATAATATATATACCTATGGCTGATTCATGTTGAGGTTTGACAGAAAGCAGCAAAATTCTACAAAGCAATTATCCTTCAATTAAAAAATAAATAAATTAAAAAAAAGAAAAGAAAATGACAGCACTAGAATTTGAACTTCAGGTTCTCTTTACAGAACACTGTATTCCGAATTATAGTTATCATGTTGCCAAGAAAGGGGAAATTTTTGGATTTAGATTCTTTCAGAAACAGGAGGAATATTAGATACGGTAAATACTAACTGCAGTAACAGATAAACACTAAATAATTTCAAGAGGTTTAACACTGTAGAAGTTTATTTATTGCTCAATAATTCTTTTAATGTGACTGTTCAGCAGGCAGCTATCTATAAAGTCATTCAGGAATGGATCATTTCTCCAACTTGTGTTTCTACCATCCCCTAAGGCTTCAGTGTCCTTGACTAGCAGACAGGGTAAGGAGTGAGTGAAAGTTGAGATGAGGATTCCAGTCTCAGGAGGCGCATTCATCATTTCCTTCCCTAGACTGTTAACCAGAACCTAGGCATATTACCATAGATAATTATAAAATGATCTGGAAAATATATTCCAGGTACACGCTCTGAAAGAGAGGGAAATAGTTTGAAAGAAAATTTGTGTCTGCCACAGAAGACGTCAGATTAAGAATACAGATAATACAATCCTGCAAGGTTGTGAAGTGTTATTAATGTCTATTGCTTCTTTGTACCTGTGTTGAACCTATGGTTATGAAGTAGATAAATAAATGATTCCATTGTAAGCACAGTATTGATGGAGAGACCTTTATATTCATCTGCGCACATTCTGCAATACCTTGCACAGTTAGCTACTATTCATTAAATTGAATTACTTTTAATTCAATTAACTAATTAACACAAAATTTTTCATCAACGTGAGAAGTAAACAGACTTGACTTGTTTCTCAGTGGCTATGTAGCCATGATTATTTCTGTCTCTACCTAGAGAGACGTGTCGAGTTTTCTTTTTATTCTGGAATGAGAGCCCTGGCTCAAGTGAAAGTAGAAAAGTTTAGTTATATAGTGTAAGGCAAAACTACATATTTATAAAAAAGCTAGAAATGTTAAGCAACTAATTTGGATTACCATTAAGGAAAGGCAGAGCAGGAAATGAGAGAGATTCATTCGCACAGTTCTGTTTTAGGCCTGGTTAGGTGATAGATTTGGGGGTATTTATTTTAGTATGAAAGAGAAGTGAAAGTGAAAGTCTCTCAGTTGTGTCCAGCTCTTTGTGACCCCATGGACTATACTCTACATGCAATTCTTAGGGTCAGAATACTGGAGTGGGTAGCCTTTACCTTCACCAGGGGATCTTCCTGATCCAGGAATCAAGCCAGGGTCTCCTGCATTGCAGGCGGATTCTTTACCAGCTGAGCTATCAGGGAAGCCCTAAAGTTTCTGTGTGTCTGTTAGTCATTCAGTCGTGTATGACTCTTTGCAACCCCATGGAACAACCAGGCTCCTCTGTCCATGAAATTCTCCAGGCAAGAATACTGGGGTGGGTTGCCATTTTCTCCTCCAGGGGGTCTTCCCAGCCCAGGGATCAAACCTGGGTTTTTTTGCATTGCAGGCAGATTCTTTACTGTCTGAGTCACCAGGGAAGCCCTAATTACAGTATTAAAATTAAAAGAATAAATAGGAATAAGATACCACTTTGTATCCAGCAGGATGTCTACTATCAGAAAAGCTAGGGCTTGTTAGCGCTGATGAGAATGTGGAGAAAATGGACTCTTGTGCATTACTGATAAGAATGTAAAATGGTGCAACTGCTATGGAAAATCGAATGGAGATTCTTCAAAAAATTAAAAATAGGATTATCCTGTGATCCCACTTCTGAATATATGTCTAAAACAATTGAAAATAGACACATGAAAAGAGAACTGCATGCCCATGTTTATAACATTAATCAAGACATCAAAACTGGAAGCAATCCACGTGTCCAGCAATGCATGATAAGCAAAATGTGATAAATACCTGCAGTGAATATTATTCAGTCTTAAAAAGGAAGGGAATTTTGACATGTGCTACAACATGAATGACTTAAGGACATTATGATAAATGAGATAAGCCAGTCACAAAAAGACAAATGCTGTGTGATTATACTCACATGAGGTCAAATTCACAAAGACAGAGAGTGGAAGAATGATGATTGCCAGAGCCTGGGAGGAGGAGGAATGGGGAGTTGTTAGTAGGTACAAAGCTTCAGTGTTGCAAGATGAAAAAGTTCTGTGCATGGATTGTGGTGATAGTTGTAAAACCTTGTCAATTACCTAATGCCACTAAACTAAATACATTTAAAATTCTTTTAAATAGCAAATTGTAAATTATGCATGGTTGCCACAATTTTTTAAATATAGATAATTTGGAAAAGTAAATGAATAAAAGTAGACTGTTCATAGACCAATGATGATTATGCACTATGAACCAAAGATTATAATTAATTTATTTTTGTTTACCTAGATTGCTAAAGAAAAAAAAAAAGCAAGGGAAAGGGTCAATGTTTTGCATATATAATGCAAAAATAATTAATTCAGTCTCAATCCCTTCATTAAGTTAAAGACAATACCAAAATATTGCTTATAATGCCTATACAAATAATTTATTAAATGAATATTTTATTTTTCAAATGGTAGCTTTTTTCAAGTCAACAGTCTTTGATATTTTAAACTTGTGATCAAAGACCTGATTCTTCACCTCATTCTTTAACAATCGGTATTCCCCACTTTACTTCATGCTAATGTTCAATGGTCTTTTAATGTTAACATATGTTTTGGGAATTATTTACTAAATGTGGAAAGTATTCACAATCATTCCTGTGCCTAATCATCTCAGTTCATTTGGAATTCACTGCTAACATTTCTGGTTTAGTAATAAATGTGTTTACTGTATGTGTCTGATCGTTTTACTTTCTTTCAAATTATTTCAGCATTCAAAAGGAAATAATTTTGCTGAAATATTTTTCAGTTGAATAGCCTATCATTAACATGTCAAACAAAGGAGCCATTGGAAATAAAATCAGATTTTATTGGCACATGTATGGCTTTGCTGCATAAGAAAAGGAACATTTCCTTGAGATGGGTACTTTTCCACATGTTTTACATTCATTCCGGTGATGGTAAAGTCTGTAATTCTAGCAATATCATATTTAATACCAATAGATTGTAAATGTACTTCGGGTTGACCTCAGAAAAGCACCTACAATAGGATGTTGTCATTCTGGGTGTGACCATTGATTTCACAGAATATCTCTTCATAGAGGGACTATTCGGATTTTATTTTCTTTCTCTTCTCTCTTTTTTCCTTTTATTCTACAAGTATTCATTGACCTTGTTTCTTCTTCTTTTTTTCTTCTCTTTTTCTCTTCCTTTCTACTTTTTTCTTGGCTATGTTATAATTTTTCCATCTTGGCATATTTCCACCTAACGTATTTCCATTAGAATAATTTGACCTCTGTTACTTCCAAGTCTCTTTAAATAAATTCTCATCTGAAATATTTACAGAGAGCATTTATTTTGATAGACCTAGCACTGAAAAGTCACTCTGGTTTTAAGGTCAGGATAGCTAATATCACTTGTTGAGGAAAATTGAAGTTGCTTAATAAGTAAAGAAAACTCATACTGTGGCAAAATTGTTTCAGTGCATGTCAAGGGGAGTAAATCATGAGGATTATCTGAATTTTACAACTGATATGATTGTTGCACTTTGGCGCTTATTTATAGATGTATAATTTGTGTGATGTAGAAAGAGCTGATTTTCAGTGTCAACCTGCACTTACTCACAGGTGGAAGGTCGTAGGCGGCCATTTTCCATTTTAGGCTTCAGTTGACTCATCTTTTTTTTTTCTTTTTAAATATAAATTTATTTATTTTAATTGGAAGCTAATTACTTTACAACATTGTATTGGTTTTGCCATACATTGACATGAATCTGCCATGGGTGTACTGTTGAGCTGGCTCTTTAAGGTCGCTTAGTTTGAGAATTCTGCAAATTCTCCTTGATACGATTTGTTATTTTATCTCTTTAAATGGTTATGTGTGTCATTGCTTCCAAGCTATTATAATGATGCTTTACATTGCTCTTCCTAAAAAAAACACACCAATTAAAAGTCTCTTAATAAGTCAGTAGTGCTCTGTGGTTATGCATTTTTGGCTATGTACCTTCATGCTTTAGCATAATATAGTAATAACCTTTTTTTTTTTCATACAGCCTAAGAGTTAAAAGCTGAATATCACCATAATTTTTTTTAAATGGCAACAAATAGTACAGAAATGTGACCAGAAGCTCAATAAAAGAACAGATGGGAAAAAATGTACAATTATCATTGCAAAGGGGCTGTACAGGATCTCTGAGGAGAGGAAATAGCTTAGCAACCATAATAACTTAGCCGCATGATATGAAACCTACACATAGACTTTAAACAACAAACCATTTGAAGGCTGGAAGTGGTCAGGTTTAATGGCACTAAGTGAATAGGTGAGAGTAGACTCTCTGAACCAGTTGAAATGACTTTACAAACAGTCACATTTCTCTCTGATGCTTTATTTGATAGGCAGAGAAGGCTGTTTCCTTTGTGAAAACTGAGAAATTTTATGCTTCAGATTGAAAGCCATCAGTTTAGTGTGTGACATTTAAAGATACAAACTAGAGGGAGAAATGTAAATTAGAAAATGAAATATGCTGAAGGATGAGACAATCGAGCTGGAGCTGCTTTGCCCAGAATACAATTCATTTACTGAACTAGAATGAGATCAGTGGTAACATGGAAAGAGAGCTAATGTCTTGCCATACAAAACAGAAAATGAAACAAAAAACTAAGCTGTCTGGCAACATGGGCTCCAAACGATTAAAGGAAATGATCAATAAACCAGGAAAGGGGACATATTCTTGACACCAGCACAAATTAGATTTCACAATAGAGTTTAAAATAAATCCAATTTCTATTATATATATTTGCAGCATACATTTAGAACTTCTAAATTCTTTCATAAACTTCCAACCTTTCGTCCTGCTCCTGAAGTATTGATAAAAGCTATTAGCCATGGCTAAGGAATGCTTTGGAGAAGGCAATGGCACCCCACTCCAGTACTCTTGCCTGGAAAATCCCATGGACGGAGGAGCCTGGTAGGCTGCAGTCCATGGGGTTGCTAAGAGTCGGACACGACTGAGCGACTTCACTTTCACTTTTCACTTTCATGCATTGGAGAAGGAAATGGCAACCCACTCCAGTGTTCTTGCCTGGAGAATCCCAGGGATGGGGGAGCCTGGTGGGCTGTCATCTCTGGGGTCACAGAGTCAGACATGACTGAAGCGACTTAACAGCAGCAAGGAATGTTTGCACCTCTGTTTTCATTCAATCTGAAGTTTTGTTCTTTTTTTTTTTTTTTTTGTAAAAATTGTAATTAGATTATGATGCACAGAACAGCTCAATGAATTGTTACAAAGTGAACACACCCTTATAAACACTACCCACATAAAAAAATAGAACATTACTTGTGTTACAGAAGTATTCCCCAGGCACCTTCTAGTCAAAACATTTCCATCTTCTCCATGGGTATCTACTAATCATAGATACCTATGATACATAAGAGTAACCCAAGCCATAGGTTAGATTTGCTTATTTTTAACTCAATAGTATAGTCTTGCAATTCATACATATTGCTGCATACAACAGTGGATTATTTTCATTCTCTCTAGTGTTCCCTTGTATGAACATGTCACATTGTATTTATCTACTCTAATGTTAATAAACATTTGGACTGTGTACTTATGAATAATGCAGCTGTGACCATTCTTCTACTTGACTCTTCCATGTGGACATTTTTATGTAGCTTTTGAGATCCCCACAGTAAGTTGGCTGTGTCCCAAGAGAGAAGTAGATGAAGAAGCTAGACAATCTTAATACTGAAACTTGGAAATTTCAGAACATCACTTCTGCATTCCATTGTTCAAAGCAGTCATACACAGGCCAGATTCCAAGGGATGAGAAAGAAGTTCTATATTGGGAGGGGCAGAAATATTTGGAGAAATCACATCAGATGAAATTTCTGAAAATTCTTCTCAGCTTCCCAGCCATTCAGTCACCATTCTAGGTTACTCACATGGTTTGTTAAAAAACAAAAAAATTGTATCTATTGTTGGCTTCCCTTTTTTGTTAGGATTTTGGCCCCTCAAGTTCTATGTGTTTTCTAAATCTCTGATATCATTAAATCAATTTTTTAAACAACTTCTTCCACTTTTTCTAGGTATTCTTGATTTACACCAGACTAGTTGAAACAGATAAAGAAAATTTTATTCACTATTGCAAAAAGGGAGAGAATTTAACTCTGCCGGTACAAAAGTCAAGGGATATTTTACACTGTAGGGTGAACTGATGGCAAACTGCAGGGTGAACAGAAGGACACTAGCAGGGAGATTGGTTAATGTGATTAGACCAGCTGGGCTTGCTAATTTTCCCTTTTTGAAATTAAGTACCTAGTCTCCTACAGAGAATGGGATGCAGGGCTGCTATCTCCTTCAATGATTGCAGTTCAAAGGGATGGCTCCCAAATCCTTGAGAAAGACATATCTGGACTGTAAAGTGATTTGCACTTCAAAAGATCAGAGAAAGAAATCACAGCTTCAAATTTTCTGAAGTACAGGCTCTAAGAAAAGGGAGGGAAGGGACACGTAGTCGGAAGAAAGCTGTCTAAATCTTAATCAAGCTCAGGGAAACACTAAGGGTGTTTTGAACACCTTTTTCAGGCCATTTCTTGCACCTCTTTCTCTTTCTCTCTCTCTTTCTCGCTCTCATTCTCTCCTCTGGCAATCAGCTAAGCAAGATGTTCAAATAAACGATTCTCTCTGTCTTAAACTCTTTGCAAATCTCTTTGTCTAGCCTTCTCCTACTAATGATTTACATTTGCACTTAAGTATCATTTTTTGGAGAGGCTTTTCTTGATCCATCAACTTAATTGAATTGCCCCTATTTTATGTTTAATATAGATGATACAGATGTAGATATAGATACAGAATTAGTTGTGAAGGTATTTGGTTAAGTTTCCCTATTTAGCTGTACTGTCAATGAGAGCAGGGACTATATTTGTTCAACATCTCACATAGGAACTAACACATAAAAGGCACAAAATAATTTTTAAATTAAAAAAAAAAGTCAAGTCTTATTACCTCAGCCAGGTGATCAAGGTCACCATCAACAGTCATGAGTCATGTTGATATTATGCAGCCTCCATGTGATGTAATGGAAAGTGCATGTTCACTTCTGTGATCTTCATGCCTCAAACTCATAACTGCAGTCTAATCATGAAAATTTGAAGATAAGTCGCAATTGGGACACATTTTACAAAATACTAGACCAGTATTTTTCAAAATGGTCAAGGTCATCAAAACAGGAAAAGTGTGAGAAAGTGTCATAGTCAAGAGGAACAAGAGGGGACATGGCTACTAAATATAGTGCGTTGTCCCAAATAAGATTCTCAAACAGAAAAAGTACATGAGGTTAAAACTAAGGAAATCTGAATAGAGCATGAACTTTAATAGCAATGTATCAATATTCACTCAGTTGTAATAAGAATATCAATATTATTAATAGGAAAAACTAGTTGTAGGGTATATACAAGCTCTTTGTACTAACTTTGCAATTTTTCTGTAAATCTAAAATTATTCCAAAATAAAAATACTATTTAAAAGTATTCAAATCTCAATTCTGTTTTCTCTACATAAATGTTACCTGAGCATGCACTATATCCTTAATATATGGCAAGATTATGAATTCTTTGAGCTAGAATGGAGTTTAAGAATATCATGGTCCCTTTTTTCATTTTATTCATAAAGGACCTGAAGTAAAAGGGCATTAACTGACTTACTCAAGATCATATAGCCATCAAGCACAGTGTTTAAGACTGGACTCAGCCTGGGGCAACTGATAAGACTTTGTAGATACAGTGACTGTCTAGCAACTTGTATTTTTGACAAGCTCTTCAATGTTTATTTTAAGCAGTCTCATCAAAATTCCAAATTAGATGCTAAGGCCCAGATGTTGTACTACTCTTTCTATTTCTATCTTTCTCCTCTCATGGGTCACTTTGACCTCAGGTGTCCTCGGCTGTAGCTTGAAGCAGGGTTTTGGTTCTAGGCCAGAGATTTAAATCACGCCACAGCAGTGAGAGCATGGAATTCTAGTCACCAGACCACCAGGAACCAGTGGTCGGTGACTAGGCCCTGGCCCATCAGTGGTGTAGAAATGAATTACCGTATAGAGATGGAAAATAGTGAAATAAGTATTTATTAGGAGGAAAAATAGTACATGTGGATAGACACATGGGTGGGTTCAAAAAGTCACATACCCATGGTAGTTTGAGTCACTCATATGGGACATTTCTTCCAGGTTTCCTTTGGCCAGTCATCTTGCTTTACCCCGTTCTCAGTCTGTATTTGACTTATTTCAGGATTCTCCCATGTGTGCATCTCTTAGACAAGATGGATTCTAGTGAAGAGGTCTAAAGGGAGGTTGACATCACTTAGGACTTCCCTGGTAGCTCAGACGATAACAGCATCTGCCTATAATGCGGAGACCTGAGTTCGATCCCTGAGTTGGGAAGATCCCCTGGAGAAGGAAATGGCAACCCACTTCATTATTCTTGCCTGTAAAATCCCATGGACAGAGGAGCCTGGCAGGCTATACAGTCCATGGAGTCACAAAGAGTTGAACACAGCTGAGCGACTTCACTTCTTCACTATAAGGTGATGTCATCTCTTTTTGACCTCCAAGGACATCCAAGGAGCCTTCCTGTGTGTGTATAGTTGTGAAGATCTCCTTGACTTTCAGAATGAGAAATCTTTGGTCCTTTATTTCTTATCAGGGCAAGGCTCAGCTTCTCCCTCTTGCTATTTTGGAGTATCTGTCCACAGAGGATGACTTCAGCTGCTTAGCCTGGGGGCCTTCTATCTCCTGCTTCAATTTAATCTCTATAATGTGTAAAACTTTTGAACAAAGAATGGAGTATTCTAGGACAGGGGGGAGACAGTGATATTGATTGCAGGGTATCACGCTATATCAGGCTACCTGGTAGTCTGAGTCAATTCTTTAATGTAATCTAATATCATATAACATTGTTGCTTATTATGTGATTAGAAATGGAGATAATTTATTCAAGAAATAAATATTTACTAGGATTCCTACTATTTGTCAGGCATGATGAAATCAGTGGAGATATACAAATGAATGCTATCTTCTTCACATGCATAGAAGAGGTAACCATAGGTGGGGAGATATTCAGTAGCCCTTCCTTTATTTGAGATTTCATTTTTCCACAGTTTCAGTTTCCCAAGGTCCATCAAGATCCAAAAATATTAAATGAAAAATTCCAAAGACAAGCAACCCATGTTTTTAATTTCATGCCATTCTGAGTAGGATGATGAATTTTAGAGATATGATTTAGTGATAGGATTTATCCTATCCTTTAATCCTTTAATCACTTTGTAACTAGCTAGGTTATCAGATCGACTGTCATGATATTTCAGCAGAACTTGTATTCAAGTAACCATTATTTTACTTGATGTCCCCAAAGCACAAGTGTAATGATGTTGGTGATTTGGATACTCTCTTGCTGTGCCTAATTTATAAATTAAATTTTATTATAGGTACGTATGTATAGAAAAAACATAGTATATGTAGAGTTCAGTACTACCTGCAGGTTCAGATATCTACTAGGGGTCTTGAAATATAACCCCTGTGAAAAATGGGGGACTACTATATATGTGATCAAATGATTCAGGGAATTAAAGAGTTGTGATGATATAATGAGGAGACAGAACTGTAGGGGAACAGAGGAAGAAGTGGTCATTTCCCTCTTAGTATTCAGGATTGGTTTTGCAGAAGAAGTGATAATCATTGCTTATATATTCTATAATCTTAATATGATTTTTTCATGAAACTGTATTTAATTGCAAGAAGTAAATAAAACTGATAGTTGCCACCCACAATTTCTTTCTCAGTATTCCATGTTATCTCTGAGGACAGTTATTTGTCCATTCTTGGTCTGTGTGATTCAGGAATGGCATCAGTCCTAATTTCAGGGATATATCAGGAAGATTAGTTTAATCACTGACACATTATTGATTCATTAGCATAATTCCAATTATCCTGTTACAACAATCATTGGTGCAGGAATGCACGTATCTCCCAGACTGGTTTGGTCCCAATGACTGCAGGACTTCAGTGGATGACTTTTCCCTTGGAACTACTGGCAGGAAAAAGATGTGCATCATGAAGTGTCAGAGACCATCAAAGGTAGCCTGAAGTTAAACCTAACGACCAGAGGGCTAAACCAAGAGGTAGAGAAAAACAAATACCTTATGGCATTATTTGAATTCCTGGATCAAATCTGGCCTAATGTTGAATCTATGCCTAGACTTTCCAGTTGTATAAATTGATGTTTCCTTCACTAAGAAATTCAGTTTGGGTTTTGTCTTTTTCCTATATGTAGTTGGAAATATCCTACTGTACAATAAAGCAGGCAGTGTAGAAGCTAATTCACCAAAGTATACTCTGATTCAGAATACATGAGAACATCACCTACATCATTAGTGGTTGGCAAATAGTGGCCAGTGGACCAAATCCAGCTGAAACCATCTTGGCTGTCAAAAGGAATTATGGTAACTATCCCAGCATCAAAGTCTGTTTTACAAATATACTAAAACATCCAGTAAAAAAGATTTAACTTCTGAAAGTAAAACAGCAAATCTTCTGACTACAGTAGGTCTCAAAACCAGCTACTTAATCTTGATCTCCATTTGACATAAGACTGCTTTCCTTTTTATCCAGCATCCTAATCCTCCAATACTTCAGCCACTTGATGTGAAGAGCTGACTCATTGAAAAAGATCCTGATGCTGGGAAAGATTGAAGGCATCTTCAGTCAATCACTGAACCAGAGGATGAGATGGCTGGATGGTGTCACTGACTCAATGGACATGTGTTTGAGCAAATCCGAGACAGTAAGGACAGGGAAGCCTGGCGTGCTGCAGTCCATGGAGTCACAAAGAGTCAAGTATGATTTAGCAACTGAACAACAACAATACTCATTGTTGTGCATGTAAATAAATCTGTTTTGCATTATATAAAAAATCTTTCTTTGCAAAACACCTGAGCTCCCACTGGGAGGAAAAGCTTGTTAAACTGTTATAGAAGCTTATTTTATATAATCATATAAGTAACTATACAACTCTGTATAAAAATTATGTGTATATATATATAAATGTATATGTATGTGTGTGTGTGTAGTTGACTCTTTTTGACCCCATGGACAGTAGCCCACCATGCTTCTCTGTCCATGGGATTCTCCAGGCAAGAATACTGGAGTGGGTTGCCATTTCCTACTCCAGAGGGTCTTCCAGATCCAGGGATCGAACCCAAGCCTCTTGTGTCTCCTGCATTGGTAGGTGGATTCTTTACCAGTAGCAGCATCTGGGAAGCCCGTGTACATATAAGTAACTGTATATCAAATTAAGAGTGAAACTCTATAACTGTAACTATTTTTTTACTGGCATTTCAGGGCTTAGTGCTAAAAAGGCAGAAATATGCTCCTACTCACACGTTTCATATCTGCTTGTATTACAGTGACCCTGAGATGAGACCAAATTTTTTGTAATAGACACTATGCAAATTTAGCTCAAATTTTGCTAGGGAGAGTAATTCTCTGAGGTGAAATATGAGGGAAACTTAATTTTTAATAAAAATTGAGCCAATAGAAAAATTCTAATTAAAACACTATATTAATAAACCTTTATCTCTAGCTCATGAAAACATATTAAAATCAAAATTTTGTTGTGATAGATGAGCTTAATGAAAAAGGGTTCTCTAATAATTAAAATAAATCCTAACAATCTACTTAAGAATATGGGTTTTTCAACCTAATTGCCTAGGAATAAAGCTATGTTTGGCAATTAATTGCTGTGTATCCTACAGTAAGCTACTAAACCTTTCTATGCCTCTATTTCCTCATCTGCTAAAAGGAGATAATAGCAGTGAGCCAGGAGAAAGATGGGCACCAAACTGAGCAGCTGGAGTTTGTCACCTGTGAACAGATAACCCAAGATGAAGCTAATAGTGGGAGGGAAGAGAAGCTGAACCCTGCTCAGATAAAAGATAAAATACTGTATTTGTGTTTTCTTCATTCTTGAAGTCAAGAAGCTCTTCCTAACTATACATACCCAGAGAGGCTCTTTGGCCATCGAAAGGCCAAAGTCAATAGGCCTCTTCACTAGAATCCATCTTAAAAGATGTATGTGCACATATGGGAGGACCCTGAGATAAACCAAATATGAACTCAAAACCAGGCAAAGCAAGATGATTGGCCAAAGGAAACCCAGAAGAAATGTTCCATATAAATGATGCAAACTACCATGAGACTGCGACCGTATGTCTATTCACATGTACCCTTTTTTTCTCCTAATAAACACTTTACTTGTTTTACTACTTTCTTTCTTTGTGGGAATTCATTTCTACAAAGCTGAAGGGCCAGGGACCTTGCCACTGGCCACTGGGTCCCTGGTGTTCTAGTGGCTAGGATTCAGTGTTCTCACTGCCACAGCCTGACTTCAGTCTCTGGCCAGTAAGTGAAACCCTGTTTCAAGATGCTGCAGATTGAGGCCACCCCAGATAAGTAGTACCTGCCACATAGGGTGGTTGTGACTATTAAATGAAACAATACATTTAAAGTCTTTAGTACAGTGCCTGGTACAGAATAACTTTCAGTATGTGCTAGCTACTATAACTACAGTTTAGTTATATAGCCTTGAGATATCTACACTGGCTCTTTTATTGCATTATGCCTATATATTTTCTAGAGCTTAATTTATTTACTGACCAAACTCAATATTATCTAAGACATTACTCTTCAACATAAGAGATCAAAAGAAAAAATGAATCTTAGAATATTTAAAATTGTTTTTATTTCATGAGTTTCAATGAGTCAATATTTTCTGAAGCCAAAAAAAAGAATAAAATCTTTGGCTTCAAGCACGTCTGAATTAGCTTTTATGGAGTAACAGAATTTGAAAGAGAATTAAACTCTTAGGAGTGTGCTCCTTGTGGTCCAGTCTCCAAAACTGGAGGCTAATTCCCAGCAGCTCTTTTATTGTTTTGGGAGTATTAATCATCTCCATACATTTTTATGGGAGAGGGTTAAGGGGCATTTCAGAAAGCAAGATGACTGCAATTGAATTAAAATGCATAAATTAATGGGAATGTGGGTATGTAGGACAGCATGGTCATCGTTTGCATAGGAGAGGGATGACAATCCTGCTCTACGGTCTTGATTTGGAAACCTCTCCTCATGGAGGCCTATCAGATAGAAGTATACTGCCCTGACTCGGTCCTCAGACCCATATTTTGGGTTAGCAAAATATTTGATGGAAACTGTTGCCAGCAAAACATCCAGAGACTGATGATGAGGTGAGTGAAGTGATGAGAATTACAGAAGTTCTCTGACGATTACACAGGAGCTTTGCGAAAAAAATTTCTTGCTCTTGCATCAGGTCCAGACTGACACAAGTCACCATTCCTGCAGGGTATAGCATGATGGTAGTGGTTAGGAGTTCTGATTCTGCCTTCAAACTACCTAGGTTTGATCATGCCTCTATTGCATCCTAGCCACATAGACCTTAGCAAATCATTTGAAACATCTGTATCTGAATATGTAACCTAGCAGGACCCTCTGGGGCCTTCCCAGGATAGTGATGTTGAAAACGGCCTCTGTGCACTGGGGCTGAATTGAATTTCAGAGACAGAGCTTTGGGTGAACTAGAAAAGAATAGCTTTACTGTTTGGCCAGGCAAAGGAGAACACAGAGAAAACTGCATATCTCAACCCTGAGGGATTTGGTGAGGAGTTTTAGATTAATATTATATTAAATTTACATTTATATTAATAGCAATGGTTCAAGGGCAGGACTGCTGATAGGATCAGGGTGTGTGCAGGGCCAGCACTCATATAATCTGGCTGCAGGTGGTCTCTTGATGCACTTTTGTGGTTCTCAAGGTTATCGAACTGCAACCTTCTCTCTGGAATGAAGAAAGCTTCATCAAGTAGTTAACATCTTCCATTGATTGGGGATATTAGCTTTGTAGGAGAGCTCAACAATATTGTTATGTGTATCCCTTAAGGAAGAACCAGGACCCTGCCTCAAGTCTGCATTACTGTTTCTTGACTGCTCCTCCCTTCTCTCTGAATCCCTTGCCTTCCCAGGTTAGCAACTGTTTGAACCTGACTTTTGGAACTTAGGGAAGGCTTTGGAGGCTGAAGTCTATTTCCTACAAACAAGAAATGGGAAACACTGAAAGGCTTCCCTGCCCAGAATCCCCATGGGGTCCTTCTTGGTTTCAATAGAACCCTCATGTCCTCCACCTGCCTCTTGCTGTGGAAAAAGTTTAACCTCCTCGGTCTTCCCTGAGTTTCAAAGAATAAATATAATCAGAGAGGTGAGAAAATGCAAAAACAAAGGAAAACTGTCAAGCAAGACAAAATAATAATCAGTTCAGTTCAGTCGCTCAGTGGTGTCCGACTCTTTGCGACTCCATGAATCACAGCACGCCAGGCCTCCCTGTCCATCACCAACTCCCGGAGTTCACTCAGACTCACGTCCATCGAGTCAGTGATGCCATCCAGCCATCTCATCCTCTGTCGTCCCCTTCTCCTCCTGCCCCCAATCCCTCCCAGCATCAGAGTCTTTTCCAATGAGTCAACTCTTCGCATCAGGTGGCCAAAGTACTGGAGTTTCAGCTTTAGCATCATTCCTTCCAAAGAAATCCCAGGTCTGATCTCCTTTAGGATGGACTGGTTGGATCTCCTTGCAGTCCAAGGGACTCTCAAGAGTCTTCTCCAACACCACAGTTCAAAAGCATCAATTCTTCGGCGCTCAGCCTTCCTCACAGTCCAACTCTCACATCCATACATGACCACAGGAAAAACCATAGCCTTGACTGGACGAAAATAATAATAGTTTAGCCATTAAACAAAGTCAAGGATCTTTTGTTCCTCCTCAAAGGCTATAGATAGTAGTCTGAACCATATCCTTTGAACTGTTTTGCAGTACCGAAATCCCCATGCTGCCCACAAGCATGTAGACCCCAGACTGGTTGGAACCAGAAAGTTGATGTTGACTCCAGATTACCTTACCATCAACCAATCAGAAGAATATTCACAATCTTATCACATGCCCTACAAACCCCCTCCTTCCCACGCTGTCAAAAACCTTTCCCTGAAAGCCACTGGGGAGTTTGTGTTTTTTGAGCCCTCACTTCCTAGACTCCATGCTTGGCACCCCAAAATAATGTGCACTTTCCTTCATCATAACTCAGTATCAGTAAATTGGTTTTACTGCACTTAGGTGAATAGATCCAAGTTTGGTTTGATAGCAAATATATTTATCTTGCTTAAAATAACAACACCTACTCAATAGGGTCATTGTGATGGATAAGAGAATAAGAGCCCCACCTCACTACTGCTCCATACATGTCTATCACTGAGATCAGTGGTACAAAATATACACCTCGTATCTATTACCATTATTTTTATGAAAACTCCCATCACACCTCCATTTCTCCTGGAAACCTTAGAGAAGTCAAGGTTTACTAGGATTATAAACGTCCCCCTTTATCAGACAAGGCAGGCTAAGCGAAGCACTGCTTGAAGTATCCACTTAAATAGACTCTTTCACAGATATAATAAAAAGCTGTGCTTTTTTCAAGGCTGTCTCAGTCTGATTCTTTTAATAACCTTAAAATATTAGACCGAACTATACATATAGCAGGCATTTCATCATTGAGTGCTGTAATCAGAAAACCTGAATTGTGTTTAGGCTTCCACCTTGACTGACTGAAGCAGCATCCTTATTCAGTGAAATCACCCACCAGGACCATAAGGGAGGGAGAGAAGTCAGTGTCCACTGGACTAATTGTCCAGTTATTGACTGCACTGTTCAACTTGACCTTTAGGGACCAGACATCAAAGCACTGAGGTACTATTAAGTCTTTCGTTGTTTTCCTTTGAAACAGAATCTTCTTGAGATAGGCCATTTATTGTTGAAGCTTTGTGAAGAGAAAGAGGTGGGTAAGGCAGACCCAAAAAGAAAGAAGCAAATTGACTTTGGTTAATACAAACCAGTTGATTTTAGTAATCACGTTGTACTTATGTTGAAGTAGGAAAACACATGTCTGTTTAATCATGACTTAAAATTGACCAGACTAAATGAGCAGGCATTCCAAATGATAGGCTGTTAAAAAAAAAAAATTCTGTAAAGCATTTTGAGCTCAAATGATTGCATTTTTAACTTTATAAATATCAAAGACAAGGTAAAGCTTCCAACCACTTAATGCTGTAAATGATGGCAATCAATCACCAGAATTTAGGGAGGCCATTTGCAAAGAGGCTAGAAAAGATCAATACGGTCTCCTAGCAACAGAACTGCATACTGCAAGATCCTGCAGCCATCTGGGACCTTTCAATCTCTGACCTGACCCAGTAAACCAAGGCAGGGTCTCTCTCTACATTTCCAAAATGCTAACTCAGAGAACATATTTCCCAAAGACAAAGATGTCCATGCTTATCAAATAACTATGAGGAGAATGAACACTGAATGCAAGATCTCAGAATAGAGAGTTAATTAAATTATATCTGTGTCAAGAGGACATTTAATTTGACCTAGATAGCACTGCACAAGCTAAAATTGGAGGTACAAAGGAAATCAAAGGTTAGTCTTTTGCTCAGCAAATTCAAGTCTCAAACATTAACATAATAGGAGAATCACTGTGCTCTGGAGTCTAATGGTGTTTATTTTTGTTTGTTATATTAATCAGCATTGAACTATGTCTATTATATGATAAAATAATTTTCCAGATATAAAATGTCCAGTTATCTTAGCCCAAATTTGTTTTTTTTTTTTTTCTCTAATTTTATTTTATTTTTAAACTTTACATAATTGTATTAGTTTTGCCAAATATCAAAATGAATCCGCCACAGGTATACATGTGTTCCCCATCCCGAACCCTCCTCCCTCCTCCCTCCCCATACCATCCCTCTGGGCCGTCCCAGTACACCAGCCCCAAGCATCCAGCGT
>NW_011495049.1:11331657-11332318 GCF_000754665.1 Bison bison bison | reverse complement strand
AAACTGGAAATAGAACTGCCTTATGATCCAGCAATCCCACTGCTGGGCATACACACTGAGGAAACCAGAAGGGAAAGAGACACGTGTACCCCAATGTTCATCGCAGCACTGTTTATAATAGCCAAGACATGGAAGCAACCTAGATGTCCATCAGCAGATGAATGGATAAGAAAGCTGTGGTACATATACACAATGGAGTATTACTCAGCCATTAAAAAGAATACATTTGAATCAGTTCTGATGAGGTGGATAAAACTGGAGCCTATTATACAGAGTGAAGTAAGCCAGAAGGAAAAACATAAATACAGTATACTAACGCATATATATGGAATTTAGAAAGATGGTAACAATAACCCGGTGTACGAGACAGCAAAAGAGACACTGATGTATTGAACAGTCTTATGGACTCTGTGGGAAAGGGAGAGGGTGGGAAGATTTGGGAGAATGGCAATGAAACATGTAAAATATCATGTAGGAAACGAGTTGCCAGTCTAGGTTCGATGCATGACGCTGGATGCTTGGGGCTGGTGTACTGGGATGGCCCAGAGGGATGGTATGGGGAGGGAGGAGGGAGGAGGGTTCGGGATGGGGAACACATGTATACCTGTGGCGGATTCATTTTGATATTTGGCAAAACTAATACAATTATGTAAAGTTTAAA
>NW_011495049.1:11319631-11329375 GCF_000754665.1 Bison bison bison | reverse complement strand
ACCAACTCTCAGAGTCCACTGAAACCCATGTCCATTGAGTCAGTGATACAATCCAACCATCTCATCCTCTGCCGTCCCCTTCTCCTTCTGCCCTTAATCTTTCCCAGAATCAGGGTGTTTTCAAATGAGTCAGCTCTTCACATCAGGTGCCAAAGTATTGGAGTTTCAGCTTCACCATCAATCCTTCCAATGAATATTCAGGACTGATCTCCTTTAGGATGGACTGGTTGGATCTCCTTGCAGTCCAAGGGACTTTCAAGAGTCTTCTCCAACACCACAGTTCAAAAGCATAAATTCTTCTGCACTCAGCTTTCTTTATAGTCCAACTCTCATATCCATACATGACCACTGGAAAAACCATAGCATTGAGTAGCTGGACCTTTGTTGGCAAAGTAATGTCTCTGCTTCTTAAGATGCTGTCTAGGTTGTTCATAACTTTCCTTCCAAGGAGTAAGCGTCTTTTAATTTCATGGCTGCAATCACCATCTGCAGTGATTTTGGAGCCCAGAAAAAAAAAGTCATCCACTGTTCCCACTGTTTCCCCATCTATTTGCCATGAAGTGATGGGACCAGATGCCAATTCAGTGAATTAACAAGGTCAAACAGGTGATGTCAAGGGTGAACACTGGCATCTTTGGAATCAGTGAACTAAAATGGATGTGAATGGGAGAATTTAATTCAGATGATAATTATAACTACTACTATGGGCAAGAATCCCTGAAAATAACTCAGTAGCCCTCAGAGTCAACAAAACAGTCTGAAATGCAGTATTTGGGTTCAGTCTCAAAAATGATAGAATGATCTCAGTTTGTTTCCAATGCAAACCATTCAACAGCACAGTAATTCAATCTATGCCCCGAACACTGATGCCAAAAAGCTGAAGTTGACTGGTTCTGTGGAGACCTACAAGACCTTCTAGAATTAACAGCCAAAAAAGATATTCTTTTCATCACAGGGGACAGGAATGCAAAAGTAGGAAGTCAAGAGATACCGGGAGTAACAGGCAAGTTTGACCTTGAAGTACAAAATGGTTTTTCTAGTAGTTATCTATGGATATGAAAGGTGGACAATAAAGAAGGATGAGCACTGAAGAATTGATCTTTCAAATCATAGCACTGGAGAAGATTCTTAAACTTCCCTTGGACTGCAAGGAAATCAAATGGAAATAATCCTGAATATTCACTGGAAGGACTGAGGCTGAAGGTGACTCTCCAATACTTTGGTCACCTGATGCAAAGAGTCAGCTCATCGGAAAAGAGCCTGATGCTGGGAAAGATTTAAGGCAAAAGAAGAAGAGGGCAGCAGAGGATCAGATGATTGGATGGCATCACCAACTCAATGGACATGAATTTGAGCAAACTCCAGAATATAGTGAAGGAAGGAGAAGCCTGGTGTGCTGTAGTCCATGGGGTCCCAAAGAATCAGACACAGTTTAGTGACTGAACAGCAATTTATTTCTGTACCAGTAGTTTTTCAATCACGAAGTCATGTCCAAGTAGATGAAAACAATTCCTCTGAATCCCCATTCTTGACCCTACTGGAGGGGAAAATGGAGGAGGAGGCAGTTTGTGGAGCATATGTTGGTAAACTAAATTTTGGTCAAGGAAGAAATGAAAGCACATAAAATACTTAATTGTAAAATTCGTAACACATAATAAAAATAATTATTGGTATGATCTTATGCAATATAAATAAAATAAAACTTGATTTATCTTTAGTCTTGAATATACTGGCAAAATATATTTTTAAAAAGCTTAAAAATAAGCTATTTAAACTTTTGAAAACATTATTTGAGAAAATGACAATAAAATAAACCTAAGTTGAGGAAGTTATTAGTAAATATGAAGATAGTGATAATATGAATTATATTAGAAACCAGAAATACAGTAAAGCACATAGAAAAATTCAAGAGATTTTTAAAAAAACTCAATAGAGTGGACAATCTTCACTCTCAAAATCAAGGAATTTAAGAAAATCCTATAACATATAGAATTAAAAATTCATGAAATCTAAAATAGAGTTAAACAAGTCTGAAATCTGTAAGGTAAACTGATAGGCTTGAAGTTCAGGTAAAGATTAGTATTGGGGTTTTAAGCACAAGGCATGGAAACTCAGGTAAATTTTCTCTGTTTTTGTCTAAAAGAATAAGTCCTTTCTTCCTCGGGCAACTTCAGTCTGTCTGTAAGGACTTCAACTAATGGGAAGAGAACCATTCATATTATGGATGTTTATCTGCTCAATTTAAACTGATTATAAATGTTCATTACATCTAAAAATTAGCTTTACAGCAACATTTAGACTAGTGTTTGATCAAACTGCTGGGCAACATAGTCTCGCCATGTTGAAACATAAAATTAACCATAACACTGTTCTAAGCCAGCAGGACATTGAGTGACTTGGCAACTCATGATACAGACACCTGGTAAACCCAGACTAGAGCAAAGGCACCACCTGGCTGAACTCAGCTCATGTTGCCAACTCATAAATTTGATTATCATACTAAGCCCTACTAACTTTGGGATGATTTGTTACAAGCAAGTCTAACTGGTTCAAAAGTAAAGAGAAAACATAAAGATATTATTTCATTCTAAATTTGATTTATAAAGCTAAGATACTTTCAGTAAAGTCCCAAAAAACTGTTTCTTTTTGTTTGTTCAGAAATATTTAATACAGACTATAGCATAACATGCACAGGAAAGCAAAGAAATCCTCAGGAAATAAGATTAATAAATAATAAATATAAAACATGATCATTAAAAATATTTACTTAATTCTGTAGAAATAGATCAACATAACAGAAAAAGTTCAAAAGCAGACTTTGAACAAATGGTTCTCATGGTGTAACAAAACAAGGATTTAAAGTCATTAGAGATATTCAACCAACAGTTTGCATACTTGTCAAAAAACATGGTAAATATAGAAAAGATTTCATTGTTAACCTTTTATCAGTAACTGAATGCATTATAGATTAAAAATAGAAATATGAGTCAGAATATTAATAAATGTATGTTTGGAAGAATGAATAAGACAACATTTAAATAATTTTATTATGTGTTGATTTATTAAATAATATGAAAATAAAAGGAATAGAACTGGACAATATATCAACTAAAATTGCTATCTTTAGAAATCTATGATCATAGTCAAACTGGGATCCACCAGTGGTAATAACCATTTTATTAATATATAAATAGGATATTATAAATTAAAAAAAATGATTAAAAAGCAAAAGTGGATACAAAAAAGGCAATTCTCAAAGAGAAAGGCAAATTTCCTTTCTAAAAATATTTCAAATATATATAATCCATCTCATACACAAATATGAATGCAAGTTAAACTATGTTGACCTCAGAGCTTGAAAAAGGTCAAAAATGTATAGAATATATATATAGTGTGGAGGCAAATGAGGAAAAAATAATATAATCTCTTTAGGTAGCTATTCAACACTTTTTAAGTTAAAGCGCACACAGCCTTTGATTTAGTAAGCCTACTAATAGGAAATTATTCTAGTAAAAAACCCTTGGATGAATATAGTGATTTATGTAATTGTTTACTGAATAAAAATCTATGATAATAAAATACTGGAAACAATTTAAATAGCCTTGAAGAAGAAATTGACTAAAGTGTGCTGATCAAATGATGCATGTACACATATATAGACCACAGTCTTTTTTTTCAGAGTGCAGGTCTGTATACATGCAATTTGTTTCCAAAATGTAAGAAAACTGTTTCAGTTCAGCTCAGTCACTCAGTTGTGTCTGACTCTGCAACCCCACGAACCACGCCTGATCATGCCTCCCTCCCTGTCCATCACCAAATCCCAGAGTACTCACACTCATGTCCATTGAGTCAGTGATGTCATCCAATCATCTCATCCTCTGTCATCCCCTTCTCATTCAGCCTTCAATCTTTTCTATAATCAACATCTTTTCAAATGAGTCAGCCCTTAGCATCAGGTGGCCAAAGTATTGGAGTTTCAGTTTCAACATCAGTCCTTCCAATGAACACTCAGGACTGATTTGTTTAAAATGGTCTAGTTCAATCTCCTTGCAGTCCAAGGGACTCTCAAGAGTCTTCTCCAACACCACAGTTCAGCAGCATCAATTCTTCAGCACTCAGCTTTCTTTATGGTCCAACTATCATATCCATACACGACTACTGGAAAAACCATAGCCTTGACGAGACAGACCTTAGTTGACAAACTAATGTCTCTGCTTTTTAATATGCTATCTAGGTTGGACATAACTTTTCTTACAAGGAGTAAATGTCTTTTATTTTCATGACTGCAATCACCATTTGCAGTGATTTTGGAGCCCAGAAAAATAAAGTCTGACAATGTTTCCACTGTTACCCAACTATTTGCCATGAGTGATGGGACCAGATGCCATGATCTTAGTTTTCTGAATGTTGAGCTTTAAGCCAACTTTTTCACTCTCCTCTTTCACTTTCATCAAGAGGCTCTTATTTCTTCTTCATTTTCTGCCATGAGGGTGGTGTCATCTGCATATCAGAGCTTATTGATATTTCTCCCAGCAATCTTGATTCCAGCTTGTGCTGCATCCAGCCCAGCATTTACATGATGACCTCTGCGTATAAGTTAAATAAGCAGGGTGACAATATACAGCCTTGATGTACTCCTTTTCCTATTAGGAACCAGTCTGTTGTTCCATGTCCAGTTCTAACTGTCTCTTCCTGACCTGCATATAGGTTTCTCAAGAGGCAGATCAGGTGATCTGATATTCCCATCTCTTTCAGAATTTTCCACAGTTTATTGTGATCCACACAGTCAAAGATTTTGGCATAGTCAATAAAGCAGAAGTACATGTTTTACTGGAACTCTTTTGCTTTTTCAATGATCGAATGAATGTTGGCAGTTTGATCTCTGGTTCCTCTGGCTTTTCAAAAACCATCTTGAACATCTGGAAGTTCACGGTTCATGTGTTGCTGAAGCCTGGCTTGGAGAATTTTGAACATTACTTTGCTAGCATGTGAGATGAGTGCAATTGTGTGGTAGTTTGAGCATTCTTTGGCATTGCCTTTCTTTGGGACTGGAATGAAAGCTGACCTTTGCCAGTCCTGTGGCCACTGCTGAGTTTTCCAAATTTGCTGGCATATTGGGTGCAGCACTTTCACAGCATCATCTTTCAGGATTATTTGAAATAGCTCAACTGGAATTCCATCACCTCTACTAGCTTTGTTCGTAATGATGCTTCCTAAGGACCACCTGACTTCGCATTCCAGGATGCCTGGTTCTAGGTGAGTGATCACACCATCCTGACTATCTGGGTCATGAAGATCTTTTTTGTACAGTTCTGTGTATTCTTGCCACCTCTTCTTAATATCTTCTGTTTCTGTTAGGTCCATACCATTTCTGTCCTTTATTGTGCCCATCTTTGCATGAAATGTTCCCTTGGTATCTCTAGTTTTCTTGAAGAGATCTCTAGTCTTTCCCATTCTATTCTTTTCCTCTATTTCTTTGCACTGAATTCTGAGGAAGACTTTCTTATCTCTCCTTGCTATTCTTTGGAACTCTGCATTCAAATGAGTATATCTTTCCTTTTCTCCTTTGCTTTTCACTTCTCTTCTTTTCACAGCTATTTGTAAGGCCTCCTCAGACAGCCATTTTGCTTTTTTGCATTTCTTTTTTTGAGGATGGTCTTGACCCCTGTCTGCTGTACAATGTCACTAACCTCCATCCATAGTTCATCAGGCACTCTGTCTATCATATTTAGTCCCTTAAATCTACTTCTCACTCCCACTGTAAAATTGTAAGGGATTTGATATAGGTCATACCTGAATGGTCTAGTGGTTTTCCCCACTTTCTTCAATTTCAGTCTGAATTTGGCAATAAGGAGTTCATGATCTGAGCCACAGTCAGCTCTGGGTCTTGTTTTCGCTGACTGTATAGTGCTTCTACATCTTTGGCTGCAAAGAATATAATCAATCTCATTTCGGTTTGGCCATCTGGTGTAGAGTCTTCTCTTGTGCTGTTGGAAGAGGTGTTTGCTATGACCAGTGCATTCTCTTGGCAAAACTCTATTAACCTTTGCCCTGCTCATTCCATACTCCAAGGCCAAATTTGCCCATTACTCCAGGTGTTTCTTCACTTCCTACTTTTGCATTCCAGTCCCCTCTAATGAAAGGACATCTTTTTTGTCTGTTAGTTCTAAAAGGTCTTGTAGATCTTCATAAAACCATTCAACTTCAGCTTCTTAAGCCTTACTGGTTGAGGCATAGACTTGGATTACTGTGATTTGAATGGTTTGCCTTGGAAACAAACAGAGATCATTCTGTCATTTTTGAGATTGCATCCAAGACTGCATTTTGGACTCTTTTGTTGACTAATGGCTACTGTATTTCTTCTAAGGGATTCTTGCCCACAGTAGCAGATATAATGGTCATCTGAGTTAAATTTACCCATTCCAGTCCATTTTAGTTCACTGATTCCTAAAATATCCTATGTTCATTCTTGCCATCTCCTCTTTGACCACTTCCAATTTGCCTTGTTTCCTGGCCTTAGCATTCCAGGTTCCTATGCAAATTTCTCTTTACAGCGTCGGACCTTGCTTCTATCACCAGTCACATCCACAACTATGTGTTGTTTTTGCTTTGGCTCTGTCTCTTCCGTCTGTTTGTATTATTTCTCCACTGATCTCCAGTAGCATATTGGGCACCTACCAACCAGGGGAGTTCATCTTTCAGTGTCCTGTTGGTCTTTTCATATTTTTCATGGGGTTCTCAAGGCACTAATACTGAAGTGGTTTGCCATTCCCTTCTCCAGTGGGCCACGTTTTGTCAAAACTCTCCACCACGATCCGTCCACCTTGGGTGGCCCTACCGGATATGGCTTAGTTTTCATTGAATTAGACAAAGCTGTGGTCCATGTGATTAGGTTGGTTAGTTTTCTGTGATTGTGTTTATGGGATGATAAAATTTGTATACAGTGAAGTTTATATATGTAAGCAGATAAATTGAGAGATGACAAATGTCCACAATATGACAATTATCTCTTTCTCCTTATCCTTGTATTTCCCTTTCTCTCTCTCTATGTTTACAATATTTAAAGTATACACTTTTATATATGTATGAAAAATCAAAGTGTTTATAAAGATGTTTGAAGGCATTCAAGAGGTAGCTAAATTATGTCTCCCTCGGGGGAAAATTAATATGTGATGAGAAAATAAATTTAGCTTAGCATTTATCCTTTGTTAAAAATGTTTATATTTTATCATGTACATGTACTATTTTCATATTTTAAAAACTTAAATATTCTAAGGAAATTCTGAATTTCCTTCTTTCTTTTTAAAATTTTAACTTTGTGGTCTTATTCACTAAACTCTAGTAGAAGGTCTGTAAACTTCTGTTACCTTCAGTGTTTCAGTTTCCTTTTGGTAAAGTTAAATGTGTAAAATACAGAAATACATTGTACCCTGTGAACTTTGAATTTAGATTAACAATGGATTTTTTAAATTACAGATATCTGCCAGCTATTGTATGGCATATATAATTTGTTAGATCTGGCAATTGTAACTTTCGTCTGAAAATGCAAGAAATATGATTGTATAATTATGCTGATCATATAATTTATTGTACAAATCAGAACACTTTTGAAAGTACAATTGTTCATATCTATAATTACCTGATTTCAGTAGACATAAACTAGATCTAAGCTTGGAAATCTGGGGAGTTAGGACTGAGATAGGAATGTTTGAAAGAAGCTTGTTATGCTAAAATGCTGAGCACTGACTATGGTTCTCTGTTGGACCAAAGCTACTAATGAGCATTGCTCCTACTGCCTCTTACCACTAACTCTGGAAGGATCAGAGTTTTTCTGGTATCTGCTAGATGCAGATACTGTTCAATTGCTGTGGAGAATGGAACAAGTGAATGATAGCAATTGTGTATGGTAATAGTTTCTTAATATCATTTCCAAAGAAGGAAAGTAAGATATTAAGAAGAAAGCTGAAACAATAATCATTATCTCACTAATGTTTTCAATCTTTAAAACATGTTGCTGTTATATGATCCACATATCACTTGAGTATGCAGCATACTGGGAGCAGCTTCACAATTTATACTTACTGTACCACAGAATAGAAAGCCATATTGTCTGGAGAAGGAAATGGCAACCCACTCCAGTACTCTTGCCTGGAAAATCCCATGGACAGAGGAGCTTGGTGCACACTACTGTCCATGGGGTTGCAAAGAGTCGGGCACGACTCAGCGAAAAGAAAAAAAAAAAAAAAAAAGAAATCCATATTGTAACAGATTAGACTGAGGACTGTTAAATTATAAAAACAGTAGTACAGATTGGAGTCCAAGAGAATTTGAAGAGTATTTAAGAGACTACTTTAAAAAGGCAGTTTCCTCATGAAAGTTATATTTTAAATGCAGTGACCTGTGAAGAAAATTCTGCTCTTTAACCTTGTAGGCTTTTAGAAGATTTATTGACTGTGAGGAGGAAAGAGTTAAAAATTGTGTTTATTTTATTTTATATTTTGATAACTTCCTTACAAGTCTAAAGGGAAGAGAAGAACCATGAGCTCTCTCCTATCTTTTTTTTTTTAATGTACCATGTAAGATTAAAAGGAAAGAAGAGAAAATCAACTAGAAAAGTTACATTAACAGATAATCTATAATTAGCTAATATTTATATGATGGTTAGGATATTAACTTTTATAAATCATTCAGCTTTATAAATATGATTATTGGATTATCCACCAAAGACTCAATATAAGTGGTGTGCACATTCAAATCAGAACAATGTTGCAAGTACCAGTGTAAAAGTATGTGGCAGAATGTAGCAAAACCAAAAGATATAATACCAATCCCTGTAGATAGTTATTGAATTCTGAAAAAAAGGGTTCTGCTTTTGTTTTATTTTGCCCTGAGATGTCTATCACCTTCCAGTGAGGAACAGTTCTATACTGATGAGCCAGGAAAGAAGCAGGCAGTCAAATAAATACTCTGACTTCACCCTCTAATATCCTGCCATGAGTTCCTATTGATCCAGAGCACAAAGGACACAAATGTAATAATTAATATTAATCAGATAAGCCTTTTGGGATAGAGAGGGTGGTGGAGAAGAGCAGAGAGTATATCTGGAAGGGAAACATAGGATATACAGTATATATAAATATTAAATATGTCTTCAGTTCAGTTCAGTTCAGTCACATAGTCATGTCTGACTCTTTGTGACCCCATGAATCGCAGCACGCCAGGCCTCCCTGTCCATCACCAACTCCCGGAGTTCACCCAGACTTACGTCCATTGAGTCAGTGATGCCATCCAGCCATCTCATCCTCTGTCGTCCCCTTCTCCTCCTGCCCCCAATCCCTCGCAGCATCAGAGTCTTTTCCAATGAATCAACTCTTCACATGAGGTGGCCAAAGTACTGGAGTTTCAGCCTTAGCATCAATCTCCTTGCAGTCCAACTGACTCTCAAGAGTCTTCTCCAACACCACAGTTCAAAAGCATCAATTCTTCGGTGCTTAGCTTTCTTCACACTCCAACTCTCACATCCATATATGACCACAGGAAAAACCATAGCCTTGACTAGACAGACCTTTGTTGGCAGGGTAATGTCTCTGCTTTTCAATATGCTATCTAGGTTGGACATAACTTTCCTTCCAAGGATTAAGTGTCTTTTAATTTCATGGCTGCAATCACCATCTGCAGTGATTTTGGAGCCCAGAAAAATAAAGTCTGACACTGTTTCCACTGTTTTCCCATCTAGTTCCCATG
>NW_011495049.1:11308462-11319385 GCF_000754665.1 Bison bison bison | reverse complement strand
GGAATAAGCAGGGTGACAATATACAGCCTTGACATACTCCTTTTCCTATTTGGAACCAGTCTGTTGTTCCATGTCCAGTTCTAACTGTTGCTTCCTGACCTGTATATACATTTCTCAAGAGGCAGGTCAGGTGGTCTGCTATTCCCATCTCTTTCAGAATTTTCCACAGTTTATTGTGATCCACGAGGTCAAAGGCTTTGGCATAGCCAATAAAGCAGAAATAGATGTTTTTCTGGAACTCTCTTGCTTTTTTGATGATCCAGCCAATGTCGGCAATTTGATCTCTGTTTCCTCTGCCTTTTCTAAAACCAGCTTGAACATCTGGAAGTTCATAGTTCACATATTGCTGAAGTCTGGCTTGGAGAACTTTGAGCATTACTTTACTAAGGTGTGAGATGAGTGCAATTGTGCGGTAGTTTGAGCATTCTCTGGCATTGCCTTTCTTTGGGATTGGAATGAGAACTGACCTTTTCCTGTCCTGTGGCCACTGCTGAGTTTTCAAATTTGCTGGCATATTGAATGCAGCACTTTGACAGCATCATCTTTCAGGATTTGAAATAGGTCAACTGGAATGCCATCACCTCCACTAGCTTTGTTCATAGTGATGCTTTCTAAGGCCCACTTGACTTCACATTCCAGGATGTCTGGATCTAGGTGAGTGATCACACCATCATGATTATCTTGGTCATGAAGATATGTCTTAGACACAGGAAATTGTGTTAGGTGTGGAGAAAATTAGCAGGATAGAGTTTAATCTTTCAAAATAGAAAAGCTTATTTCATAAGCCTTGCCATTGATTAAATATTGAGGAGAAGGGGAAGAGCTAAGAATGTCATACACCATTCCCTCCCATATACACAAATAATGCTTGTTTTCCAACATTCAGTTTTTCAGAAAATTTAGTTTCTGTACTTTAACAGCTATCCACTAAAATGTTTCATGTTTATGACCATATGAAGATTTTATGTTATTTCAAGATCACATTAAGTTTTTACCTAGTCCCTATATCAAATATTTAGCAAGATGGACACAGAGATTTCAATAGTTCCAACCCTGGTATTTTGAAAATAAACTGTCTTTTACCCATTTCAACTAATCTACAACACAAATTGCTGGTAATTGCTTTAAGCTTATTTTTACCTCACCTTCATATTCACAGTGTAAATGTAAATCTCAATTTTAATCTTTTCCCACCTCCCCAACTAATGTAGGAAGAATCTCTGATTCATAGCTACAGATAAATACATAATTTCTTCTGAAGTTTTTTTCAAAAATAAGGAGTATATACTTTTCTAAAGATTATTTGCATTTCCCTTGAATATTTTAACCCATAATAATGATTAAAAAAATGTGTTTCTATATACCAACAATAAATAATCCAAAAAGGATATTAATAAAGTAATTATATTTATAAGAAAATATAGAATAATAAAATACAGAGGAATAAATTAAGCCAAAAAGATGAGACTTATATACACTGAAGCCTTTAAAATATTTCTGAAAGAATTTAAAGATATAAATAAATGAAAAGACATTCCATGTTCATGAGTAGGAAAACAAAATTGTTAAGATTCAACACAATCACTACCAAATTGAACTGCCTTTTTGTGTATAAGTTAATATGATATTATGTATACCATATATATGATATTGACTGTTTTCTCTTGGAAACTCTAATATAGTATCAAAGGACACTATCAAAAGAATGAAAGACAACCTGCAGATTGGGAGAGAATACTTGCAAACCATGTATCCAATAAGAGTTTCATATCCAGACTATGTAAAAGATACATGTAACTCATAACAAAAAGACAAACAAGTTTAGAAATTGGCAAAGAACTTGAAGAGACACTTGTCCAAATAAGATATTCAAATAGCCAATAAGCAAATTAAAAGATTTCAAGATCATTATTCATTGCTGCTGCTGCTGCTAAGTCGCTTCAGTCATGTCCGACTCTGTGCGACCCCATAGACGGCAGCCCACCAGGCTCTGCCATCCCTGGGATTCTCCAGGCAAGAACACTGGAGTGGGTTGCCATTTCCTTCTCCAATGCATGAAAGTGAAAAATGAAAGTGAAGTCGTTAAGTCGTGTCCGACTCTTAGCGACCCCATGGACTACAGCCTACCAGGCTCCTCTGTCCATGGGATTTTCCAGGCAAGAGTACTGGAGTGGGTCGCCATTGTCTTATCCCATTATTCATTAAGAAAATTCAAATCAGAACCACTATTAGGTGCCACTTCACAATAACTAGGATTATGACAATTTAAAAAACAATAAAATAGTCTGAAAACATATGCAAATTTTGAAGCCCTTTTAAATTACTGATGGGAATGTATAATGGTACAGTCACTCTGAGAGACAGTGTGGCAGTTCCTCTAAACATAGAATTACTCTATGACTCAACAATCCCATTCTTGGGTATATACCCAAAGTAATTGGATGTAAGTGCTCAAATATTCATATACTAATGTTCATTACAGCATTATTCACAAAAGCCAAAAAATGAAAGCAGTCCAAGTTTCCACCAGATTAACAAATAAGCAAAAATCCCTTACAATGGGATATTCTTCAGCTATAAAGAGATGTTCTGATACATGTTACTACATGGATGAATCTTGAAAACATGCTAAGTGAAGCATTCTAGACACTAAAGGAGAAATGTTATATGATTCCATTTATATAAATATATAGAATAGGAAAATCCATAGACCTAGAAGGTAGATTAGAAGTTACCAAGAGCTGGGAAAGAGGAGAATGGGGATTTATTGCTTAATAGTCAAAAGGTTTCTGCTTGGGCTGATGAAAACATTTTTAAAAGAGTGGTGATATAGTATACAATATTGTGAATGTAATTAACATCACGGAATTGTACACTTAAAAATGAAAAATTTTATGTTTTACACATAAATATACCTTACCACAAAAAATGAAACAATGATTCTTATCTTATAATGGAAAAGGGGTTTGCAAGTATAATAAATAGGCCACTAAGCCTCATTGAAAACATGATAGTTGACAATGACATGAAGTATTTGGAGGTATTATCTCTGTAGAATTATCTGGTGGCATCATGTCCCTAAAACAGAAGCTTATTCTATAGTCTCCTGCAAGCCCATATGATTTAAGTAAAATGGGGGAATGGAGGCAAAAATTGAGGTCATAGATTTTAAAAAGGTGTATAAAAATGGAAATACATGTAATAAGAATGCAACATGTAGACAATATGGCATGATACAACTTTATTCAGTATTCTGCTGCTGCTAAGCCACTTCAGTCGTGTCCGACTCTGTGCGACCCCAGAGACGGCAGCACACCAGGCTCCCCCGTCCCTGGGATTCTCCAGGCAAGAACACTGGAGTGACTTGCCATTTCCTTCAATGCATGAAACTGAAAAGTGAAAGTGAAGTCGTTCAGTTGTATCCGACTCCCAGCGACCCCATGGACTGCAGCCCACAAGGCTCCTCCATCCATGGGATTCTCCAGGCAAGAGTACTTGAAGTGGGGCGCCATTGCCTTCTCCATAATTCAGTATAGTTCATGCAAAAGCAGAAAAGTTTGATTTTTAAATGGAAAGCAAAGTTAATTTTTTGTCATGATCCATCCATCAAAAACAGAATGAAAAAACCATGGGCATTCTTTTGGGAAAGAGTTCAAAATAGTTTTTCAGGAAAGATTTATTTTTTTTTCAGTCATTACTATCATTTCTCATTTACTCCTTAAGGAAGAGAGTGGGACCATATATTTAAAATATTTTTTCTGAGGTGCTCAATACATTCCAAATAGATGCAGTTACATCCTCTACCCTGAAGTCACCTTATGATGTCTGTAACTCCAAAACACTCATACAAACAATGCACGATAATGTACTTCGTTCCAAGGGGTTGTATAGATTTACTATTCATGGAATTTCGTGTAGATTACTTCTTTAGGTTTTTTCCTACACATTTTAGAATTAAACTCAGAAGAAAAGCTTCTTGAACACTGGGGGCTGGGGACACAAGCAATTAATTAACCAATCTTTTTTTCTGCAGAGATAATCATCTTGTAAGCAAATGTTTTTCTTCTTTTTTTTCCTGTAAATATTTATTTAGCAGAAATGTTAAAGGTTTTACCTTAGATTGACTACCAGGATTTTCTTTAAAGTAAGCCATGTAAGAAAACAATTCTCAGATTATATATATATATATATTAGCACCCCTGTTCCTGTAGAATTTTGTTGTTGTTTTTAAGGAACAGAAGAGTTTAAAAAAAAAACAAACACCTTATGCATATCCATAGACTAAGGGAATAGTACTTGTAAGTCCCCATAACTCAAAGAGTGACCGTGCAAAGCCACAATTCTAGTATTAGTCTCTAGAAATAATGTAAAGAAAACATTAACAAGAAAAATCTTTCTTTATTGTCCATTACTCATTGTTAAAGAGTTCAGTAATGTGAAAGAGAGTTGTCCTTTCTTTCAATATACACTTACTCAGTTAGCAATACTTTTTAAACATGTCTGTTAAGTGTATGATCCTGCTGCTGCTGCTGCTGCTGCTGCTAAGTCGCTTCAGTCGTGTCGGACTCTATTCGACCCCATAGACAGCAGCCCACCAGGCTCCACCGTCCCTGGGATTCTCCAGGCAAGAACACTGGAGTGGGTTGCCATTTCCTTCTCCAATGCATAAAAGTGAAAAGTGAAAGTGAAAATGAAGTTGTGTCCGACTCTTAACGACTCCATGGACTGTACCCCTCCAGACTCCTCCATCCATGGGATTTTCTAGACAAGAGTACTGGAGTGGGGTGCCATTGCCTTCTCTGAAGAAAAAGGCTAGGAAGTGGCGAATCTGGTCTTTCCCAATAAACTTCCTCTGACTTTCTTTTAGTCACTATTCCTGTAAGGACACATACATATTAAAAATGAGAAGCTTAATTCTCCCTGTTGAAAATAAGAGATTTTCTTCCTCTCATTTTTTTTAAAGATATTTTATTTTTTTTTATTTTATTTTATTTTTAAACTTTACAATATTGTATTAGTTTTGCCAAATATCGTCTCCCAAATCTCCCCACCCTCTCCCTCTCCCACAGATCTATACATCAGTGTCTCTTTTGCTGTCTCGTACACAGGGTTATTGTTACCATCTTTCTAAATTCCATATATATGTGTTAGTATACTGTATTGGTGTTTTTCTTTCTGGCTTACTTCACTCTGTGTAATAGTTAAGTACTTTCTCCTCTCTTTGAAATGTAAATAATTTTGAAAACTAGATTGGCATTTACTCAGATTTCCTACCTAGGAATGTCTTTCTCAGAAACCTGGAAGCTATCCCTATAAAATGTAACATCAAGGAAGATAACACCCCTATCTCCCAGTTTCTGTGAGAGGATAGGAACTCAATTTTGGTGGGCAGAAACTTGCTCCAAGTTGCTAAACTACTCCGTCATAGACATGAGAATTTTTTTTTTCTCTAGATAACACCAATTAGCTAGCATAACCCATTACCAGGTAAAGATAAAGTTAGGATATACTACTTGTCACGAATGGTTCTGTCAGGACTTACTTGAAAACCATTTGCTGTTTACCTTAAAAATATGTCTGTCATTGATTGCAGTTGTTGTCTATATAAATGGATTAGATTTCTGTCTTTACAATTTCAGCAGATTGCCTGTGATGGGCACCACTAATTAAATAATAAAAATGTATTCTTCCTCTATTCCCTTTGTGGAGTGCTCCTTGGTTGGGAGAAATTGTCCTTTTAATTATTCTTCTGCAATACTCTATAAGTAGCCTATCTCTTCTTCTTCCCTCTTCCTTCTTACCTTTGTTTCTTTCCTTTAACCCTTCAAAAAATTAAGTAATGTGTCAGAAACTGGATAAAAGATATTTAACATATGTTTAAATTTAATTCAATATATTTGTATATTGCATTGTTGGGAAATAACTACAATGATGGGTACTTTTTTACACAAAATTGAGTAAGATGAACCTTTGTCTTCAAGAAACTGTCAGAAGAGAAAGAATGAAAAATTCTCTTACCCTTTGGCTAACATCAAATGTAGCATCTGTTCTTACCAGTTTAACATCTGATACATCCTCTATCTGACGACAATATATTAAAAGGATTCTTGGAACTAGGAGTTTGAATCGGAGGCTCAGATGGTAAAGAATCCACCTGCAATGCGGAAGACCTGAGTTCAATCCCTTGGTTGGGAAGATCCCCTGGAGAATGGAATGGCAACCCACTCAAATATTCTGGCCTGGAGAATTTCATGGACACAGGAGCCTGACAGGCTACAGTCCATGGGGTTGCAAAGAGTTGTACACCATAGCAACGTTCACACTTACACACACAGGGGTAATGGAATGATAGCAGTGTATGTGTAAGATTCTCTGTAGTGCAGTGGTCAAGTGCAGAGATTGTCACCCCAGGCTCTCTGAATTCAACCCAGTTTTACCACTTATAATACTTTTGCCAAACTCTTCTGTGCCCCAGTTATCTATGAATGGAATAATGTTATCTAATGCATAGGGCTGTTGTGAAGATTAAGTGACTATGTGAATTGTGACCTTTACAGCTCTGAGCCAATTATAGGAGTCTGTAAGAAGAACACAAATAACCCATTCTGGGCAGTGGTTTCCATGAATTCTGAAGATACACAGTGTAGAGATGTGAAACAGTACTATACGTATGTGGAGAAGCATTTTTGACTCAGGGTTCTGGGGAGTTAAATTACAGGACCCAGGTCATCATGAGGATCATCTTTGCAATATTTAAGAGGTTTCTCCTTAGTGAGGAGTTCCAGAAGGAATTTACCAGGATGTATAACAACCAGATTTGCAGTTAGATATGGCATAATCATGGAAAAAGCAAGAGAGTTCCAGAAAAGCATCTATTCTGCTTTATTGACTATGCCAAAGCCTTTGACTGTGTGGATCACAATGAACTGTGGAAAATTCTGAAAAAGATGGGCATACCAGACCACTTGATCTGCCTCTTGAGAAATTTGTATGCAGGTCAAGAAGCAACAGTTAGAACTGGACATGAAACAACAGACTGGTTCCAAATAGGAAAAGGAGTTCGTCAAGGCTATATATTAACACCCTGCTTATTTAACTTATACGCAGAGTACATCATGAGAAATGCTGGACTGGAAGAAGCACAAGCTGGAATCAACATTGCTGGGAGAAATATCAATAAGCTCAGATATGCAGATGACACCACCCTTATGGCAGAAAGTGAAGAGGAACTCAAAAGCTTCTTGATGAAAGTGAAAGTGGAGAGTGAAAAAGTTGGCTTAAAGCTCAACAGTCAGAAAACCAAGATCATGGCATCCGGTCCCACCACTTCAGGGAAATAGATGGAGAAACAGTGGAAACAGTGTCAGACTTTATTTTTGGGGGGCTCCAAAATCACTGCAGATGGTGACTGCAGCCATGAAATTAAAAGACGCTTACTCCTTGGAAGGAAAGTTATGACCAACCTAGACAGCATATTCAAAAGCAGAGACATTACTTTGCCAACAAAGGTCTGTCTAGTCAAGGCTATGGTTTTTCCTGTGGTCATGTATGGATGTGAGAGTTGGACTGTGAAGAAGGCTGAGTGCCGAAGAATTGATGCTTTTGAACTGTGGTGTTGGAGAAAACTCTTGAGAGTCCCTTGGACTGCAAGGAGATCCAACCAATCCATTCTGAAGGAGATCAGCCCTGGGATTTCTTTGGAAGGAATGATGCTAAAGCTGAAACTCCAGTACTTTGGCCACCTCATGTGAAGAGTTGACTCATTGGAAAAGACTCTGATGCTGGGAGGGATTGGGGGCAAGAGGAGAAGGGGACGACAGAGGATGAGATGGCTGGATGGCATCACTGACTTGATGGACGTGAGTCTGAGTGAACTCCAGGAGTTGGTGATGGACAGGGAGGCCTGGCGTGCTGTGATTCATGGGGTCGCAAGGAGTCGGACATGACTGAGCAACTGATCTGATCTGATGGCATGACACCAGCTTATAAAAAGATAAATTTTGACTCATTGGTAATAGGGGAGATAAGAATACTGTAGGATTCAAAAGTTTGATTGATGATTTTATGCTCTGAAACTCCTAAGTATGCTTTTAAATTATACAAAATAATAAAACTTATAAATTCATTTCTGAAAGTTGAGTGGGCAGATGATCTATTTTCCCTTGTTTAAGGCTGCTGTATCTCAGCATTAAGAAAAATTGTTTTTCTTATTTTGCCTATTTAATTTTTGACACTGTAGGCTGTGGATATTAATCATCAACAAGATCTGGTGAATTTTTCTTATCTGTTAAAACAGGAATCTATTTATTTATATAAGGAAAGAAAACTTAACTATCTCACTTCAATTTTAATGTATAATATTTGATATGGTAAGTATTCTGACAGCTAATATCTTCATGCATTAGTATCCATCATACCTGGAATTAAAAAAAAAAAAAAAACAGTTGTACCCATACATATAAGCTTGGTAGTTATTAATGAACAACTGCTTGATCACATTTCTCTCCAAGTGATCAGACAACATTTAGAAAAACATAAATAACATACAGAGGGACTTGCACAAAAGTCTAGACATTGGATTTGTTTGTGAAATTCACACTATCATACTGACATGCCATATACGTGTTTCTTGGTTTCACAGCAAAGCAATCTCTTGTCTATAGCTAGATCAGAATAAAGAACTCTAGTTCTGACATTTGTCACTTTATATAGAGTCTTTACACCTAACTGACCTCTTCATATACACATGTGCAGCACAGGGATGCTTTTCTCTTAAATGTAGCATTCACATAAAATATACAGATGCAACGCTACTCAGAGGTAATCAAGAAACCTGTCACAACAAATCCACATACTCAAATACCATGTCTGTTCCTTACTGCCCTTAGAGCACTTCAATTTCTAATTGAAATATACATTTTATGTATTTCAAAGAATTTTAGGCTGGAAAAATGGCTAACTCTAATACAATTAAAATCATAAAAATATGAAATTTATAATGAATCCCCTCAATGTTTTACAATGAAGTTTTATATTTTGTTATGTAAATCTACATGCTATAATCTTTTCATCTTGTCAGCTTTTGCCAATTCAGAAATGCCTTCATATCTTTTCTTGATGTATTTTCCTTAAAGGGAAAGTAGAAAAATGTGCATGACAATAATTTAAGTAATGAGGAGTGCAATGAAAATATAATAGCTTACAAAACCAAAACTAGTGAGATAAAGAGAGAAAATGAAAATAAACAAGGAAAGAGAACATAGGAGTGGAAGAATATGATACAAATACTGAGATATCAGAGGAGTAAATAGGTTTGTTTGAAAATGCCCATGTTATCAGTAAACAAAAAATGAAACAATCACATAGAAAATAATGTAAGCTACATTCAGAATATTTAATGTGAAGCTATGAATTCTGATGTGAAGCTAAGACAACTTCAGAAAAGTAAGTAGTTTCCCAAGAAAGCCAATGATAATATCACCTTTTAAATTTTCATGCTGAACAGCTGGTATACATTGTTACATAAACAGAAATAATATAAAACTGGTTGAATAAATCCAGAAAAGAAGAAATTATGATATATTTAAGATAGTGCTATGGTTTAATGTTAGAATTTCATATTTTTGAAGCATTTTTCAATTTTTATAAGCTCAGCTGTGTAAATAAATCTATCCATGTTAAAGTTATATTTTCTCTTTTCAGTTCTTAAAAATGTAACATATTTGAATGACTACTACTAACTGTGTCTTAAAAGAATTAATTTGCACATTAATTTTCCTTTCATTTGAGTGATAACAAAGTTTTCCATATTAAATGGTAGAGCTCATGACAAACGTGCAACTTTAATCAATTTATCTAACATTGATCTACTGATTTGTTGTCACACCTACCCATTTCATAGCCTTTCCCACCTTTGATAATGACAATTGCATTTTCTTAGTTGCCTAGGCCAAAAATCTTGTATCATTCTTCAGTTGAGTTCAGTCGCTTAGTTGTGTCTGACTCTTTGCAACCCCATGGACTGCAGTAAATCAGGCCTCCCTTTCCATCACCAAATCTCATAGTTTACTCAAACTCATGTCCATTGAGTTGGTGATCCCATCCAACCATCTCATTCTCTGTTGTCCCCTTCTCCTTCCGCCTTCAATCTTTCCCAGAATCAGGTTTTTTTCCAATGAGTCAAATTTTCACATCAGGTGGCCAAAGTATTGGAGTTTCAGCTTCAAAATCAGTCCTTCCAATGAATACTCAGGACTGATCTCTTTTAGGATGGACTGGTTGGATCTCCTTGCAGTCCAAGGAACTCTCAAGAGTCTTCTCCAACACCACAGTTCAAAAGCATCAATTCTTCAACACTCAGCTTTCTTTATAGTCCATCTCTCACATCCATACATGACTACTGGAAAAAAAAACTGCCTTGGCTAGATGGACCTTCGTTGGCAAAGTAATGTCTCTCCTTTTTAAAATGCTGTCTAGGTTGGTCATAACTTTCCTTCCAAGGAGTAAGCATCATTTAATTTCATGGAATGTTTCTACTTCTTTCAAACCCAAAATCTTATCCATACATTTTGACATGTTTATCTTTTAATACTAGTCAGTTCATTTCAGTTCAGTTGCTCAGTCATGTCCGACTCTTTGCGACCCCATGAATTGCAAAACGCCAGGCCTCCCTGTCCATCACCATCTCCTGGAGTTCACTCAAACTCACATCCATCCAGTCGATGATGCCATCCAGCCATGTCATCCTCTGTCATCCCCTTCTCCTCCTGCCCCCAATCCCTCCCAGCATCAGGGTCTTTTCCAATGAGTCAACTCTTCACATGAAGTGGCCAATTTAGCATCATTCCTTCCAAAGAACACCCAGGCCTGATCTCCTTTAGAATGGACTGGTTGGATCTCCTTGCAGTCCAAGGGACTCTCAAG
>NW_011495049.1:11293985-11308362 GCF_000754665.1 Bison bison bison | reverse complement strand
CATCTGCAGTGATTTTAGAGCCCCTCAAAATAAAGTCTGACACTGTTTCCACTGTTTCCCCATCTATTTCCCATGAAGTGATGGGACCAGATGCCATGATCTTTGTTTTATGAATGTTGAGCTTTAAGCCAACTTTTTCACTCTCTTCTTTCACTTTCATCAAGAGGCTCTTTAGTTCTTCACATTCTGCCATAAGGGTGTTGTCATCTGCATATCTCAGGTTATTGATATTTCTCCTGGCAATCTTGATTCCAGCTTGTGCTTCTTCCAGTCCAGCATTTCTCATGATGTACTCTGCATATAAGTTAAATAAATAGGGTGGCAATATACAGCCTTGATGTACTCCTTTTCCTATTTGGAACCAGTCTGTTGTTCCATGTCCAGTTCTAACTGTTGCTTCCTGACCTGTATACAGGTTTCTCAAGAGGCAGGTCAGGTGGTCTGGTATTCCCATCTCTTTCAGAATTTTCCACAGTTTATTGTGATCCACACAGTCAAAGGCTTTGGCATAGTCAATAAAGCAGAAATAGATCTTTTTCTGGAACTCTCTTGCTTTTTCCGTGATCCAGCGGATGTTGACAATTTGATCTAGTCAAGCTACCACCATTTTTATATGTTATTTCAAGAGTCTCCCATGAAGGGAAGAATTCAATATACATTTACTGAATTAATTACTGGGTTAGTGAGGATTAACATCATTGGTCTAAAAACCTTCTGGCCAACTAGCAGTCTTCAGTATAGAAATATCTCAGCCTTAATTTTTTATCAAATATTGAAATATCATGTGTTCACTTAAGTGTAAGTCATACCTGTTGTTTAGTTGCTGAACTGTGTGTGACTCTTTTGAGATCCCATGACTGCAACCCACCAGGCTCTTCTGCCTGTGGTTTTCCAGTCCAGAATACTGGATTGGTTTGCCATTTCCTTCTCCAGGGGATCTTCCCAACCCAGGGATCAAACCTATATCTCCTGAATTACAGGAAAATTCTTTACCGCTGAGCCACCTGAAAAGACCCAGGTAATTTCTAGAACAATAGAAAAGCACCATTTTCCCCATAAGAAACTACTTTGATTTACAAATGCTGCTAAAGATAATGTTGTATTGCTCTGTCACAGTTGAGGTTAGTTAAAGCTGACAGCAAATTAAATAACTACTTATCACTGGTTGAATTCAAGCTGCAGGATAATTAAAAGCCTGCAAATTTACTTTCAGTCAAATATGAGTAAAGAAGCGAGGAAGAGAAACTGCAAGAGATATTCTAATTTTCCCTGGGCTTTTTGATGATCATTCATACACCAACTTTCAATACAGTGTATTTTGTTTAGAGTACACAAGGAGGTATGGACTCAATTGCATTTATATAATAAGTTACCTTAATTATTTGTCAGAGATAGGAAAAACATTCAACCTAAATAGTTTTAAAATTTAATGCATTCTATATTCAAAAATTGGAGAAGGAAACGGCAACCCACTCCAGTACTCTTGCCTGGAAAACCCCATGGATGGAGGAGCCTTATAGGCTACAGTCCATGGGGTCGCAAAGAGTCAGATATGACTGAGCGACTTCACTTTCACTTTTCACTATCATGCACTGGAGAAGGAAATGGCAACCCACTCCAGTGTTATTGCCTGGAGAATCCCAGGGATGGGGGAGCCTGGTGGGTTGCTGTCTATGGGGGTCACACAGGGTTGGAAACAACTGAAGCAACTTAGCAGCAACAACATATTCAAAATTATCTGTAAGGGATTTGTATTAAACAACTGGCTTCATTAAGTAATCATTGATTATCAGATTAAACTTTAGCTATAGAAATGTGATTTTAGTATTCAGAGCAAAGCAAAATAGTGTTAGTTTTTTTTTTTTTTTATCAGCAACTTTACCAAAGTGGAATGTGAAGTTTGGTGGGTAGGTTTATAGTCTTCCTAATATCTTATGCAATAAAAATCAAAAATCAAGAAAAAGAACCAGAGAATGTGAGAGTATAAAGTGGTATTCAGATATGGTGAAATTTGGGCCTCTTATTTTACAGGGCTAGAAATGTTAGCTGTTTCAATAATGTCATGTTTTGGTGACACTCTACTTCAGCTTTACCCTATAGGAATGAATAGTGTATGGCCTACTAAGAATGAATGAGGGAATTATTTCCCCAGTTACTGGGATAAATGCCAGTGAATGACCCTTAGCTTCCTGTCCTCTTCAGAGATTACCTTTGCTAAAAATGTTGGTCTTGCCCAAGGTCATGCTTTCTTCCATAGACAGCCTACATCTAAAAATTGATAAATTGGAGTTTAAAAGCCAGACCTCCTTACCGCATTGTGAAATAACTCTGAAGCCTATTTCACCCCCCATTGAATGTGTGAAAACCTTCTTTGGAAGTGTATCACAATTCAACTTCTCTTTGACCAATCCTTCTTTCTTTCCTGCTTGTCCTCAGTGCTGAACCCAAGAGCACTCTCCCCAAAATTTCACTATTAGCATCTACTCTCAATGAAATCCAAAATCCAATATGCTAGAATGCTCATTATATGGCACTCTATTCACAGTACTTGTGTTTGTGTATGTGAAGTTTAAGGAGTAGACTTGATGCTGCCGATTAAAAACAGCTATTTTTGAAATTTGTGTTGTACTGTTCATAGCCACTCAGTCGTGTCCAACTCTTTGCAGTCCCATGGACTGCAACCCAACAGGTCTCCTCTGTCCATGAGGATTCTCCAGGCAAGAATACTAGAGTGTGTTGCCATGTCCTCCTCCAAACGCTCTTCCTAACTCAGGGATCAAACCCAAGTCTCCCACATTGCAGGCAGATTCTTTACCATCTGAGCCACCAGGGAATCCCACCAGAGAAGCGGAAATTTGGATGAAACTAAATGCACTAGCCAATCTGATCACATGGACCACTGCCTTGTCTAACTCAATGAAATTAAGCCATGCTGTGTAGGGCCACCCAAGAAGACTGGTCATGGTGGAGAGTTCTGACAAAATGTGGTCGACTGGAGATAGGAATGGCCAACCACTTCAGTATTCTTGCCTGGAGAACCCCATGAAAAGTATGAAAGAGCAAAAAGATAGGACATTGGAAGATGAACTCTTCAGGTCGGTAGGGGCCCAATATGCTACTGGAGATCAGTGGAGAAATAATTCCAAAAAGAATGAAGGGACAGAGTCAAAGCAAAAACAACACACAGTTGTGGATGTGACTGGTGATAGAAGCAAGGTCTGATGCTGAAGAGAGCTATATTGAACCTGCAATGTTAGGTCCGTGAATCAAGGCAAATTGAAAGTGGTTAAACAAGAGATGGCAAGAGTGAACATTGACATTCTAGGAATCAGAAAACTAAAATGGACTGGAGTGGGTGAATTTGACTCAGATGACCATTTTGTCTACTACTGTGGGAAGGAATCCCTTAGAAGAAATGGAGTAGCCATCATGGTCAACAAAAGAGTCCAAAATGCAGTACTTGGATACTATTTCAAAAGAGACAGAATGACCTCTGTTTGTTTCCAAGGCAAACCATTCAATATCATGGCAATTCAAGTCTACGCCCCAAGCAGTAACACTGAAGAAGCTGAAGTTGAATGGTTCTATGAAGACCTAAAAAGACCTTTAATAACTAACACCCAAAATAGATGTTCTTTTCATTATAGGGGACTGGAATGCAAAAGTAGAAAGTCAAGAAACACCTGGAGTAACAGGCAAATTTGGCCTTGGAGTACAAAATGAAGCAGGGTAAGGTAAATATAGTTTTGCCAAGGACACACTGGTCATAGCAAACACCCTCTTCCAACAACACAAGAGAAGACTCTACATATGGACATTACCATATGGCCAAACCGAAATGAGATTGATTATATTCTTTGCATCCAAAGATGGAGAAGCTGTATACAGTCAGCAAAAACAAGACCTGGAGCTGACTGTGGCTCAGACCATGAACTCCTTTTTGCCAAATTCAGACTGAACTTGAAGAAAGTGGGGAAGACCACTAGACCATTCAGGTATGACCTAAATCAAATCCCTTGTGATTATACAGTGGAAGTTAGAAGTAGATTTAAGGGACTAGATCTGATAGACAGAGTGCCTGATGAACTATGGACGTAGGTTTTTGACATTGTACAGGAGACAGGGATCAAGACCATCCCCATGGAAAAGAATGCAAAAAAGCATAATGGCTGTCTGAGGAGGCCTTACAAATAGCTGTGAAAAGATGAGAAGCAAAAAGGAAAGAGAAAAGATACACCCATTTGAATGCAGAATTCCAAAGAATACCAAGGAGAGACATGAAAGCCTTCTACAGTGATCAGTGAAAAGAAATAGAGGAAATGAATAGAATGCAAAAGACTAGAGATCTCTTCAAGAAAATTAGAGATATCAAGGGAACATTTCATGCAAAGATGGACTCAAAAAAGACAGAAATGCTAGGGACCTAAAAGAAGCAGAAGATATTAAGAAGAGGTGGCAAGAATGCACAGAACTGTCCAAAAAGACCTTCATGACCCAGATAATCATAATGATGTGATCACTCACCTAGAGCCAGACATCCTGGAATGTGAAGTCAAGTGGGCCTTAGAAAGTATCACTACGAACAAAGCTGGTGGAGGTGATGGAATTCCAGTTGACCTATTTCAAATCCTAAAAAACGATGCTGTTAAAGTGCTGCACTCAATATGCCAGCAAATTTGGAAAACTCAGCAGTGGCCACAGGACTGGAAAAGGTCAGTTTTTATTCCAATCCCCAAAAAAGGCAATGCAAAAGAATGCTCATATACCACACAATTGAATTCATCACACACGCCAGTAAAGTAATGTTCAAAATTCTCCAAGCCAGGCTTCAGCAATATGTGAACCGTGACCTGCCAGATGTTCAAGTTGGTTTTAGAAATGGCAGAGAAACCAGAGATCAAATTGCCAACATCTGCTGGATCATTGAAAAGCAAGAGAGTTCCAGAAAAACATCTATTTCTGCTTTGTTGACTATGCCAAAATCTTTGCCTGTGTGGATCACAATAAACTGTGGAAAATTCTGAAAGTGATGGGAATACCAGACATCTGACCTGCCTCTTGAGAAACCTATATGCAGGTCAGGAAGCAACAGTTAGAACTGGACATGGAACAACAGACTAGTTGTTAGGAAAAGGAGTTCGTCAAGGTTGTATATTGTCACCCTTCTTATTTAACTTCTATGCAGAGTACATCTTGAGAAATGCTGGGCTGGAAGAAGCACAAGCTGGAATCAAGATTGCTGGGAGAATTATCAATAACCTCAGATATACAGATGACACCACCTTTATGGCAGAAAGTGAAGAAGAACTAAAGAGCCTCTTGATAAAAGTGAAAGAGGAGAGTGAAAAAGTTAGCTTAAAGCTCAACATTCAGAAAACTAAGATCATGGCATCTGGTCCCATCACTTCAGGGAAAAAGATGGGGAAACTGTGGAAACAGTTTCAGACTTTATTTTGGGGGGCTCCAAAATGACTGCAGATGAATATCGCAGCCATGAAATTAAAAGAAGCTTACTCCTTGGAAGGAAAGTTATGACCAACCTAGACAACATATTAAAAAGCAGAGGCATTACTTTGTTGACAAAGGTCTGTCTAGTCAAGGCTGTGGTTTTTCCAGTAGTCATGTATGGATGTGAGAGTTGGTCTCTAAAGAAAGCTGATTACCAAAGAATTGATGCTTTTGAACTGTGGTGTTGGAGAAGACTCTTGAGAGTCCCTTGGACAGTAAGGAGATCCAACAAGCCCATCCTAAAGGAGATCAGTCCTGAGTGTTCATTGGAAGGACCAATGTTGATGCTGAAACTCCAACACTTTGGCCACCTGATGCGAAGAGCTGACTCATTTGGAAAGACCCTGATGCTGGGAAAGATTGAGGGCAGGAGGAGAAAGGCACGACAGCGGATGTAATGGTTGGATAGCATCACTGACTCAATGGACATGAGTTTGGGTAAACTCAGGGAGTTGGTGATGGACCTAAGGCCTGGCATGCTGCAGTTCATGGGTTCGCAAAGAGTTGGACACGACTGAGTGACTGAACTGAACTGAAATGTATTAGACTATAAATCAACATAAAAACATTCAGGGCCATATAAGTGACTGGCAAATAATATTGCTTAATTAATAGTTCATAAACCAAAATTTTCATAAAGAAACACCTGATCAAGGTAAATAAATACTTATTTTAAAGATTTTTTTTTTCTTTTAGGACTGTAGCTCATGAGACACAGGTTCAAGAAGCACTTGAATTGTGTTCCACTGGACTACAAAATGTAGGAAACTTATAAAGGCAAAAAGTACAAGGCACAGTTACTGACATAAGTTGTTTGTCAGGAATTATGATTGAAGCTGGCATAAGTAAAGGGTGCTTGTTAAACAAAGATTACCTGGGATTCAAAACGGTTTTATAGTTTCAAGTGGGAACCTTGAGACTGTAAGTTTGCAGATGTTGTTCTAAAAATGTTTGGTAGTATCCTTGGGTTTGGTACAGTTCAGTAAGTTCAGGTTCTCTGTGATGCAAGGTTGTATTTCATAGTAAATCCATGCACTCCATCTTATGTGTCTCAACCATGATTACTCTGGTATGATTTCTATCAATCATCAAGTTGAATCAGTAAGTACCTGAAAAGACAGTCCTTACCCAATATACCACTAATTCTTTGACAGTTGTTATGGTCTCATGATCGATCCCTCTGCCTTGAATCCACTGCTGCAGCCTTTTTAGAGCCTATTATGAATGATCCATTCAAAGAATAATGACAGTGATCATTTTCCTGATATCTCCAATCTTCTGAAATCCTAAATTCCACACCAGTGGGCCATCTTTTACATTTTAAGGGCTCTATTTACTGATGTCTCAAGAGGTTATAACGAGTCAAATTGCAAGTCAACCTGCACATCAAGCATTGCTCAGTTCAGTTCAGTTCAGTCTCTCAGTCATGTCCGACTCCTTGCGACCCCATGGACTGCAGGACGCCAGGCCTCCCTGTCCATCACCAACTCCCTGAGTTCACTCAAACTCATGTCCGTTGAGTCGATGATGCCATCCAACCATCTCATCCTCTGTCATCCCCTTCTCCTCCTGCCCTCAATCTTTCCCAGCATCAGGGTCTTTTCAAATGAGTCAGTTCTTTGCATCAGGTGGCCAAGGTATTGGAGTTTCAGCTTCAGCATCAGTCCTTCCAATGAACACCCACGACTGATCTCCTTTAGGATGGACTGGTTGGATCTCCTTTCAGTCCAAGGGACTCTCAAGAGTCTTCTCCAACTCCACAGTTCAAAAGCATCATTTCTGTGGCACTCAGTTTTCTTTATAGTCCATCTCTCACATCGATACATGACTACTGGAAAAACCATAGCTATGACTAGACGAACCTTTGTTGGGAAAGTAATGTCTCTACTTTTTAATAAGCTGTCTAGGTCGATCATAACTTTCCTTCCAAGGTTTGCTATCTGCCAGTGATTGCCTTCCCATTTTAAAGCTTTATATAGAATGGGGTGAATAATAAAAATATATACAGATTTAGAATTTTTATCAGTATACTGTGTTTCAACAACAAATGTTAAATATAAAATTAATATATTAAGAATCCAAAAGACTTTTTTTATTAAAATGAAGACATCACAATCGATAATGCTGAAACAATTCAACCCAAAAAACACTCATGTTCATCTATGTAACTACCACTGGAGTATATTAGTTTTATATTGCTTCTATAACCTGTTACCACAAATTTACTGGGTTGAAAGAACCCAAGTTTATTATTTTATAGTTCTGTAAGTATGATATGGGTATCATTGGGCTGAGTACAATATCAGCTGGGCTTCATTATTTTCCAGAGACATTGGGTGAAAATTTGTTTCCTTATCTTTCCCAGCTTCTAGAGACCACCTGCATTCTTTGGCTTATGACTCTGTTCTTGTATTTTTAAAGCTCATTTTTTTGCTGGTTCCCCTGACCCTCTCATATTTTGATGACACCAGTGATTAACTTCAGTTCAGTTCAGTTCAGTTCAGTCGCTCAGTCGTGTCCGAATCCAGCTAAATAATCCAGGATAATCTCTCCAATGAAAATACTTATAATTAGAACTATGATTGTGCCTGAAACCTTAATGCCCTTTTGCCATGTAATGTAACATTCACAAGTTCCAAGGATTAGGACATCTTTGGGGAGCTGCTTTTCTGCCCACTCTATGTAGATACAACTATGATGAGCTACTGTACAATATGGAACTGTGAGCCTAGGCCTACCTTACTTACTTCTGATATGGTATCCTGAGACCCAGAGGGATGGTATGGGGAGGGAGGAGGGAGGAGGGTTCAGGATGGGGAACACACGTATAATTTTTTTAAATTAAAATTGAAAAAAAAAAAAAGTGCTGTTACCACCTGCACAGATCCCCTTTATGGTTCTCACACTGGTCTCCCTCTGCTCAGTCCAAAATGGTACAAGATTTACAATACCTATAAGTTCAGCCTATTAATATTTGACCTGAAGACGTGACCTAAAAGCATACTTTCTGAAATAGTTTTCTCCTTTCCTTGTATTCCAGAGGGATTTATTAATACTTACCCTTTTCTTATTTTTATCCTGTTCTACCTTAAAATGCACTTATTTATAAGTTTATGTTTATACTCCTACTATAAAGGAAATCGGAGAAGGCAACGGTGCCCCACTCTAGTACTCTTGACTGGAAAATCCTATGGACAGAGGAGCCTGGTGGGCTGCAGTCCATGGGGTCGCTAAGAGTCAAAAATGAGTGACTTCACTTTCACTTTTCACTTTCATGCATTGGAGAAATGGTAACCCACTCCAGTGTACTTGCCTGGAGAATCCCAGGGAGTGGGGAGCCTGGTGGGCTGCTGTCTATGGGGTCACATAGAGTCAGACACGACTGAAGTGACTTAGCAGCAGCAGCAGCATAAAGGAAATGAATTGGCTGAAGTTATTTTTTATTTAGTCTTTCACTTTAGTATCTTATAAATGGTAGATGTTCAATAAATATTTCTTAAATTAAAATAAATTAAATGTTAAAACAAAGCATTTTGAATTTAATGTTGCTACCTCACAAACGTGCCTATGAAGTCAGAGCCACAGTCCTACCTTTGAAAGTATACTTGTCAGCGATTGTATGTCTTAAATATTGCAGACTGTCTTTAATTGCTGAGACTGTGTCCTCCCTGACCTATTCAAAACTTTGAAAGTTGACAGTGGAGCTAGACTCCTATAGATGATCAGTGGTTTGATTGCTTGAGAGTTTCACATTATTTTTACCTTCCTTGGGCTGATATTTATAGATGGTTCCCCTATCCAGTCCTTCTCCAGCATAAAAGATGCACCCAACCATTTCCATGTGTTTTATGCAACTTTAAAGAAAAGGTTGTGAAGAGCAGTCACTATGGCATGTTTTAAAAATTAGTCAATGTTGAAAACTTCTCAAATAGCTTGATTATTTAACAAAAATATACATACATACATACATACAAGGAAATCCATAATATAATGGTTATTGTCAATATAATAATGCCTAATGTTATCAAGTTTATGGGCCATGCTATACAAACTTGAAGTTTAAACAAAAGCCTTTTAGGATGTAAGCTTAAGTTGAAATGATAAACAGAAACTGTGATTTCTGAAAAGAAAAAAAAAAAGCCCTTAAATAATGAGAACATTGAAATAGAGATGGAATATATCTTTTGACCTTAACAGCAAAATCTTGTTTCTGTTTTATGTAAAAGTATGATCAGATCTTTATTGAATGCTATCTCTAATATATTGTAAATTGATATTGGGGACTTTCTTTTTCTTCTAGAATTAATATTCAATTATAGGGAAATCATGAGGAATAATTGTATGATAAAAATAAAATTTTAGCACAGAGTAATAGATGAGTGGTTTTCTAAGTGAGTCAGTGGTAAAGAATCCATCTATAATTCTAGAGACACAAGTTTAATCCCTAGGTTGGGAAGATGCCCTGGAGAAGGAAATGGCAACCCACTCCAGTATTCTTGCTTGGAAAATCCCATTGACGAGATCCCATGGACTGGCGGGCTACCGTCTATGAGGTCGCAAAGAGTTGGATATGACTTAACGACTGAACAACAACCATGGATAAGTAGAAGTTGTCATTTATTATTGTTAATTTGGCCTTCATACAGGAACTAGAATTTGTATATCAGTCATTACTTTCTGAAAATGTACTGGAGGTTTCTATTAAAATACAATTGTTTTATAAAAGGAAAATTAACGACAAAAATGTTAACCATTAGTGTTTTATCTCAATTTAGACTAATTTCTACCATTGAAAAATATCCCTAAAATTCAAATGATAAAGGCTTCTCCTAAAGTTACAGTGAGCTTTCAGGCACAAAATATGCATTGGATATTGTGAAGACAGGGGATGAAATAATTAGTATGCACTGGAATAGACAAAGGACAATGAAGAGGTATTCATATAAATTATCTTTAGTACACCCAAGCCATTCAAATAAACCCTAGTGAATTATGGTGTGCCCGACATATAGAGAACATTTTTAAGACAGGTCACCTATGTCTCCCCTGCCATATCTTATCCATTCAAATTGTCTGTCCTCCACTAGAGGCAGATTCTAAAACCTTCATTGTCATTTCAACAAAAATAGACATGATTATTAATGCCATATTGAAAGAGTACCTTAGAACATGGCATGGCACTAAGGATTGATTCTTCAAAAGCATGATATCCTATGGTGACAACAAGGTATAGTCAGAAAAACTGTTAATGCAATTGGTTAAAACTTGGTAATTATAGGATTAAGAAATGTTGAGAAACAAAAGTAGTACTAATAGGAAACTGTCTTAAATATTATAGCAATATTTAAATAATGGGACAAAGTTTTCATTGTGGGAAGAACAATGTAACATGCATAACCTATAGCACTTATTTCAGTAGATTCAGAACAGTCTATATAATTAGTGAACAAGAGAAACAAAACTATATGTATACATCAAGTGATTTTTCCTCTTTTGACAATTAAATGTTAGACTAAAATAAAGGAAAGAATGTTTATATATTATGCTTTTGAAAATTAGCTTCAGATCCCCTCAAAATTTGTTTTATAAATCTGACATTTTGAAGTTTTTCTATTTCTGATACATCCTACTAGTCAAAGCAGTAGGGACATGAAATTGCCATTAGTTCCAGCTATTAAAAGAAAGATTAAGCATTAAACCATCATCTTCATTAATCACATCTCAGCCTCCAATTGGAAAATAGAGGTTATCAGAAGGCAACCATCAGTTTAATAGTTTGAAAATTCCAATTTCTTTTAATGTCTAGCACCAGAGAGTTATTGGAAACACATTTATTGGGGGCAGATACATTAATTAATATAAAGTGCCCATCAATCACTAATCTTTATACGGAAGATCAGAGTCTACATTCATATCAGAGCCAGATTCAAAATGGAACCCTGCCTGCTATGAGCCCAGAGAAGTGATGTGAAATGGATTTATGATATGCATAGAGAAATATATTCTGACATATTTTGTCCATGGCTTTTTAAAAAATCTAAAAGTGCTAAAAATTCATTTAAACATCCATCAAATTGGAAAACAAGGGACAGTCCCAGAGAACTCAGAGCTGCTATAAATGTTTACTTTGAGTTTGAGTAAAGCCCTATCAAAAGATTCCCAGAGGGGAAGTGTATGTGGTTCTGATCTCTAATTCTTAAGGACTTACATTTCAATTTTGATATTTTCATAATATCCTTTTAAAGATTTCAGTTCCTAAAGGTTACACTACCACTGTTATAAAGTCACTCAGACTTTTAGGACCCAATGGGGAAAAACACTTCTAAGTGTCCTATTTATCATCCTCAGCTATGAGGAGCAATCAGGGCAAAACAGAACTTTTCTTTTTTTTTTTCTTTTTAGAGCAAATAACCATGCATAGAGGAATACAGAGGCTGAAAAACACAGAACCTGGAGCCAGAGAGTCACAGTTCAAAATTAAACACCTGTTTGTATAAACCTGGCCAGCTTACAGAACAGCCCTTTACCTTAATTTCCTCATTTATTTCTAAAATAGAACTAATAATAATAATGCTGCTAAGTCGCTTCAGTCATGTCCAACTCTGTGCGACCCCATAGATGGCAGCCCACCAGGCTCTGCCATCCCTGGGATTCTCCAGACAAGAACACTGGAGTGGGTTGCCATTTCCTTCTCCAATGCATGAAAGTGGAAAGTGAAAAGTGAAAGTGAAATCGCTCAGTCATGTCTGACTCTAGCGACCCCATGGACTGCAGCCCACCAGGCTCCTCCGTCCATGGGATTTTCCAGGCAAAAGTACTGGAGTGGGGTGCCATATTCTGCTAGGAACTGATTACTCATTTGAATATAGAGCAATTTATTTCTAATAAGCATTTATTTATTGCAATCAGTCCTGTCGTATGTAGATCTCTTCATTAAAATCATTGCCTCCAGGAAATGTGACTATGGCCTTAAAAATCAGTTCATATAGATGAGTAAGGATCACTGTCTTCCTTGTATATATTTTCTCTCTGTCTTTATATACCCCAACTTGAATACACATCATTGACATTTTGACACAAAAATTAATTTTACACATCAGTGATCAGTGGTGCAAAAGGCAACCCTTTAATCATGTCTTTCTATTACATAATGTCCTAAACTTCATTCAAAATTGAATAAACTGGGTTTTTTTGTCTTTAGCCTAGAAACATACATCTGTGTGTCACTGGATACATTGCATCATATATATATATATTTTTTTTTTTCATTTAAGCCTCAATTGTCTCATCTGAAAAAGGACATAAAAAAAGTTTTAATCTCCTAGAGTTATTCTGAGAAACAAATGAGATAATACATGTTAAGTCTTGTGCATAACAAAATAATAGTTCTTACTTTTATCTATCAATAAATTCTATTGTTTAAAATAGAAGTCTAAAATAAGGTACCAACATTATGAATAGTGTGAATATTTCTAAAGGCCATGAGAAATAAATACCCACACATGCATATAAAAAATCCTAGAAGATATAAATTGTACATTTTCATAAATAAACATGATAGGCAGATAGGAAAAAAGAGTTATCAGAGACAAAGTCTGTTACCAAATCGGTAGAACTGAATGGATAACTCTCAAGAAAATTGTACTATTAAAAAAATATGGGAAACTTTTCATCTGCACATTTAAATGATACAGTTTTCAAACAACTAGATTTTGTTTCAGAAAAGAAAATCTAAACAAAATAATTTAGTAATTCCATTATATTGCTGCTTTTAAAAACTAACTTTGGGAGGAGCTAAGATGGCAGAGGAGTAGGACGGGGAGAACACTTTCTCCCCCACAAATTCATCAAAAGAACATTTAAACGCCGAGTAAATTTCACAAAACAACTTCTGAATGCCGGCAGAGGACATCAGGCACCCACAAAAGCAACCTAAGTCTTCGAAAGGAGGTAGGAAAAAATATAAAAGACAAAAAAAGAGACAAAAGAGGGAGGGACGAAGTTCTGTCCCGGGAAGGGAGTCTTAAAAAGAGAGAAGTTTCCAAACACCAGGAAACCTTCTCACTGCCGAATCTGTGCCGAGCTTTGGAAGCACAGAGGGCAACATAACAGGGAGGAAAAATAAATAAACAATTAAAACCCACAGATTGCAAGCCCTACGGTAACTCCCCCAGCGGAGAAGCAGCGCAGATGCCTGCACACGCCATTAGCAAGCGGGGGCTGGGCAGGGAGGTGTGGCGCGGGCTGCATCGCTTAGAGTAAGGATCTGGCCTGAAAACCCTGAGCGCTATCTGAGCAAAATAATTTGGGCTAGAAAACCAGACTGTGGGATATCTACCACGCGAAAAGCCAGCCCTAACCCAAGACACTGCCAGGCCCACACACAGAACAAAGGACTGAACAGAGATAGCCAGCTGCAGACCACTCCCCTCCGGAGGGGGGCAATCACAGCCCAAGAGAGACATTATCTATAAAACTGTAAGCAGGCTTCTTTGCTAACTAAAACTTCTTGGGGGTCTGGACAGTCAACATCTGCCTGAGAAGGTGGGCCAGTTGTGCACCTAGATAACCGAGTGGTGGGGAGGCGATAAGTCGCAGCAATCATGCTCACCAAACACCTCATCACCTGAGTTGCTCGGACCTGGGAAGGGCACAAAACGCAGGCCCAACTGAGTCTGTGCCTCTGAGGACTACCCGAGTGCCTGAACCTGAGCGACTTGGACCTGGAAAGTACAGACAGCCCAGGGCCGGCCACGGATGGTTCCTGGCGGAGCAACCTAGAGCCTGAGCAGTGTGGGCTGGGAGGCTACACGCACCGTGAGCGGGGGCAGACCCAGTGTGGCTGAGGCACTGCGAGCACATGCCAGTG
>NW_011495049.1:11292932-11293698 GCF_000754665.1 Bison bison bison | reverse complement strand
TGTTTGCAGCATCCCTCCCTCCCTCCCCACAGCGCGACTGAACAAGTGAGCCTAAAAAAAAAAAGTGTCTTCCACCATCCCCCTTGTGTCAGGGCAGAAAACAGACACCAAAGAGACCAGCAAACAGAAGAAGCTATAACAGAGGGAACCGCCTTGGAAGCTACAGGCAATAGATTAAAACCCTGTGGTTACTACCGACTACATAGGAAGGGGCCTATAGATCTTGAGAAATATAAGTCGGACCAAGGAACTAGCCAAAAATGAACTGAACCCACAATACTCACAACAAAACCAGAGAAAGTCCTAGATATATTTTTACTATTTTTACGATCATTCTTTCTTTCTTTTTAATTTTTTAAAAAAATTTAAGTCCTCTATTATTCCTTTAATTTTCACTTTTATAACCTATTACTTTGCACAAAAAAAAAGACCCTTTTTTAAAAGCAAACTTCGTATATATATATTTTATAATTTTATTGACCTTGTTTTTTTTTTTTTTTTCCTTCTTTTCTTTAACATAGTATTTTTGAAATTCCAAACTCTGCTCTAGATTTTTAATTTATGCTTTTTGGTATTTGATATCAATTTTGTACCTGTATTTTCTTTATAATTTTTGCGACTTTGGTTTTTTTTTTCTCTCTCTTTCTTTTTCTTCTTCTTTTTTTTAACATTGTATTTTTGAAATTCCAAACTCTAATCTAGATTTTTAACTTTTGCTTTTTGGTATTAGTTATCAATTTTGTACCTATATTTTCTTTATAATTTT
>NW_011495049.1:11292137-11292832 GCF_000754665.1 Bison bison bison | reverse complement strand
ACACTGAAATCAAGCACCACACAAGAGCTGACAAGTTCCAGGGCAAGACATACCAAGCAAATTCTCCAGCAACAAAGGAACACAGCCCTGAGCTCCAAGCTACAGGCTGCCCAAAGTCACCCCAAAACAATAGACATCTCATAACTCATTACTGGACGCTTAATTGCACTCCAGAGAGAAGAAATACAGCTCCACCCACCAGAACACCGACACAAGCTTCCCTAACCAAGAAACCTTGACAAGCCACCTGTACAAACCCGCACACAGTGAGGAAACGCCACAATAAAGAGTACTCCACAAACTGCCAGAATACAGAAAGGACAACCCAAACTCAGCAATTTAAACAAGACGAAGAGACAGGGGAATACCCAGCAGATAAAGGAACACAGATAAAGGAAATAAATGCCCACTAAACCAAACAAAAGAGGAAGAGATAGGGAATCTACCTGATAAAGAATTCCAAATAATGATAGTGAAATTGATCCAAAATCTTGAAATCAAAATGGAATCACAGATAAATAGCCTGGAGACAAGGATTGAGAAGATGCAAGAAAGGTTTAACAAGGACCTAGAAGAAATAAAAAAGAGTACAATATACAATGAACAATGCAATAAAATGAAATTAAAAACACTCTAGGAGGACAACAAATAGTAAGAATAACAGAGGCAAGAAGATAGGATTAGGAATTAGAAGA
>NW_011495049.1:11291062-11292037 GCF_000754665.1 Bison bison bison | reverse complement strand
ATTCCAAACTCTAATCTAGATTTTTAACTTTTGCTTTTTGGTATTAGTTATCAATTTTGTACCTATATTTTCTTTATAATTTTCGCGACCTTGTTTGTTTTTGTCTGTTCGTTTTTTCTCTTTCTTTTCCTTCTTCTTTTCTTTAACATCATATTTTTGAAATTCCAAACTCTACTCTAGATTTTTAATTTTTGCTTTTATGTATTTGTTACCAATTTTGTACCTTTAAGAACCCAATCTTCAGTACCCATTTTTCACTAGGGAGCAAGATTACTGGCTTGACTGCTCTCTCTCCCTTTAGACTCTCCTTTTTCTCCACCAGGTCGCCTGTGTCTCCTCCCTAACCCCTCTCTACTCTACCCAACTCTGTGAATTTCTGTGTGTTCCAGACGGTGGAGAACACTTAGGGAACTGATTACTGGCTGGATCTGTATCCCTCCTTTTCATTCCCCCCTTTTATCGCCCTGGCAACCTCTGTCTCCTTCCTCCTTCTTCTCTTCTCTGTATAACTCTGTGAACATCTCTGAGCGGTCCAGTTGTGGAGTGCACATAAGGAAGTGATTACTGGCTAGCCCACTCTCTCCTCTGTTGATCCCACCTCATCTCATTTGGGTCACCTCTAAGTCCCTCCTCCCTCTTCTCTTCTCCATGTAACGCTGTGAACCTCTCTGGGTGACCCTCATGGTAGAGAAACTTTTCATCTTTAACATAGATGTTTTATCAATGGTGCTGTATAGAAGGAGAAATTTTGAAACTACTGTAAAAATAAGACCAATAACTGGAAGCAGGAGGCTTAAGTCCAAACCCTGACTCCAGGGAACTCCTGACTCCAAGGAACAATAATTGACAGGAGCTCATCAAACGCCTCAATACCTACACTGAAATCAAGCACCACACAAGAGCTGACAAGTTCCAGGGCAAGACATACCAAGCAAATTCTCCAGCAACAAAGGAACACAGCCCTGAGCTCCAAGC
>NW_011495049.1:11287726-11290962 GCF_000754665.1 Bison bison bison | reverse complement strand
AGAAAGACCATAAGAAAATACTTGAGGAGATAATAGTTGAAAACTTCCCTAAAATGGGGAAGGAAATAATCACCCAAGTCCAAGAAACCCATAGAGTCCCAAACAGGATAAACCCAAGGTGAAACACCCCAAGACACATATTAATCAAATTAACAAAGATCAAATACAAAGAACAAATATTAAAAGCAGCAAGGGAAAAACAACAAATAACACACAAGGGAATTTCCATAAGGATAACAGCTGATCTTTCAATAGAAACTCTTCAGGCCAGGAGGGAATGGCAAGACATACTTAAAATGATGAAAGAAAATAACCTACTGCCCAGATAATTGTACCCAGCAAGGATCTCATTCAAATATGAAGGAGAAATCAAAAGCTTTTCAGACAAGCAAAAGCTGAAAGAATTCTGCACCACCAAACCAGCTCTCCAACAAATACTAAAGGATATTCTCTAGACAGGAAACACAAAAACGGTGTATAAATTCGAACCCAAAACAATAAAGTAAATGGCATTGGGATCATACTTATCAGTAATTACTTTAAACGTAAATGGGTTGAATGCCCCAACCAAAAGACAAAGACTGGCTGAATGGATACAAAAACAAGACCCCTACATATGTTGTCTACAAGAGACCCACCTCAAAACAGGGAATACATACAGACTGAAAGTGAAGGGCTGGAAAAAGATTTTCCATGCAAATAGGGACCAAAAGAAAGCAGGAATAGCAATACTCATATCAGATAAAATAGACTTTAAAACAAAGGCTGTGAAAAGAGATAAAGATGGTCACTACATAATGATCAAAGGATCAATCCAAGAAGAAGATATAACAATTATAAATATATATGCACCCAACACAGGAGCACCGCAATATGTAAGACAAATGCTAACAAGTATGAAAGGAGAAATTAACAATAACACAATAATAGTGGGAGACTTTAATACCCCACTGACACCTATGGATAGATCAACTAAACAGAAAATTAACAAGGAAACACAAACTTTAAATGATACAATAGACCAGTTAGACCTAATTGATATCTATAAGACATTTCATCTCAAAACAATGAATTTCACCTTTTTCTCAAGCGCACATGGAACCTTCTCCAGGATAGATCACATCCAGGGCCATAAAGCTAGCCTTGGTAAATTCACAAAAATAGAAATCATTCCAAGCATCTTTTCTGACCACAATGCAGTAAGATTAGACCTCAATTACAGGAGAAAAACTATTAAAAATTCCAACATATGAAGGCTGAACAACACGCTGCTGAATAACCAATAAATCACAGAAGAAATCAAAAAAGAAATCAAAATTTGCATAGAAACGAATGAAAATGAAAACACAACAACCCAAAACCTATGGGACACTGTAAAAGCAGTCCTAAGGGGAAAATTCATAGCAATACAGGCATACCTCAAGAAACAAGAAAAAAGTCAAATAAATAACCTAACTCTACACCTAAAGCAACTAGAAAAGGGAGAAATGAAGAACCCCAGGGTTAGTAGAAGGAAAGAAATCTTAAAAATTAGAGCAGAAATAAATGCAAAAGAAACAAAAGAGACCATAGCAAAAATCAACAAAGCCAAAAGCTGGTTCTTTGAAAGGATAAATAAAATTGACAAACCATTAGCCAGACTCATCAAGAAACAAAGGCAGAAAAATCAAATCAATAAAATTAGAAATGAAAATGGAGAGATCACAACAGACAACACAGAAATACAAAGGATCATAAGAGACTACTATCAACAATTATATGCCAATAAAATGGACAACGTGGAAGAAATGGACAAATTCTTAGAAAAGTACAACTTTCTAAAACTGGACCAGGAAGAAATAGAAAATCTTAACAGACCCATCACAAGCACGGAAATTGAAACTGTAATCAAAAATCTTCCAGCAAACAAAAGCCCAGGTCCAGACGGCTTCACAGCTGAATTCTACCAAAAATCTAGAGAAGAGCTAACACCTATCCTGCTCAAAGTCTTCCAGAAAATTGCAGAAGGAGGTAAACTTCCAAACTCATTCTATGAGGCCACCATCACCCTAATACCAAAACCTGACAAAGATCCCACAAAAAAAGAAAACTACAGGCCAATATCACTGATGAACATAGATGCAAAAATCCTTAACAAAATTCTAGCAATCAGAATCCAACAACAAATTAAAAAGATCATACACCATGACCAAGTGGGCTTTATCCCAGGGATGCAAGGATTCTTCAATATCTGCAAATCAATCAATGTAATACACCACATTAACAAATTGAAAAATAAAAACCATATGATTATCTCAATAGATGCAGAGAAAGCCTTTGACAAAATTCAACATCCATTTATGATAAAAACTCTCCAGAAAGCAGGAATAGAAGGAACATACCTCAACATAATAAAAGCTATATATGACAAACCCACAGCAAACATTATCCTCAATGGTGAAAAATTGAAAGCATTTCCTCCAAAGTCAGGAACAAGACAAGGGTGCCCACTTTCATTATTACTCTTCAACATAGTTTTGCAAGTTTTGGCCACAGCAATCAGAGCAGAAAAAGAAATAAAAGGAATCCAAATTGGAAAATAAGAAGTAAAACTCTCACTATTTGCAGATGACATGATCCTCTACAAGGAAAACCCTAAAGACTCCACCAGAAAATTACCAGAAATAATCAATGACTATAGTAAAGATGCAGGATATAAAACCAACACATAGAAATCCCTTGCATTCCTATACACTAATAATGAGAAAACTGAAAGAGAAATTAAGGAAACAATTCCATTCACCATTGCAACAGAAAGAACAAAATACTTAGGAATATATCTACCTAAAGAAACTAAAGACCTATATATAGAAAACTATAAAACACTGGTGAAAGAAATCAAAGAGGACACTAATAGATGGAGAAATATACCATGTTCATGGATTGGAAGAATCAATATAGTGAACATGAGTATACTACCCAAAGCAATTTATAGATTCAGTGCAATCCCTATCAAGCTACCAATGGTATTGTTCACAGAGCTAGAACAAATAATTTCACAATTTGTATGGAAATACAAAAAAACCTCGAATAGCTAAAGCTATCTTGAGAAAGAAGAATGGAACTGGAGGAATCAACCTACCTGACTTCAGGCTCTACTACAAAGCCACAGTTATCAAGACAGTATGGTACTGGCACAAAGACAGAAATATAGATCAATGGAACAAAATAGAAAGTCCAGAGATAAATCCACGCAC
>NW_011495049.1:11286299-11287000 GCF_000754665.1 Bison bison bison | reverse complement strand
AGGTGAAAAGACAGCCTTCAGAGTGGGAGAAAATAATAGCAAATGAAGCAACTGACAAACAACTAATCTCAAAAATATACAAGCAACTCCTACAGCTCAACTCCAGAAACATAAATGACCCAATTAAAAAATGGGCCAAAGAACTAAATAGACATTTCTCCAAAGAAGACATACAGATGGCTAACAAACACATGAAAAGATGCTCAACATCACTCATTATCAGAGAAATGCAAATCAAAACCACTATGAGGTACCATTTCACACCAGTCAGAATGGCTGCTATCCAAAAGTCTACAAGCAATAAATGCTGGAGACGGTGTGGAGAAAAGGGAACCCTCTTACACTGTTGGTGGGAATGCAAACTAGTACAGCCACTATGGAGAACAGTGTGGAGATTCCTTAAAAAACTGGAAATAGAACTGCCTTATGATCCAGCAATCCCACTGCTGGGCATACACACTGAGGAAACCAGAAGGGAAAGAGACACGTGTACCCCAATGTTCATCACAGCACTGTTCATAATAGCCAGACATGGAAGCAACCTAGATGTCCATCAGCAGATGAATGGATAAGAAAGCAATGGTACATATACACAATGGAGTATTACTCAGCCATTAAAAAGAATACATTTGAATCAGTTCTAATGAGGTGGATGAAACTGGAGCCTATTATACAGAGTGAAGTAAACCAGAAGGAAAAAC
>NW_011495049.1:11278698-11286199 GCF_000754665.1 Bison bison bison | reverse complement strand
ACGAGACAGCAAAAGAGACACTGATGTATAGCACAGTCTTATGGACTCTGTGGGAGAGGGAGAGGGTGGGAAGATTTGGGAGAATGGCATTGAAACATGTATAATATCATGTATGAAACGAGTTGCCAGTCCAGGTTCAATGCAGGATACTGGATGCTTGGGGCTAGTGCACTGGGACGACCCAGAGGGATTGTATGGGGAGGGAGGAGGGAGGAGGATTGAGGATGGGGAACACATGTATACCTGTGGTGGATTCATTTCAATATTTGGCAAAAGTAATACAATATTGTAAAGTTTAAAAATAAAATTAAAAAATTAAAAATAAATAAATAAAAACTAACAACTTTTAAAATTAATAAATTCTATGGACAAATTAAATATACTGTAGGTTTACGAAACTGTTTGAAGCAAAATTCAGCATTTTATATTTCTTATACATATATAACAAACATAAAATGAACACTATTTTCCCAATTAAAGATCGCTCCAAAAATGTATTGACCAATCTGAAAATATAAAATGTTGGATATATAGATAAAATAAGATATATATTGAAAATCACATAGAATACTCAATTATATTAATTTAAACCTTTCTTTTTTCCCATTATTTTTCATTACATGACTATTAAATCTCCTCAGTAAAGCTTTGGCATCACTCTGTCAGACTTGAACTTCTTCAGTAATTTAGCAAATTTTTTTCATGGAATGCCTTATTAATTTATAAGTTGAATCATCTATGACATTACTACTAAAAATTGTATCCTACAATTTAAATGGCTATTCCCACAAATTTAGGATACTTGTTTTTCTATTGAATTGTTTGTTTGTTTTGGTTTGTTTATGCTGTAGTTTTATGTGTATGTTCTTCATCAACAATTTTAATTACTAACCAAATTGATTTTAAAGTGATTTGTAAAGGTCTGTTTACAAAGCCAATCAGTATTTTATGCAAAGAATAGCTAAGGATTAATAAGCTGATCAAACTTTATCAAATTAATAATTAGTGAATTAATCCACTTATTTGGCACATTTTTTTAAATACACTGTGAAGTGAGCTTGAGATCATGTCAGATCAGTGTGATTACCTCAAAGATTAAGCTGATTACTTTTTGTATTTTCAAAATAATTAAGACTTTCACTTCCAGGAAGATGGAATAGATATACTTTTCCCTTTTTGTCCTCCAGAGTACAATTAAAAGCTATAGACATTCAAGCTAAAAATATATAAACAATAGCAATAAAACATAAGACTAAAAGGTAGAGAAAAAAAGGTAAATTGGTTAGGGATCTTGGGATCCAAGGAACAATGCAGTGGTAAGTATTCATTTTGTTTCTTTTCCTGCTTTGCATATCCCAGACTAATTGCTGTATAAGTAAGTAATCTGGGATTGCCAATAAATTCACACTAAACATGCCAAACAAAAGCTTTCTCCAGTGAAGAAACAAGAAAAGGGAGAGCCTTATAAGACAGAAAAATCTAGATAATAGAAAATAATCACTCTACTCCAAAAAAAGACTGAAAAACTCATGTGCCTACCCAGCTTACTCCAAGGCTAATTGAGGAACCCATAATTGTACTCCAAAATATTTTAATGAAGGACTTCAACCCTTACACTGGGTACTGTCAGAGAAGGCCAAGATTGGAGCTAGGACTTTAGCCCTTGCCAAGCATAAATGATCCCTCCTTCCCCTAGGTGTCAGTAGAGACTGCAGGAAGTGCTTGGACTTCTATGGGCACCTGGAAGTAAAGAGGCCTCCTGTGTATCCCTGCAAGGAGGTGTCAGAGGAGGCCTAGTCTAGAGGTGGACTTTCACCATACCCCCAGAACTACTGAGGTCTTCCACTGTGGTTTCAGTAGAGGTCACGAGCAAAACAATGACAAGGCACATCTAGCCTTCCAGTCACATTAGAATCAGCAAAAGAACAGTGACGAGCCATAAGTCTCACTTCTGCCCAAAAGTGGCAAGATACCCTTTGGGTATCAAGTGGCCTAAGTGGGGACCTAGACTTCCATGCCAATTGGCAATAAGTCAGTGATCCCTCATTTTCCCTAGTGAATATTATACTATTCCAATAGTGACCATCATCTGAATTTTCTTCAAATTAGCCATTCAGATACAGTATAACTAGCATAACAAGATACCCCAGTTCTACCGGAACTGTCCTGGACTACTATGTCTGTTATCTTAGAGTAATTTCCCCTTTCTATCAAAGTAGGCACAATTTTCCTTATGTTAGCAAAACAGTTTTGAGATAAAGCCATTTCACAAATCATAAGATTGGAATGTGTTGCGGATTTGGTCTTGTCTGGATGACACAAGCTATTTGCTGCTGTTGTTCAGTTGCTAAGTCGTGTCCAGCTCTTTGTGAGCCCATGGACTGTAGCCCACCAGGCTCCTCTGTCCTTGGAGTTCTCCAGGCAAGAGTACTTGAGTGGGTTGCCATTTCTTTCTCTAGGGGATCTTCCTGACCCAGGCATCTGACCTGTGTCTCCTGCATTGCAAGGCAGCTTCTTCTTTATGGTTGAGTCACCAGGGAACAAGCTGTACAGAACTGTATACACCCAGTATCAATGTCTTATTGTTGCATACATCTTCCCCCAGTTGCGCCATTCTAACTGCAATCTTCTCTACACACTTTAATATGAATTTATATACTATAATCACTTTGTGCCTACAGTATTATCACAAGGGAGACATTAATTAGCAAAGTAAAATCATCATTACATACATATTTGTCCTGTTATTGACACATTTGGGCAACAAATTGGGTCTAGGCCCTATGTTATATTTAACTAGTTCTTAAACACAGTTATTACAACTGAATTTGCCATGTTCTTTGCTTTTTAGAAAAAAATATTTTCTTCCTCCAAAGAGTTCTTTTTTGTACTTTAAAGTTTAAAACTTTTCCCCAAAACCTATTTACATGTTTCTATTGTAAAGTGAGCATATCTGATGGCAAAGCTGGGGCTTTCCAACTATTTTAGTGGGAAAGGGCAGTGTTAGGGAGATGCAGAAACCAGAAAGGCTCACTTCTAATTTTCAAAGAAAATTTAGAATATTTATAAGATAACTCTATAAAAAATCTTACAGGCAAGAATTTGGTCAAAGGGAACTAACTGGAAATATTGATTAATCTCAACAATCAAAGCTTAGAGATTTCAAAGTCCAACCTGTAGTATTATCAAAATCTAAGAACATGTAGGAGACTTCTTGCTGTGTGAGAATTAGGGGGGAAACTTAAAACCTGAGAAAAGGAAGGCTGACAGAAGGAATATATGGTCAATCCTCTTAAAACAATAGGGCACAGGATCAGTTACTGAGGCAACAACTTGCTTTAGCTAGTTGAAAACATAACAGGGATTGTCTTGATAATAAAATTAAAGCACTACTGTTAGCAGTAAAATTTTCACACTTGTAATCCTGACTCTATGAGAGAAGCCCAGTTATCAGCAGTAAACTTTCCTAAACATATCTTTCAACATGGAGATGTTTCTTGTAAAGTCATATATATACACAACTGAAGAAATAAACTTTAAAAACCTTTTAGTTCCTAACTTGCTAACTTAAAATTACATTGCTTGGCATTCAAACAGAATATCCCCTGATCTCACTGTATGTGTTTTGCCAACATTTCTAATATGTTTAGTCAGAAGAGTCTTCATATTGTCCCACAAATTGCCACATTCAATAATCATGACAGCAATTACCTGGAATGTTTCTCTTCTTGTGCTTTTCTTCCTGTAGTTTCAGCTACTATTCAAAGACCACCTCTGCCTAGTTTCTCTTCACATATATTTTCCTTTAATGAAAACTTTTAAAAAAATCTGTGATTTCAGTTGATCCCAGTCCTTCTTTCCAATAAAAAGTATATCATGTTATTCTAAACTTATAATTTTTTTAAGTTATCTGATACCACATATTTTTTGTTTATTTTTTGCCAATGAAAGCCTAAAATTCTAAAAGATACAACTTATATCTTATATTTCATTGTTTAACTACAGTATCTAGCAAGGTTCTGAAAATATATTTTGTGTTGCAACAAAAAGATCAATTTTGTCTTAATTAATTTATAGGGCAATGTAGTGTATTGGGCTTGGAGTTTAAGAAACTCATTCTAATTAACTTTTTCATAAATTTATGTAATTTATGGATGTATACAGATTCTGAAGAGCTAAGCTTTTAGAACTAGAAATAATACTATTGACTCAAGAAGTTTTTATCTTTTCCACACAATTTAAAAAATATTTTATCAAGATATATCTGATTCACTCTTCTTGTCTTCTCTCAACTAATGTTGTTGCCCTTTATATCCCTTAGCATAAAATCCAGCAAGAGCCAGACTGATTTATACCTCTTTTAAACAGAACCAGTCACATCATGCCAATAATCACAGTCTAATATTCTTGTACCAAACATCTCATAGGTCTTAACATCTCATTGGTCTCTATGGACCTACCATTATGGATTCTAATTGATTGGTTTCAAGGGAAAGATTTCTGGCTTAGTTATATTCTTGAGGGTAATAGGATTTTCCCTTTGATGTACTAAATGTGGCAGAAAGTAACTAAATGTCTTCTTCTTCTATTTTCCCATCATCTAACTATAACTGGCATAAAATATCTTGCTCCACTCTCACCTCTACAGATTTTTGTTACCTAACTTCTGGGCCCCTGACACTTGCATTACATTAAAAGCATAGACCAAGATTGCATTTGAAAATTTTTCCTTCCCTCTTCTCATATACTGTTTTGCAAAGATAGATTTTTACATACATAAACACTTTTGAAATTATATATATATACATACATACATAAAGTCATTTAAATATACATATATAATGTTTTCTTTAATATATACATATATACACTCTCTTAAATGCTTTATAAATATATAAATTTGGACGCAGCTGAGCAACTAGCACTGTATTCTATAGCTTGTTTTGGTTTTGTGAGGATATTTGTCCCTTTTATTCTTGTGTATGTATGTGTGTGTGTGCCCGATCATGTCCCACTCTGTGCAACCCCATGGACAGTAGCCCGCCAGGCTTCTCTGGCCCAAAATAGATACAGAGATAGAGAGAGAGACAATGTGGGATTTAAGATAAATTATTTCAAATTTTATCACTTTCTGAGAAAATGGAAAATTGAAAGGACTCAGAAAGAAACCTTTGTTAATTGTCATCACATGGTATACCTTCCTAAAATAGTTAATTAACTTTGAGTCCAAAAGAGATAATGCTGAACACATATTGGCTGAGTTTTTTGTTTGTTTGAGACATAACTTTTAGTCTAGAATTTATAAATCCAAGCATTCCCCAAGTAATTCCACTTATTCTGCTGTCTGGACTAAAAATGTTATTTACTATGCCTATTTTCCCAATATCCTACCCCCATCCCCCACACCACATATTCACTTGTTTATATTAAGCAGAATAAGATAACTTCAAACTAACTTTATTATTTCTAAAATCATGCCAGATTTAATATCATAAAATTAGTATATCATATGATCCACAGTCCCACTTCTGAGTATATCCAGAGGAAATGAAAACAGGATCATGTAGAATTATCTGTATTCCATGTTCACTGCAGTATTACTCACAATAGCCAAGAAAGAGAAACAACCTATGAGTCTGTAAACAGATGAATGGATAAAAAAGATGCAGTATGTGTATACAATGACGTATTTCTCAGCCATTAGAAAACATAAAATTTTATTTGTGACAATATGGATGAAACTTGTAAGTTTATCGGTTTTGCAAGTCAAATATTTTCACATTTTATTATACCAGATATTTAGACATTTGAATGTGCCCTATACCTAGAGAATCCCATGGACAGAGAAACCTGGCAGGCTATAGGCCATGGGGTCACAAAGACTTGGACAAGACTGAGTGACTAACATTATGTTCGATAGCTTGTTTTGGTTTGGTGAGTGTATTTGTTCCTTTTATTCTTGTGTATGTGTATTTATGTGTATGTGTGTCATACAGTCTCATTCGTGTCTTTCTCTGTGAAACACGGTGGATGGTAGCCCACCAGGCTCCTTTGCCCATGGAATTTTCCAAGCAAGAATACTGAAGCGGGTTGCCATTTTCTACTCCAACAGATCTATCTTCACAACCAAGGAATCAAACCTGTGTCTCTTGTGTCTCCTACATAGACAAGTGGATTCTTTACCAATGTGCCACCTGGGAAGCCCTTCCTTTTATTATTAATGGTGTTTAAAACAATGGTATGAATCATAGCTGATGGAAACTTATAGAGATAAAAATATATTATCAAAATTAGGAATATATACCATTAACATATTTAATATGTTATTGTTGTTGTTCAGTCGCTCAGTCATGTGCAACTCACTGTGACCCCATGGACCGCAGCATTCTAGGCTTTCCTGTCCTTCACCATCTCCCAGAGCTTGCTGAAACTAAAGTCCACTGAGTCAGTGATGCCATCCAATCATCTCATACTATATCATCCCCTTTTCCTTCTGCCGTCTGCTTTTCCCAGCATCAAGGTCCTTTGCAATGAGTAGCTCTTCTCATCAGTTGGCAAAAGTATTGAAGCTTCAGCTTCAGCATCAGTTAATGTATATACCTCATTTAATAAATATTTCACAAGTAGTTATTAAATGTATTTTTCCAAAAGGGGGAATAATAAGTGGCATTAACTTGGAAATGTTTTTATTATAAGCTGTTGAAAATTATAATCAGGCAAAATAAAACATAGTAGTTTTTCTAGAAGTCAGTAAATCAAGAAAATAAGGTGTAACATAGTACATAAAGACCTCAGGGATTCTTGTATATAGATCAGATTAGATCAGTCGCTCAGTCGTGTCCGACTCTTTGTGACCCCATGAATCGCAGCACGCCAGGCCTCCCTGTCCATCACCAACTCCCGGAGTTCACTCAGACTCACGTCCATTGAGTCAGTGATGCCATCCAGCCATCTCATCCTCTTTCATCCCCTTTTCCTCCTGCCCCCAATCCCTGCCAGCATCAGAGTCTTTTCCAATGAGTCAACTCTTCGCATGAGGTGGCCAAAGTACTGGAGTTTCAGCTTTAGCATCATTCCTTCCAAAGAAATCCCAGGCCTGATCTCCTTCAGAATGGACTAGTTGGATCTCCTTGCAGTCCAAGGGACTCTCAAGAGTCTTCTCTAACACCACAGTTTAAAAGCATCAATTCTTCAGCGCTCAGCCTTCTTCACAGTCCAACTCTCACATGCATACATGACCACAGGAAAAACCATAGCCTTGACTAGACGGACCTTTGTTGGCAAAGTAATGTCTCTGCTTTTGAATATGCTATCTAGGTTGGTCATAACTTTCCTTCCAAGGAGTAAGCGTCTTTTAATTTTATGGCTGCAGTCACCACCTGTAGTGATTTTGGAGCCCAGAAAAATAAAGTCTGACACTGTTTCCACTGTTTCCCCATCTATTTCCCATGAAGTGGTGGGACCGGATGCCATGATCTTCGTTTTCTGACTGTTGAGCTTT
>NW_011495049.1:11253784-11278598 GCF_000754665.1 Bison bison bison | reverse complement strand
TTCCACTGTTTCCCCATCTATTTCCCATGAAGTGGTGGGACCGGATGCCATGATCTTCGTTTTCTGACTGTTGAGCTTTAAGCCAACTTTTTCACTCTCCACTTTCACTTTCATCAAGAGGGTTTTGAGTTCCTCTTCACTTTCTGCCAGAAGGGTGGTGTCATCTGCATATCTGAGGTTATTGATATTTCTCCTGGAAATCTTGATTCCAGTGTGTCTCTTCCAGTCCAGTGTTTCTCATGATGTACTCTGCATATAAGTTAAATAAGCGGGGTGATAATATACAGCCTTGACATACTCCTTTTCCTATTTGGAACCAGTCTGTTGTTCCCTGTCCAGTTCTAACTGTTGCTTCCTGACCTGCATACAGATTTCTCAAGAGGCAAATCAGGTGGTCTGGTATTCCCATCTCTTGAAGAATTTTCCACAGTTTATTGTGATCCACATAGTCAAAGGCTTTGTCATAGTCAATAAAGCAGAAATAGCTGTTTTTCTGGAACTCTCTTGCTTTTTTGATGATCCAGCAGATGTTGGCAATTTGGTCTCTGGTTCCTCTGTCTTTTCTAAAACCAGCTTGAGCATCAGGAAGTTCATGGTTCACATATTGCTGAAGCCTGGCTTGGAGAATGAATGAAAGCCATTACCTTCATTGCCACTTCTATGAATATACAGATAATGCGATGTTCCAGAGTCATTTATCTATCACCTCTAATGAGTGTTTAATCCCTCTTTGGCTACTAAACACCTGTGTTCCAATCATTACGATCATCAAAATTAATACAACATGGACTGTCTTTACTCTGAATAACTTGTCACAAGTGGAAAGAGCTTTTGATATATATATATTCTACTGAAATTCTTAAGATTTCTCTTATGGCTCATTTGTAGTAGCTTCAGGTAAGTGGCTGTACATAATATCCTTCTTTGTCATATTTGTAGCTTTAGGTTTCAACCATGTGAGTTACCAACACAGGAGCTAGGCTTTTTAAGAAGATAGGCAATCAAATCAGGAATTTGTGTCTCTGAGCTCTTCTATTCCATTTCATGTAAAACTTTTTAGTGAAAAGCACTGAAAAAAATCCATACATTGTGCTTGCACATGAACTTGTGAATATGCCATTAAGAACAGAAATTTTAGTGCAGTCAAGTCACAGTCATGTGCAAGATTTGGAAATGTCACAGGTGATAGCAATGCCTCCTCACTTTATTTAAAATAAATAATAGGTAAAACTTACTTTCCTGTAGTTTCAAACACATATATTACTTAGTATGCAAAAGGTCCTTTTTCAATTATTTAACAGTTATTCAAACTTTGATAATTCTGTAAAGTGGGTAGCAGCAAGAACTCCAGATTACAGAAAAGAAAATGATAAGTATATAAAGTAATTTTGTTCAAAGTTTCATAGATAAAGTGTGAAAGAGTCAGTTTTCACAAACAGCCTGACACTGACTCTATATTCATACCAACTAATATATTACCTTTCCACAGTTTCCCCATCTATTTTCCATGAAGTGATGGGACCAGATACCATGATCTTTGTTTTCTGAATGTCGAGCTTTAAACCAACTTTTTCACTCTCCACTTTCACTTTCACCAAGAGGCTTTTTAGTTCCTCTTTACTTTCTGCCATAATGGTGGTGTCATCTGCATATCTGAGGTTATTGATATTACTCCCGGCAATCTTGATTCCAGCTGGTGCTTCTTCCAGCCCAGCGTTTCTCATGATGTACTCTGCATAGAAGTTAAATAAGCAGGGTGACAATATACAGCCTTGACGTACTCCTTCAGCAATGAAATTAAAAGACGCTTACTCCTTGGAAGGAAAGTTATGACCAACCTAGATAGCATATTCAAAAGCAGAGACATTACTTTGCCAACAAAGGTTCATGTAGTCAAGGCTATGGTTTTTCCAGTGGTCATGTATGGATGTGAGAGTTGGACTGTGAAGAAGGCTGAGCACCGAAGAATTGATGCTTTTGAACTGTGGTGTTGGAGAAGACTCTTGAGAGTCCCTTGGACTGCAAGGAGATCCAACCAGTCCATTCTGAAGGAGATCAGGCCTGGGATTTCTTTGGAAGGAATGATGCTAAAGCTGAAACTCCAGTACTTTGGCCACCTCATGTGAAGAGTTGACTCATTGGAAAAGACTCTGATGCTGGCAGGGATTGGGCGCAGGAGGAGAAGGGGACGACAGATGATGAGATGGCTGGATGGCATTACTGACTTGATGGACATGAGTTTGAGTGAACTCGGGAAGTTGGTAATGGACAGGGATGCCTGACGTGCTGCGATTCTTGGGGTCTCAAAGAGTCAGACATGACTGAGTGGCTGAACTGAACTGAATATATTACCTTTATACGTATATTAATGCACACTGTTATTGTAAAGAACAATATTGAATAGGAACCTGGAATGTTAGGTCCATGAATCAAGGCAAATTGGAAGTGGTTAAACAGCAGATGACAAGAGTGAACATCGACATTCTAGGAATCAACAAACTAAGATGGACTGAAATGGGTGAATTTAACTCAGATGACCATTATATCTACTACAGTGGGCAGGAATCCTTTACAAGAAATGGAGTAGCCATCATAGTCACAAAAGAGTCTGAAATGCAGTTCTTGGATGCAATCTCAAAAACGATAGAATGATCTCCATTTGTTACCAAGGCAAACCATTCAATATCACAGTAATCCAAGTCATGCCCCAATGCGTAAGGCTGAAGAAGCTGAAGTTGAACAGTTCTATGAAGACCTACAATACCTTCTAGAACTAATACCACAAAAAAATGTCCTTTTCATTATAGGGGACTGGAATGCCAAAGTAGGAAATCAAGAAACACCTGGAGTAACAGGCAAATTTGGCCTTGGAGTACAGAATGAAGCAGGGCAAAGGCTAATACAGTTCTGCCAAGAGAATGCACTGGTCATAGAAAACACCCTCTTCCAACAACAAAAGAGAAGAGTCTGCACATGGACATCACCAGATGGTTGACCCCGAAAAAAGATTGATTATATTCTTTGCAGCCAAAGATGGAGAAGCTCTATACAGTTGGCAAAAACAAGACAGGGAGCTGACTGTGGCTCAGATCATAAACTCCTTATGGCCAAACTCAGACTGAAATTGAAGAAAGTGGAGAAAACCACTAGACCATTAAGGTATGACCTAAATCAAATCCCTTATGATTATACAGTAGAAGTGAGAAATAGATTTAAGGGACTAGATCTGATAGACAGAGTACCTGATGAACTATGGATGGAGGTTTGTGATATTTTACAGGAGATAGGAATCAAGACCATCCCCAAGAAAAAGAAATGCAAAAAAAGCAAAATGGCTGTCTGAGAAGGCCTTATAAATAGCTGTGAAAAGAAGAGAAGTGAAAACAAAGGAGAAAAGGAAAGATATAAGCATCTGAATAGAGACTTCCAAAGAATAGCAAGGAGAAATAAGAAAGCCTTCCTCAGCGATCAATGCAAAGAAATAGAGGAAAGCAACACAATGGGAAAAACTAGAGATCTCCTCAAGAAAATTAGAGATACCAGGGGAACATTTCATGCAAAGATGGGCTTGATAAAGGACAGAAATGGCATGGACCTAACAGAAGCAGAAGATATTAAGAAGAGGTGGCAAGAATACACAGAAGAACTGTACAAAAAAGAGCTTCATGACCCAAATAATCATGATGGTGTGATCACTCACCTAGAGCCAGACATCCTGGAATGTGAAGTCAAGTGGGCATTAGGAAGCATCACTATGAACAAAGTTAGTGGAGGTGATGGAGTTCCAGTTGAACTTTTTCAAATCCTGAAAGATGATGCTGTGAAAGTGCTACACTCAATATGCCAGCAAATTTGGAAAACTCAGCAGTGGCCACAGGACTGGAAAAGTTCATTTTTTATTCCAATCTCAAAGAAAGGTAATGCCAAAGAATGCTCAAACTACCGCACAATTGCACTCACCTCACACACTGGTAAAGTCATGCTCAAAATTCTCTAAGCCAGGCTTCAGCAGTACGTGAACCGTGAACTTCCAGATGTTCAAGCTGTTTTTAGAAAAGGCAGAGGAACCAGAAATCAAATTGACAACATCCCCTGGATCATTGAAAAAGCAAGAGAATTCCAGAACAACATGCATTTCTACTTTATTGACTATGTCAAAGCTTCTGACTGTGTGAATCACAATAAACTGTGGAAAATTCGTAAAGTTATGGGAATACCAGACCACTGACCTGCCTCTTGAGAAACCTGTATGCAGGTCAGGAAGCAACTGTTAGAACTGGACATGGAACAACAGACTGGTTCCAAATATAAAAAAGAGTACATCAAGGCTGTATATTGTCACCCTGCTTATTTACCTTATATGCAGAGTACATCATGAGAAACGCTGGGCTGGAGGAAGCAGAAGCTGGAATTAAGATTGCCGGGAGAAATATCAATAACCTCAGATATGCAGATGACACCACCCTTTGGCAGAAAGTGAAAAAGAACTAAAAAGCCTCTTGATGAAAGTGAAAGTGGAGAGTGAAAAAGTTGGCTTAAAGCTCAACATTCAGAAAACTAAGATCATGGCATCCGGTCCCATCACTTCATGGCATATAGATGGGGAAACAGTGGAAACAGTGGCTGACTTTATTTTTCTGGGCTCCAAGATTGCTGCATATGGTGATTGCAGCCATGAAATTAAAAGACGCTTAGTCCTTGGAAGGAAAGTTATGACCAACCTTGACAGCATATTAAAAACCAGATACATTATTTGCCAACAAAAATCCATCTAGTTAAGGCTATGGTTTTTCCAGTGGCCATGTATGGATGTGAGATATGGACTGTAAAGAAAGCTGAGCACCGAAGAATAGATGCTTTGAACTGTGGTGTTGGACTATAAAGAAAGCTAAGCACCGAAGAATTGATGATTTTGAACAGTCATGTTGGAGAAGACTCTTGAGAGTCCCTTGGACTGCAAGGCAATCTAACCAGTCCATCCAAAAGGAGATCAGCCCTTGGTGTTCATCGGTAGGACTGATGTTGAAGCTGAAACTGGAATACTTTTGCCACCAATGCGAAGAGCTGACTCATTTGAAAAGACTCTGATGCTGGGAACGATTGAAGGCAGAAAGAGAAGGGATGAGATGGTTGGATGGCATGACTGACTCAATGGACATGGGTTTGGGTGGACTCTGGGAGTTGGTGATGGACAGGGAGTCCTGGCGTGCTGTGCTTCATGGGGTCGCAAAGAGTCGAACACAACTGAGCGACTGAACTGAACTGAACTGAATGCACACTGTTAGAGACTTTCTTTTATTAATCTCAAAAGTATTAAGATATCTGTTAATTCTTAGGCAGGTATAAGTGTATCTGAATCTTCTGATATATAATATCAGGTACCAGTTGGTCATAGAGCTGTTTTCTTTAAATATTGTTCTAAAAATATATGCCACTACAGTATCCTTCTAGTATATAGTTTTCCCATTTTCTGATAGTAGATTTAAAGTCCCAGTTGTGATAACTACTACAACATATTAAGTGGATATTCTCAGGCAGTAAGCCCTCAAGTGCCATGCTACAACCCATTAAGCCAATGGGCTCCCATCACAAACCCGCATTAAATATTTTCTGGTAACATGTGATGTGCCATGGCCCTTCCTCTTCACCATTCATGCCATTCTCTTGAGAAATTTGTAACTTGTATCAGCTCACAAGTTTTAACCATGTGATACTAGAGAATCAGTGTTCAAATGATAATTTTAGTAACACTGGAATCTTCAAGGATGTGGTAGAGAAAAAGAAGTAAAACTTATCAAGTGGTTGAGTTTCAGGGACACTCTTTGATATCAAATTGCTTGAGAAACCTTGAATACAACTCAGGCAAAATGTCCAGTAGCTGTGCAAATGGAAGTTAGAAGGAAGTATGGATGTGGAAATAGCATCTCTTTGGAAGCTTGTAAAGTAATAGAAGAGTGTTGTTCATACTTTATATAATCTTATAGTTCTATTTTGATACCTCCCACCTTACTAACAGAATATGCCTATCATGAATAGTAAGAATGAGTCTGGAAGTAAACTTATGGGTCCAATTAGGGTCAGTTTTGAGATTAAACTGGTTGGGAAAGAAATAGGAATGTATGTATGTTTTGAAGACAAATATAAGGGAAACATACCAGATAAATGGAAAGGAATATAAAAGTGAAAATGAAACTTTGGAAAACTGGAAAACTGTCTTCTAAGGGAAAACTGTGATGATAGAAATAAATTCTAAAATTCTGACTTCAAATTCATGAGGTGATATTTAGATAATAGTATTTATAAACTCAACATGCATTGATTGCCCCGTGACTTTTTTTTTTCATTATGGATTATTTGTTAAATTTAATTTTAAGTTGCAAGTTTACTTTTTATAATTCACTTTGTTAATGATTACTTACAGTTAATCCTTTTGCAGTTATCTATTTCTCCATTTTCTTTATTGTTTCTTTATTTATTTTTAATTGGAGGATAATTAGTTTACAATATTGTATTGTTTTCTGCCATACATTAACATGAATCAGCCATAGGTATACATATGTTCCCCCATCTTGAACCTCCCTCCCACCTCCCACCTCTTCCCACTCCTCTAGTTCAGTTCAGTTCAGTCACTCAGTTGTGTCTGACTCTTTGCAACCCCATGAATCACAGCACGCCAGGCCTCCCTGTTCATCACCAACTCCCGGAGTTCACTCAAACTCACGTCCATCGAGTAAGTGATGCCATCCAGCCATCTCATCCTCTGTCGTCCCTTTTCCTCCTGGCCCCAATCCCTCCCAGCATCAGAGTCTTTCCCAATGAGTCAACTCTTCGCATGAGGTGGCCAAAGTACTGGAGTTTCAGCTTTAGCATCATTCCTTCCAAAGAAATCCCAGGGCTGATCTCCTTCAGAATGGACTGGTTGGATCTCCTTACAGTCCAAGGGACTCTCAAGAGTCTTCTCCAACACCACAGTTCAAAAGCATCAATTCTTTGGCGCTCAGCTTTCTTCACAGTCCAACTCTCACATCCATACATGACCACTGGAAAAACCATAGCCTTGACTAGACGGACTTTTGTTGGCAAAGTAATGTCTCTGCTTTTGAATATGCTATCTAGGTTGGTCATAACTTTCCTTCCAAGGAGTAAGCGTCTTTTAATTTCATGGCTGCAGTCACCATCTGCAGTGATTCTGGAGCCCAAAAAAATAAAGTCTGACACTGTTTCCACTGTTTCACCATCTATTTCCCATGAAGTGATGGGACCGGATGCCGTGATCTTCATTTTTGAATGTTGAGCTTTAAGCCAACCTTTTCTAGGTTGTCATAAAGCACTAAATTTGAGCTCCCTGAGTCATACAGTAAATTTCCACTGACTATCTATTTTACATGTGGTGATATATATGTTTCAATGCTACTGTCTCAATTTGTGCCACCCTCTCCTTCCCCCGCTGTATCCACAAGCCTGTTCTCTAAGTCTGCGTCTCCATTGCTGCCCTACAAATAGGCTCATCAGTACTAGCTTTCTATATTCCATACATCTGTGTTAATATATAATATTTGTTTTTCTCTTTCTGACTTACTTCACTGGGTATAATAGGCTCTAGTTTCATCCACCTGATTAGAACTAACTCAAATGAGCTCCTTTTTATGGGTGAGTAATATTTCATTTCACATATGTACCATTGATGTGTCAATGGACATCTAGGTTGCTTCCATGTCTTAGCTATTGTAAATAGTGCTGCAATGAATGTCGGGGTACATGTATCTTTTTCAATTATGGTTTCCTTAGGGTATATGCCCAAAAGTGGGATTGTTGGATATGATAGTTCTATGCCTAGGTTTTGTTTTTTTTTTTTCCCCTCCTAATGAATCTCCATACTGTTTTCCATAGTGGCTATATCAATTTACATTCCCACCAACAGGGTAAGAGAGTTCCCTTTTCTCCATATCTTCTCCAACATTTAATATTTATACATTTTTTTATTGGCCATTCTGACCAGTATGAGGTGATAACTAATTGTAGTTTTGATTTCTATTTCTCTAATAATTTGGGCATTTTTTTCATGTGTTTATTAGCCATCTTCAAGTCTTTTTGGAGAAATGTCTGTTAGATCTTCTGCCCTGTTTTTGATTGGATTGTTTGTTTTTCTGGAATTGAGTTGCATAAGCTGCTTGTATATTCTGGAGATTAATCCTTTGTCACAGTGGAAGTAAAAAACAGATTCAAGGGTTTAGAGCTGATAGATAGAGTGCCTGAAGGACTATCAAGGTTTGTAACATTTGTAATGTTGTACAAGAGACTGTGATCAAAACCATCCTTAAAAAAAATAAATGCAAAAAAGGCAAAATAGTTGTCTAAGGAGGCCTTACAAATAGCAGAGGAAAAAAGAGAAGCAAAAAGCAAAAAAAAAAAAAAAAAAAAAAAAAAAAAAAGATATACCCATCTGAATGCAGAGTTGCAAAGAATAGCAAGGAGACCTTATTAAGTGAACATTGCAAGGAAATAGAGGGAAACAATAGAATGGGAAATACTAGAGATCTGTTCAAGAAAATTAGAAAAACCAAGGGTATATTTAATCCAAAGATGAGCACAATAAAGGACCGAAATGGTATGGACATAACAGAAGCAGAAGAGGTTAAGAGATGGGAAGAATACATTAAAAAAAAAATCCAATAAAGATCTTAATGACCCAGTTAACCATGATGATTTGATCTCTCACCTAGAGCCAGACATCCTGGAGTGAGAAGTCAAGTGATCCTTAGGAAGTATCACTATGAACAAAGCTACTGGAGGTGATGGAATTCCAGTTGAACTATTTCAAATCCTGAGAGATGATGCTGTGAAAGTGCTGTACTAAGTAGGCCAGCAAATTTGGAAAACAGCAGTTGCCACAGGACTGGAAAAGGTCAGCTTTCATTCCAATCCCAAACAAGGGCAATGACAAAGAATGTTCAAACTATGCACAACTGCACTCATTTCACATAGTAGCAAAGTAATGTTCAAAATCCTTCAAGTTAGGCTTCACCCGTACATGATCTGAAAACTTCCAGATGTACAAATTGGATTTAGAAAAGGCAGAGGAAACACAGATCAAGTTGCCAACATCTTTTGGATCATAGAAAAATAAATGGAGTTCCAGAAAGACATCTTCTTCTGCTTCATTGACTACCCTAAAGCCTTTGACTATGTGGATCACTAAAAACTGTGAAAAATTCTTAAACAGATGTGAATACCAGATCACCTTACCTATCTCCTGAGAAACCTGTAAACGGGTCATGAGACAACAGTTAGAATTGGACAAGGAACAAACTAGTTCCAAATTGGGAAAGATGTATGTCAAGGCTGTATATTGTCACCCTGCTTATTTATCTTATATGCAGAGTACTTCATGCAAAATGCCAGGCTGGATGAAGCACAAGCTGGAATCAAGATTGTCAGGAGAAATGTAAATAACCTCAGATATGCAGGTGACACCATCCTTATGGCAGAAAGAGCCTCTTGTTGAAGGTGATAGAGAAGAGTGAAAAAGCTGGCTTAAAACTCAACATTCAAAAAATGAAGATCATGGTGTCTGATCCCCTCACTTCATGGCAAATAGATGAGGAAGAAATGGAAATAGTGGCAGACTTTATTTTCTTGGGCACCAAAATCACTGCAGATGGTGACTGCAGCTATGACATTATAAGATGCTTGCTCCTTGGAAGAATGTCTATGACAAATGTAGACTGTATTAAAAAGCAGAGACATCACTTTGCTGACAGAAGTCCATATAGTCAAAGCTATGGTTTTCCAGTAGTCATGTATGGATGTGAGAGTTGGACCATAAAGAAGGCTGAGCCTTGAAAAATTGATACTTTCAGATCGTGGTGCTGGAGAAGACTCTTGAAAGTCCCTTGGACAGCAAGGAAATCAACCCTGAATATTCATTGGAAGGACTGATGACAAAAGTAAAGCCCCAATACTTTGGCCACTTGATGTGAAGAACCAACTCATTGGAAAAGACCCTTATGCTGGGAAAGATTAAGGGCAGGAGGAGAAGGGGGGAAAAGAGGATGAGATGACTGGATGGCATCATTGACTCAATGGACATGAGTTTGAAAAAGGGATATAGTGAAGGGCAGGGAATCCTGGCATGCTGCACCCCCTGGGGGTCGCAAAGAGTCCTACAGGACTGAGCGACTGAACAATAAAATCCTGTTAGTTTTCATTTGCTATTATTTTCTCCCATTCTCAGGGTTGTCTTTTCACCTTGTTTTAGTTTCTCTTGCTGTACAAAAGTTTTTACATTTAATTAGTACCCACTTTTTTTGTTTTTATTTCCATTTCTCTAGGAGGTGAGTCATAGAGGTTCTTGCTGTTATTTATTCAAAAAGTGTTCATTATTAATGTCAAGAAGTGTTCTTCCTATGTTTTCCTCTAAGAGTTTTATAATTTCTGGCCTTGTATTTAGTTCTTTAAGTGTTCCAATTACATTCTTTTATGCACAGCTCTCCAGTTTTCCCAGCACCACTTATTGATGAGACTATCTTTTCCCCATTGTATATTCTTGCTTTCTTTTGTCAAAGTTAAGGTGCCCATAGACGCATGGGTGTACTTCTCCATTTTCTGAATTAAAATTTCTCTGTCCTTCTCTTCATGAATTCCAAACCTGCCGGCACTTTTTTCCACATATTAATATCACTTGTGATGCTCTGTTAAGCAAACATTAACATTTCAGGGATAAATGGGAGCACTGTAATTAGTGTGTGCATGCACGCTCAATCACTAAATGATGTCCAACTTTCTGCAACTGTAGCCCACCAGGCTCCTCTGTCTATGGGATTTCCAGGCAAGAATACTGGATTGGGTTGCCATTTCTTTCTCCAAAGGTGATGTTGCCAACCCAGGGACTGAACCCAGATCTCCTGCACTGCAGATGGATTCTAGTATACTCCTCTCTTATAGGCTACAAAGGAAGTAAGAACACTAAGAACAGGTTAGAAAAAAAAAAAAAAGGAAAAGTTTAAGGCTATATTTTAAAAATATAGTGCACAAATTATTTTATATTCTGTCCTTGGTACTGATGTATTTTCCTTCTCTGCCTTTTGGCTTTTATATGATTTATAGCTTATGATAATACCAATGTTTTTCAGTAACTTACAATGATATTATACACCATTAGAAACACATAATTCTATTATTATCAATGATAGTCATGCATTGGAGTTGAAATGTGGTATCATATTCCAGCAGACATATTTGATTTGGGGGATTTGATACTGTTTTAATGTTACTCTATCACCATTATCTGATACTGTGTTATGAATTTGAGGAAAATACTGTCCAACAACTAAGAAAATATGATGTGTTTTAAAATGATGACAGGGTTCATAACTTATTGGTATACATGGAAGGAAAAAAATAATTTTTCTCACTAGAAAAGAAAGAATACCTATTATGAAATCTTGGAAGACACACTTATAGATTTTTTAATGAAGCTAATACCAAAAAAAGTTTATTTATAAAACACAAATATAGTTATACCCCTAACCTACCAATCAAATTTCCAAGTAAAATGCAAGATGTTTTTTGAAAATATCAGTTCCTTTTAAAATTCTCAATGAACAAAGTTTTTTATTTTCAATCCACATATATCTCTATATAATTGAAATTAGATTTTTATACTGACTCTATCACCAGGTATATATGTGACAAAGAATATTGCTTGGCTTGACATGTGAACGGCAATTCACATGTTTTGGTATTAATATTGCAATTTTAAATGCAATTATAAATGCTAATATAAACTTTACTCCATTATATATTTTTTAATTGTTAAAATAATTTCTCATATGGAAACTCTAAAAATGGTTAATGCATATGTGTAATTATCAGTTTGGAATTATAAAGTTGAATATAAGAAGGATTAATATCAATTCTTTAATATTTATAAGTAATTTTTATGCTTTTTAGGGATATATACATACGCAAGGAAAGATATTAGGCATACCTACATGTTAGGTTTGGGTAACTTCATATATTTCAAGAATGTATACATATGCAAGGAAATATACTAAGTATACTGAATATCTAGAGATAACACAAGGAAGGAACTGAGGGTGGAGTCTTTCATGCATTAATTAGTACTTTATAACATGAATAGCGATAATGAACTTTTATCTTTGATTCTGAAAAATAAGTATGGAGAGATAAATGTGGGTTACATTTTTTTTACACAGCTGAAAATTTTACCTGCTCTTTTTTAATGAGCAGGTAGTAGTTTTAGAGTAGCTTGATGATGTCAGATTGAAATGATTGATACATTTCTTCAAAATAAATAATTTATTTTTACACATTTAAAATTATTGTAGGAAAATATTGTAATTTTTGGTCCTAGTGAATCTGATGCACGTGTGCCAAGTTGCTCAGTCATATCCAACTCTTTGCAAGCCCATGGACTGTAGCCTGCCAGGCTCCTCTGTCCATGAAATTTTTAGGGAAGAATACTCCAGTGGATTGCTATTTCCTGTTCCAGAGGATCTTCCCGACCCAGGGTTTGAACCCACATCTCTTGCATTGCCTGCATGGCAGGTGGGGTCTTTACCACTGGGCCACCTGGGAAGTTTGGAAGTTCTGGACTGTTTGGAATCTGACTTATCCTACTGCAATAAAGAAATGGAAAATTGGGGAAATATATAAAAGACAGGTTTCAGCACAGGAATGTGATTTTTGAGAACAAGGAGGCACACGAGGCAAGTACCACAATCACTGCAGCTTCTAACTTGAGAATATTTCCAAAATATTGTAGGTAAGTGGAGCCAAAGCAGAAAGTGACAGTCTCACTGGGTGAAGGAAAATAGATTGAATTTTGGAATAGTGCAGAAGACTGAAATTTAAAGAACTGAGTGATGAGAGACGGCTGCCAAGAAGCAGTAGCAATCTGGGTCACTGAAGAATCTTAAACAGCATGTGTTCAAAACAAGATTCTCTAAGGCCTAACATAATATTGAAGTAACAGCACTGCTGCTGCTACTGCTAAGTCCCGTTAGTCGTGTCCGACTCTGTGCGACCCCATAGACGGCAGCCCACCAGGTTCCCCCGTCCCTGGGATTCTCCAGGCAAGAACACTGGAGTGGGTTGCCATTTCCTTCTCCAATGCATGAAAGTGAAATGTGAAAGTGAAGTCACTCAGTCGTGTCCGACTCTTCGCGACCCCATGGACTGCAGCCCACCAGGCTCCTCCATCCACGGGATTTTCCAGGCAAGAGTACTGGAGTGGGGTGCCATTGCCTTCTCTGAGTAACAGCACAAGGTGCCCTAAATTAAATACTTCTCATGTGTAACAGAGATATTGCTTATGTATCCTTTTGTGGAAACCTGCATGTCCCTCAGATACAGTTGGCTGTTAAATAGAGATTTGAATAGACAGAAGTAAATGATTCTTTAGGAAAACAGCAAAGTCAGTTCTATCCTATGCCAAGTAATCCTGAACACATATATGTTTTGAATCTTCACGTGGAGAAATTAAGCACTTAAACAATTAATAGAACTAATACTTGTATGCAGCCCAATCACTCTTGAAAATGCCATGAATATGATGATTCAGAAAAAATTTCAGTAACTGAAAAATGCCCACCAAGTGAACAGTCGAATGTAAAGTACTCAGACTTCGTTTCCAAAATTATAAGCATAATATCTTTCGACATGAACTCAAGCCCAGTGCTATATCTGAGGGCACCAAGATAACTAATTAATTTGAAATTTAAAGCTCTATAAAATAATACTTTAGCGCAAGGTGTAATGATTTAATGATGCTTTTCATCGAAGATCAGTTCACATTTTACTTTATTTTCTTCAATTTAAGTTACATTATAGAAAACATTAAGAAATGTCATCCTTATAGAGACAAAGCCAAAACAGTGTGGTCAGTCGTTAATTTAACATCAAATAAGGAATTCAGGTTTTCTTTCTTTTTTTTTTTCTTTCAGACCTTAGTTAACTTGCCCACAATGCGGATAATTTTATATTTGCCATTTGAATTCATGGACTGCTTTGAAGATTCAGAAATTTCTAATACTTCTCCAAAAAATAACAATATGATGTCATTAAGATCTTGTGTTTTCTGAGTATTGAAAAAATGCCTAATATCAAATAACGTTTTTTTAACTTCTAACACAATCCTGATTTGGCTGAGTGAATAGAGAGGAGAGGCAAATTAATTACCATTAATTTACACCATACCATTACAGTGGTAATTAAAATCTTTGTTTACCCTCAGTCTTGAAAGAGGAATGTTTTCTAGTTTCCAATTACATGTCACCAAAATTTTATTCCAGGTTTTGTTATCAAACTAGACATTTTAAAATATTGGAAGAATTTTAAAAATTAAAATGCATTTTCAAATACCTAAATTAAATTAAAGAGAAATATAAAGGCAAAAAATGAAATATTGATAACTTAGCAAGCTATCTATCTCTATCCATCCATTATATCCTTACACCAATCCTTATAAAAGTTGACCAATATTAATCCAATTATTAATTGATATTTTAAACATCAATTTTTTTTCCTGGTAATATCTGACTGTACTTACATATGGTGATTTTCTGTTAACACTCATATAGCTTCTCACATAAAATAATATACATGCATATGCAATATATATGAAATCCCAATAACTATCAATTCAGTTCAGTCACTCAGTCATGTCTGACTCTTTGTGATCCCATAAATGGCAGCACGCCAGGTCTCCCTGTCCATCACCAACCCCCGGATTTCACTCAAACTCATGTGCATCGAGTCGGGGATGCCATCCAGCGATCTCATCCTCTGTCGTCCCCTTCTCCTCCTGCCTCCAATCCCTCCCAGCATCAGGATCTTTTCCAATGAGTCAACTCTTTGCATGAGGCAGCCAAAGTATTGGCGCTTCAGCCTTAGCATCAGTCCTTCCAATGAACACCCAGGGCTGATCTCCTTTAGGATGGACTGGTTGGACCTCCTTGCAGTCCAAGGGATTCTCAAGAGTCTTCTCCAATACCACAGTTCAAAAGCATCAATTCTTCATCACTCAGCTTTCTTCACAGTCCAACTCTCACATCCATACATGAACACTGGAAAAACCATAACCTTGACTAGATGGACCTTTGTTGGCAAAGTAATGTCTATGCTTTTCAATATGCTGTCTAGGTTGGTCATAACTTTCCTTCCAAGGAGTAAGCGTCTTTTAATTTCATGGCTGCAATCACCATCTGTAGTGATTTTGGAGCCCCAAAAAATAAAGTCTGACTTTATGTTTCCACTGTTTCCCCATCTATTTGCCATGAAGTTTTGGGACTGGATGCCATGATCTTAGTTTTCTGAATGTTGAGATTTAAGCCAACTTTTTCACTCTCCTCTTTAACTTCCATCAAGAGGCTTTTTAGTTCCTCTTCACTTTCTGCCATAAGGGTGGTATCATCTGCATATCTGAGGTTATTGATATTTCACCAGGCAATCTTGATTCCAGCTTGTACTTCTTCCAGCCCAGCATTTCTCATGATGTACTCTGCATATAAGTTAAATAAGCAAGGTGACAATATACAGCCTTGGCATACTCCTTTTACTATTTGGAACCAGTCTGTTGTTCCATATCCAGTTCACACCATCATCAGTTGCTTCCTGATGTGCATATACGTTTCTCAAGAGGCAGGTCAGGTGGTCTGGTATTCAATCTCTTTCAGAATTTTCCACACTGTATTGTGATCCACAGGGTCAAAGGCCTTGGCATAGTCAATAAATCAGAAATAGATGTTTTTCTGGAACTCTGTTGCTTTTTCAATGATCCAGAAGATGTTGGCAATTTGATCTCTGGTTCCTCTGCTTTTTCTAAAACCAGCTTGAACATCAGGAAGTTCACAGTTCACATATTGCTGAAGCCTGGCTTGGAGAATTTTGAGCATGACTTTACTAGCGTTTGAGATGAGTGCAATTGTGCGGTAGTTTGAGCATTCTTTGGTATTGCCTTTCTTTGGGATTGGAATGAAAATTGACCTTTTCTAGCCCTGTGGCCACTGCTGAGTTTTCCAAATTTGCTGGCATATTGAGTGCAGCACATTCACAGCATCATCTTTCAGGATTTGAAATAGCTCAAATGGAATTCCATAACCTCCACTAACTTTGTTTGTAGTGATGCTTTCTAAAGCCCACTTGACTTCACATTCCAGGATGTCTGGCTCTAGGTGAGTGATCACACCATTGTGATTATCTGGGTTGTGAAGCTCTTTTTTTTACAGTTCTCCTGTGTATTCTTGCCACCTCTTCTTAATATCTTCTGCTTCTGTTGGGTCCATACCATTTCTGTCCTTTATTGAGCCCATCTTTGCAAGAAATATCCCCCTGGTATCTCTAATTTTCTTGAAGAGATCTCTAGACTTTCCCATTCTGTTGCTTTCCTCTATTTCTTTGCATTGATCACTGAGGAAGGCTTCCTTCTCTCTCCTTGCTATTCTTTGGAACTCTGCATTCAGATGCTTATATATTTCTTTCTCCTTTGCTTTTCGCTTCTCTTCTTTTCACAGCTATTTGTAAGGCTCCTCAGACAGCCATTTTGTTTTTTTGCATTTCTTTTCCATTTCTTTTAATTTCATGGCTGCAGTCACCATCTGCAGTGATTTTGGAGCCCAGAAAAATAAAGTCTGACTAGTTCCTTAAATCTATTTCCCACTTCCACTGTATAATCATAAGGGATTTGATTTATGTGATACCTGAATGGTCTAGTGTTTTTCTCCACTTTTTTTAATTTAAGTCTGAATTTGGCAATAAGGAGTTCATGATCTGAACCACAGTCAGCTCCTGGTCTTGTTTTTGCTGACTGTATAGTGCTTCTCCATCTTTGGCTGCAAAGAATATTCCATCTGATTTCAGTGTTGATCATCTGGTGATGTCCATGTGTAGAGTCTTCTCTTGTGTTGTTGGAAGAGGGTGTTTGCTATGACCAGTGCGTTCTCTTGGCAAAACTCTATTAGCCTTTGCCCTGCTTCATTCCATACTCCAAGGCTAAATTTGCCTGTTACTCCAGGTGATTTTTGACTTCCTACTTTTGCATTCCAGCCCCCTATAATGAAAAGGACATCTTTTTTGGGTGTTAGTTCTAAAAGGTCTTGTAGGCATTCATTGGACTGTTCAACTTCAGCTTATTCAGTGCTACTGGTTGAGGCATAGGCTTGGATTACCGTAATATTGAATGGTTTGCCTTGGAAACAAACAGAGATCATTCTGTCTCTTTTGAAATAGTATCCAGTACTGCATTTTGGACTCTTTTGTTGACCATGATGGCTACTCCATTTCTTCTAAGGGAAGAAATCTATGCCCACAGTCATAGATATAATGGTCATCTGAGTTAAATTCACCCATTCCAGTATTTTAGTTTGCTGATTCCTAGAATGTCGATGTTCACTCTGCCATCTCCTGTGTGACCACTTCCAATTTGCCTTGATTCATGGACCTGGCATTTCAGTCCTATGGAATATTGGTCTTACAGCATCGGACCTTGCTTCTATCACCAGTCACATCCACAACTGGGTGTTGTTTTTGATGTGGCCCATCCCTTCATTCTTTCTGGAGTTATTTCTCCACTGGTCTCCAGTAGCATATTGGGCACCTACCGACCTGGAGAGTTCCTCTTTCAGTATCCTATCGTTTTGCCTTTTCATACTGTTCATGGGGTTTCAAGGCAAGAATACTGAAGTGACTTGCCATTCCCTTCTCCAGTGGACCACATTCTGTCAGACCTCTCCACCATGACCCGCCCATCCTGGGTGGCCCCACATGGCATGGCTTAATTTCATTGAGTTAAACAAGGCTGTGGTCCATGTGATTAGATTGGCTCATTTTCTGTGATTGTGGTTTCAGTGTGTCTGCCCTCTGATGCCCTCTAGCCACACCTACCATCTTACTTTGGTTTCTCTTACTCTGGACGTGGGGTATCTCTTAGCTGCTCCAGCAAAGCACAGCTGCTTCTTCTTACCTCGGACGAGGGTTATCTCCTCACAGCTGCCTCTCCTGACCTTGAATGTGGAGTAGCTCTTCTCGGCCCTCCTGCACCCATTGAAATATTTTAAAGTTTTAAACCAAGGTATAACTATTCCCTGACAACCTCTTTCCCCAGTCTTGGACCTTGACACCAGGCCTCCCATATACACCTTACCTGTACAAGGCAGAGACTTTCAGGGCACCATTCACCCTAGGGCAGGAAACCAGAGGAGTGACATGGGGGCAGCTGAGACTGAAGAGGGTAGAGTTGGAACTGAAGGAGTTCAGACAACTCCTGAACTAGGACAGGAATTGGCTGGGTTACACTCCCCAGAGAGTTGAGTGGATTACTTTCCTGTGCCTATGAATAACCTTACCTGTTCTGGATTTCCAGGCAATCAATAAGATCTTTCATTAAGACCATCTAAGTAGAGAGAAGAAAGGAAACAGCTATCTATCTGCTCACACTTTTATTATTATTATTATTTTTACTGATTTGGGTGGCCAACTTAAAACAAAAACAGCCAAATTTCCCATGGCCAAGGCTATACTTTTCTACTTACCTGCCACCGACACAACCTACATAAATACCTATAACTCAAGCACACATTGGTGCACTCTTAAATCCATGTTTTTTCAACAGGAGAACTTGGCTTAGCTTACACATCATTTCCTCAATGAATTGCTAAAAATTCATAAAACATGTTATATAAGGACAAAAAGTTTTAAAAAAAAAGTTTCAATGTTTGTGGTAGGCAGAATCTTCTAAAGCATATAGCTAAGGACGGGGACCTCTCTCTGCTCAGATCTAAGGATATTTTTTAATATGTTACTATTAAAAATATAAACAATAAGAAAGGCCTGATTTCAACACAGAATTGCAGTGTACCTTGCATATGCTTCAGAGTAATCAGGCTTCCTATTATATAAATGTAGGTAAATGATATTTTGAAGTAATCAAAGATGTGAAAAATGTAGCTCCTTTTGTTGTATGAGTTCTCAAGGTGACTAGAGAATATAACCCTTTGAAAGATCCTGGACAATTCAAGGTAAAATTTTATTTAGCTCGGAAACAAAACATTGTGAAGTGCTTTTCGCTTTATCAAAGACATACTTCAAGCCTATAAATATATATATATATATATATTAAATGTATTCTCAGTATTCAAAAATTCTCCTAGGACTTTTATAGACATTAATAAACACTGGTGGTGGGGGTGGTAATTTAGTTGCTAAGCCATGTCCAACTCTTGCAACCCCATGGACTGTAGCCCGCCAGGCTCCTCTGTCCATGGGATTCTTCAGGCAAGAATACTGGAGCGGGTTGCCATTTCCTTCTCCAAATAGACATTGGAATGTTTACTAAAAAGGGATAAGAAAGTTATTGTAGCCATTTTAAGGCAAGAATAGAAGTTTTAGTGGAGACTTGATATAGAAATGGGACCTCAACTAGTCTAAGGGACTTTGAGTATGCCTTGACAAAGTAACAGTAAAGGTATTGTCTAAAGATGAGTTAAAGAGATAAAAGAGGAGAAAGATTATCCCCTGAAAAAATATGTTCAAAGTTGCATAGTTTAAGAGACTGGGTACAGTACTCAAAGAAAATGAGATTCATGTAGAAAGGCTTTCAAAAGGTTTTAAAATTCCAAGTTTTCATTTGCTCATATATTTATATATATCTCCTTTAATTATTTATCTTAAGGTGAAAATAGTTTTAAGAGTCATTCTTATACTTCTTAATGCACTTGCCATTTAACAGACAAAAAACATTGGAAATCACCAAACCACTGCAAATAATTCAGTAATAATTTTGGTCAAATGGCCATGTAGATACATCATGTGGGCTACTGTTGTCACTATGAGGCTAAATTTCTTTTCATTTGCCCATCTGTAGTCTCAAAACAATGTTTCTTTCCTTCTTTCTTTTTTATACTTTCCTTTTTCTCCTCCAACAATTTTTGAAACTTAACCTGCAGTTTATTTTTCTTATGAGAATTGGTAGTCAACAGCCTGGTGCCCAAACACACTCTTCAGCTCTCTCTGCTAATTCTTAGCCTACATCATTATTTTTACTTAATCTCCAGTGTAATGAAGAAATGGAAAGACAATTACCTGGTTGTCTTACTTCTGGAGTGGACGTATGTAACCTTATTTTTGAGTTACAGTGGATACATTTGAGACTGAAATATTCATTGACACAATACACAGTCAGTTCAGTTCAGTCACTCAGTCATGTCCTATTTTTGCGACCCCATGAACTGATGCGTGCCAGGCCTCCCTGTCCATCACCAGCTCCTGGAGCCTACTCAAACTCAAGTCCATCGAGTCAGTGATGCCATCCAACCATCCCATCCTTTGTTGTCCCCTTCTCCTTCTCTTCCTCCTGCATATTTTATACAATCAGTCTATTTTCTAACAGGTTGCTACAACTCTCTTCTGGTACTATGTTTTATATAAGTATGGGTGTGCATGCATGTTCAGTTGAACAGTCATGTCTGACTCTTGACAATTCCATGGACTGTAGCCCACCAGGCTCCCCTGTCCATGGGATTTTCAAGGCAAGAGTACTGGAGTGGGTTGTCATTTCCTCCTCAAATAAGTACGAGAGAAAACTGAAAAACATAAGCCAGAACTGATGTACATGATAGAGAAGAAAGGCATTAAAAATTTCAGTAAATAAAGAGTTGATTTTTTGAACTATATAAAGTTATTACAAACAAGACATAGATAACATGGCCTAGTCAAGATATCTACATATATATTTTCTATATAATATATGCCTGTGCAGATTTATATCATTTCTTATGTGATATCATTTTCCTTTCTTTCAATATTATATATTCTAGTTAAAATTTTGAAAAAATTCTTATATTTATTTATAAACTAGGATTTATTTACTCTTTCCAAATCAGTCTAATATTTCCTTTTCCTCAGTAGTGGTCTTGTATGTAGTTTAGGAAAAAGCAACAATGAAAAAAGCTATCTTGACTCTACAGCTTTCGTATTATTGACCTTGTCAAATACGAGAAGGATGACAGGAGAGAACACACATTTTTCAGTGGTATAAGCTGATTATATTCAGTCAAGTTGACATTTAAGAATCATTTCTAATCACATTTAGAGTTGACTCTCATGCTACTTTTGCTAAAGCTTTTCTGGACCTTATATCCTTTTGAACTTAAGAAGGAACAGTCTGATCTTTGAGAAAAATGCTTGTCAACTAGGAAAAATAGACACTGATGAAGGAATGGACTATAAATTCAAACATAAGCAAGAAGAATCTCTGCTAGATTTCTGAATTTTTAATTTAGACAGACTTTAATCTTTCATGTGAAGTGTGGTAAGATATTAGGCATATGGCATTTTTCTCAACTTACTTAAACAATACAAATTGCTTTTGACTATCTCTCTTTTATACAGTTGTGTACAATGGATTTTCCTCTTACTCATAGATTAGATTCTGAAGTCATAGAGCCAGAAGAAAAATCACAATGTAGTCAGAGTTATTCTTTATAATCCCATAAATTGTTCTTTAATTTCTAAAACCCAGGACCTTAGAGTCTGAAAAGAATATGTATTTTATTTATGCATATATATACTTCCTCCATCCCTTTGAAATAATGGAGGTCAAGGATTTATTTGAACCAAAAATTATTCCACCTCTTACTTTTTTAAACAAAAATTTCCCTGCTTTTCCCCTGTTTTCTTTAATCTCTCCCTTTACTTTTGAGTCTACCTCTGCCTTAACCTCCTCTCTTTCAGCCATATTGTTGCAAACAAGCAGACTAAATGTGCATGTGATGCGATTCCATTGCACTGTAATGAATGCAGCTGATGTAAATCAAAGACTACAACTATGTAATATATTTATATGAAAAAGTTGCAATTTATCTGTGAAGAAATGATATATCTAGTTAGGTCTTAACACATTATTTCCCCAGCCTCCAAATTCTAGTAAGATATGAATGTAAGGATTGATATTAGTAAGGATAAGATATCAGTAAGGACCCTAGAACAATCTGAGTTCTATTTATTCATTCTACCCTCAACATCTCAATTAAACTCACTGGATTGTTCATTTAACTCTCTAATAGCTACTATTTTTTTTTATTGTTTCCTATTCAGTAAAGAATTTATCCATGGATACTTTTATCCATGAATGTGCCATGACTCTATTTCTTCTTGCAATGGGAAATTAGATGGTTTATAACATCACATACAAAGTGTCATTATCTCTATATATGGCTTAGCTAGAAAAGTCACAGAATCAGATAAATGAAATCCCCAAACTTCAAACAATGCAATCATAATCCTGTGAGATTCACTTTGTTATCTCTAGAGAAAAGCAAAAAGACACATGAAATTTTGACTTGAGCACAAGTGTATGAAATTTTTACACAGAGTTTATGTTTATATTAAAATAAAGCTTTCCAGAAAAATATATTTCAGCACAGCTAAAGAACTTGGCAGCAATAATTACATATACAACTTCAAGATAGAAGTACAATGAAAATATTCCATACCGTTGACTCCAAATTCAATTTTTTTTGTGTCACTACTCAGCTTTCTTTATAGTCCAACTCTCACATCCATACATGACCACTGGAAAAACCATAGCCTTGACCCTTGTTGACAAAGTAATGTCTCTGCTGTATAATATGCTTTCTAGGTTGGTCATAACTCTCCTTCCAAGGAGCAAGCGTCTTTTAATTTCATGGCTGCAATCACCATCTGCATTGATTTGGGAGCCGAGAAAAAGTCAGCCACTGTGTTCACTGTTTCCCCAACTATTTGCCATGAAGTGATTGGACCAGATGCCATGATCTTAGTTTTTTGAATGTTGAGCTTTACACCAACTTTTTCACTCCCCTCTTTCATTTTCATCAAGAGGCTCTTTAGTTCTTCTTCAGTTTTTGCCATGAAGGTGGTGTCATCTGCATATCTGAGGTTATTGATATTTCTCCTGGCAATCTTGATTCCAGCCTGTGCTTCCTCCAGCCCAGTGTTTCTCATGATGTACTCTGCATATAATTTAAATAAGCAGGGTGACAATATAGAGTCTTGACGTACTCCTTTACTTCTTTACTCCTTTATTATTTATTACTTTATACTTATGTTCTCTTTCTAATCTTCATTTTTATACTTCTCATTATTTTTATTATTGCTGCAATCATAAATGTCAGTATTTCTACTCTTTGCCCAGCTGTTATTTAAACTATAGGCAATAAGAAACACTCATGAAAAAAATCCAAATTTAATCCTTATAATCAACTATCAAAACATAGAAGCCAAAAGAATTTCTTATAATAAAATTCTTAAAAACCATAAATTTATAAATTATAACACTGAGATTGACCAAAAACAAAAGGTAGTTCACTTCTCTGGTACAAAATTGAAATCAACTGAGATAAATATTAAGAACAGGATATAGGTTTAACTTTTCATGATTTCTGTAAAAATAGATTGGCAAGAATATTCATTATTATTGGTAAGAAATTGAGCAACATTTTTATAACCTGAATTATTTATCTCAGAAAATATAAAAGATGCAAAAAAAGAAAAAAAAAGGGCCCACAACTATTCTAAGAAGGTAGTGTTGCTGTTTAGTTGCTAAGCGGTGTCTGACTCTTTTGCAACCCCCTAGACTATAACCCACCAGGCTCCTCTGTCTACAGAATTTCCCAGTCAGGAATCCTAGAATGTGTTGCATTTCTTTCTCCAGGGAACCTTCTGGACCCAGGGATTGAACTTGTATCTTCTGAATTTGCAGGTGAGTTCTTTACCTCTGAGCCAGCAGGGAAGCTTCATTATAAGACAGTTGAAGTCTTAACATAAGACTGTTCAAGCAAAGACTTGACTAGAAACAAACTTCTGAATATGGTGTTTTGAATGCTCTCCAACACAACCTAGATGTCTTCCTTCTTAAAAATTTAATCTATAGTGTACTTAAAGAGGAAAAAAAATCCTCAAAGTAGTAACTTAAGTAATATGCAATTCTTGGCAGAGAATAACAATGATTTAGATTTCAAGGAAAATTACAATAGCCCACTTGTATGAAGTAGTTGTTGTATGCCAAGTATTATTGCTATGTTATGTCCTTTGCATGCGTTATCACTTCACAGCTCCCCAAACTAATCAGGTGGTTATTGTTATTGTGCTCTTTTACATATGAGTAAAAACAGTCATTGCACATAAAGACATCCACCTGGTTGTGGTCCAGGGGACAAAAGGAAGTTAATAATGTTGCAAAGTTATGTTTTAGAGGAGCTAAGTGCACTATGGACAGGGAAGGTACATAAACATAAACAGGGAGAAATGGGAGTTAGCTTACAAGGTTGAGGACAGTCAGGAAGTTGACTAAGTCTGTCTGTGGTATGCTGAGGATTAAAATGCACAGAGAGCTCATATTGTGGAGGTACAAGGAAAATATAAAGATGAGATTAAGTAGATGAAATAATTAGGAAAGAGCCTTCTAGACCATGCAAAATAAATGAAAATATTTTATGAAAATTAGAAATAAAATGAAGAACAGATTGAACTAAAAATATTAACTAAAGGTAATACTTTGCTAAACATTTACAGCAAAGTAGTCAATTCAGTTCAGTTCAGTTCAGTCGCTCAGTCATGTTTGACTCTTTGAGACCCCATGAACTTCAGCACGCTAGGCCTCCCTGTCCATCACCAACTCCCGGAGTCTACCCAAACCCATGTCCATCAAGTCAATGATGCCATCCAACCATCTCATCCTCTGTCATCCCCTTCTCCTCCTGCCCTCACTCTTTCCCAGCATCAGGGTCTTTTCCAATGAGTCAGCTCTTCGCATCAG
>NW_011495049.1:11227677-11253684 GCF_000754665.1 Bison bison bison | reverse complement strand
TCTCCTTTAGGATGGACTGGTTGGATCTCCTTTCAGTCCAAGGAACTCTCAAGAGTCTTCTCCAACACCACAGTTCAAAAGCATCAATTCTTCGGCGCTCAGCTTTCTTTATAGTCTAAATCTCACATCCATACATGACCACTGGAAAAACCATAGCCTTGACTAGACAAATCTTTGCTGGCAAAGTAATGTCACTGCTTTTTAATATACCCAAGACAGGCGGGCATGGTGGAGAGGTCTGACAGAATGTGGTCCACTGCAGAAGGGAATGGCAAACCACTTCAGTATTCTTGCTTTGAGAACCCCATGAACAGTATGAAAAGGCAAAAAGATAGGACACTGAAAGATGAACCCCCCAGGTCAGTAGGTGCCCAATATGCTACTGGAGATCAGTGGAGAAATAACTCCAGAAAGAATGAAGGGATGGAGCAAAAGCAAAAACAACACCCAGTTGTGAATGACACTGGTGATAGAAGCAAGCTTTGATGCTGTAAAGAGAAATATTGCATAGGAACCTGGAATGTTAGGTCCATGAATCAAGGCAAATTGGAAGTGGTCAAACAGGAGATGACAAGAGTGAACATCGACATTCTAGGAATCAGTGAACTAAAATGGACTGGAATGGGTGAATTTATCTCAGATGACCATTATATCTACTACTGTGGGCAGGAATCCCTTAAAAGAAATGGAGTAGCCATCATAGTCAACAAAAGAGTCCAAAATGCAGTACTTGGATGCAATCTCAAAAACAACAGAATGATCTCATTCATTTCCAAGGCAAACTATTCAATATCATGGTAATCCAAGTCATGGCCCGACCAGTAAGGCTGAAGAAGCTGAAATTGAACAGTTCTATGAAGACCTACAATACCTTCTAGAACTAACACCCCCAAAAGACGTCCTTTTCATTATAGGGGACTGGAATGCACAAGTAGAAAGTCAAGAAACACCTGGAATAACAGGCAAATTTGGCCTTAGAATACAGAATGAAGCAGGGCAAAGGCTAATAGAGTTTCGCCAAGAGAATGCATTGGTCATAGCAAACACCCTCTTCCAACAACACAAGAGAAGACTCTACACATGTGCATCACCAGATGGTCAACACCAAAATCAGATTGCTTATATCTTTGCAGCCAAAGATGGAGAAGCCCTATACAGTCAACAAAAACAAGATCGGGAGCTGACTGTGGTTCAGATCATGAACTCCTTATTGCCAAACTCAGACTGAAATTGAAGAAAGTGGAGAAAACCACTAGACCATTCAGGTATGACCTAAATCAAATCCCTGTGACTATACAGTGGAAGTGACAAATAGATTTAAGGGATTAGATCTGATAGACAGAGTGCGTGATGAACTATGGATGGAAGTTTGTGACACTGTACAGGAGACAGGAATCAAGACCATCCCCAAGAATAAGAAATGCAAAAAATCAAAATGGCTGTCTGAGGAGTCCTTACAAATAGCTGTGAAAAGAAGAGAATCCAAAAGCAAAGGAGAAAAGGAAAGATATACCCATTTGAATGTGGAGTTCCAAAGAATAGCAAGGAGCGATAAGAAAGCCTTCCTCAGCAATCAATGCAAAGAAATAGAGGAAAACAATAGAATGGGAAAGACTAGAGATCTCTTCAAGAAAACTAGAGATACCAAGGGAACATTTCATGCAAAGATGGGCTCAAAAAAGGACAGAAATGGTAGGGACCTAACAGAAGCAGAAGATATTCAGAAAATGTGGCAAGAATACACAGAAGAACTGTACAAAAAATAGCTTCATGACCCAGGTAATCACGATGGTGTGATCACTCACCTAGAGCCAGAAATCCTGGAATGTGAAGTCAAGTGGGCCTTAGGAAGCATCACTACGAACAAAGCTAGTGGAGGTGATGGAATTCCAGTTGAGCTATTTCAAATCCTGAAAGATGGTGCTGTGAAAGTGCTGCACTCAATATGCCAGCAGTTTTGGAAAACTCAGCAGTGGCACAGGACTGGAAAAGGTCAGTTTTCATTCCAATCCCAAAGAAAGGCAATGCCAAAGTAGTCAATATATGAGAGTTAAAATATTACATTATTGAATCCTGAGAAAGAAGTAAAATGCAATGATTAATTGTATAATATTTTCTTTTGAATGATAGACAATATTTATTAACTATTTGTCTATAGAGAAAGAGAAATATTAAGTTACATTTTATTGTAAAATATCCATAAAAAATTGATACCATTTTGTACCTTCTAAAGCAATTCTGTGATTTTATGGAATAAAAGGTAACACCGATTTTATAGCAGCTCAAAAGTTCACCAGTGTTATGTACAGTTTGATAACTGTAATATCAAGAACACTGTACTTGTCACTTAGTTGAAGCTTCTTCTGAAATATAGTTTATATACAGAAACAGCTAAAGAAAATGAAAGAATGGTGGGTTATAAAAGTCAAACAGGATAAGGAATAAAGTTTTATAACTCACCCTCACTCAGCCGAAGTAAAAATCAAGGAAAGGAAGAATGAAGATTGATTACCATAACTAAAGAATGACAATGATTGGCCGTTTATTCTCAGAATAATTGAAGGTTTATGATGAAACTTACAACATATGGAAACATTTGAAAGGCTATATTTTGTTTACATGCTTGAATACAGTTGACTCTGTCTGTAAAACATGAATATATGTACACATAGTTATAGACATATTGGTATATAAACTAGGGAATTAAGAATGAGCTAGGTAGTGTGAGTGGGAAAAGTATCTTTTATAGTACAGTAAGGACAATTCAGAGGTCACATAGGACATCCACCTAGAAGAGAATTAAGTAGAAAGCCTGTCAAAGCTGTTCAAGAAAAGTGTTGCATAATTTTTCCATCTCTTGAGACATCTAGCTTATGCATGTTCTGAATAATTACAATGACATTATGTTAAGACAGAGAAGTAAGTTGCACATTGAAAGTAAGCATTGCATGGCTGGAACTTATTAGAGTTGTATTTTAAGAGGTAACAACCTAACAAAGAATTAGGTGTAGGAAAAGGAAAACTTACTCATATGAAAAAGTTCCATATGTCTAAGTTAGGAAGATCCCTTGGAATAGAAAGTGGCAGTCTACTCTAGTATTCTTACCTGGAAAATCTCATGGACAGAGGAGCCTGGAGGGCAAAGAGTCAGACAGGACTGAGCAACTGGGCACACTTGCGTGTGTCTCCATCTGCCTGCAATTGTTTATAGGAGTTGAGTTGAACTGAGAGTTGAGTCATCAAGAGAGATAAAGTAAAATAGTTCTTGTTTTCTTGTCTCTGAGCAGTTGCAGAATAAAAAAGCTGGATATAGAAAGGCTAGAAGTGCTCCTGATGGTAAAATTAAATTTGATGCTATAATTTTAGGACTTATTGAAATGTGTTACTTGGCTTAAGACTACTATCAATTCCCAAACCTAAAGTCAAATGGAGAGTATTGTACCATGCTCAATATTAATGTTTAGGTCCTCCAATCTTTTGGATAGATATAAAAATCACAATTTTATACTATGAAAATGATATCCTAAATTCTATCATATTTTTAATTGAATAATTATGTTTTCCATGTAGGATTTTGAAGGATATTGATCTAATCTACCTATATCTAGATTAGTCATAATATCCCTGAACTCTTATCACAGAAATTTCTATTTTCTATTGATCTGTAGTTTCATTAATTGACTAGTAATGTTCTTCTAAATATAGTTAAGAATAAGATATTTAGATGATATTTATAGTTGATAATTACTGAAGGAGAAAAGTGCACAAGGTATTTGTTCATCATTCTCAGAAACCTCTTCATAAAATATATTATAAATATTCATTTTCTAATTTACTAGAATTATACTTGCTAAGGGAAGTATCATTTCAGTTCAGTCACTCAGTTGTGTCCGACTCTATGCAACCCCATGGACTTCAGGACACCAGGCTTCCCTGTCTATCACCAATTCCCGGAGCTTTCTCAAACTCATATTCATTGAGTCAGTAATGCCTTCCAACCATCTCATCCTCTGTTATCCCCTTCTCTCCCTGCTTTCGATCTTTCCCAGCATCAGGGCCTTTTCTAATGAGTCGGTTCTTCGCCTCAGGTGGCCAAAGCATTGGAGCTTCAACTTCAGCATCAGTCCTTCCAATGAATATTTAGGGTTATTTCCTTTAGTATTGATTGGTTTGATCTCCTTGCAGTCCAAGGGACTCTCAAGAGTCTTCTCCAAAACCACAGGTCAAAAGCATCAGTTCTTCTGTGTTCAGCTTTCTTTATGGTCCAACTCTCACATCCATACATGACTACTGGAAAAACCATAGTTTGACTATGGATATTTGTCAGCAAAGTAACATCTCTGTTCTTAATATGTTAATATGTTTTTAATATGCTGCTAAAATATTTCATGACTATCCCCTGAAAGAGTAATTTTTTAAAGGAAGAAACTCCCTTTATTCCACAACAGGAGTCTGTCTTGGGCAAGCATTCTGATTAGATAATGAGTGGGCAGTCAAATATGCCAAAAAGGAAAATAATTTGACTTCTCTAAATATACAATGGCCAGATAGTTATGGAAATGGCCCTTGATTAGTGACAGAAAAAGAGAGATGCAACAAAGAATAGCATAGAAAATATGAAGTAAAATATTAAACAGAAAATTTCAAAAATATATGAGCAAGGAGTTGGGGTATCATTGGATGTTCTATATATTAATACTGGAAATGTAATGGTATAAAATAGGGAAATCTGACACAGAAGAATACCGTTTAGTCTAAAGATTGTATTCTGGAATAATAAGCCTTTTTCTCAGATTCATCCCAGACAGTTAAATTTGTTTATCTTGGAGTCAAAATGGTAAATTTTTAGTGTGTGGGAACAGAAGGAGGAGTGGACCAACCTTATATCTTGTATTTCAGTGTGTGATCTTTCGCTGAGAATGCTGCTCTGTGAAATACTGTTCCTCTACTTATGGGTTTGGGAGATCAGGAATGAAGGACAGAAGGAAGAGATATAGACACATATTATACCTGCCCAAGTCTAAAATTAACCATCCAAGGTCCCAGATGTGAAATAGTAAAATTAGTTTTATGTTTATCATAATAGAGAGAAAATCATTATCCATCAAACAAGATGATTCTTCTTTAATCTCTGCATCTATAGTACATTGTGATAGAAGGAGAGTTGAGTTTGTGATACATCTCACACTCACAATATAAATATATATTTTTTTATATTTTCACTACTCTTCTTCACTCACCTATAATTCTTAAAAACAAATAAAGTAAATAAGGGAGCTTGCCTGGGGTAATCTGGGATAGTGAGAATTGTGTCCATTTATTGGATTTCTTTTTTGTTCCCTCCATTCCCATAAAATGTGAGTGTTTAAGCTTAGTTTTATACCTTATATATTTAAAATAAAGAATTCTCAAACCTTAGATTAGAAGTTAAATTATGATAATATTATATGCTCTAGTGCATATAATATCCTTAAATAGGAATATCCCCAGATATAAGTGGAAAAATAATGCCTTTCTAGATTGTCTTGCTGTGATTTGAATAATAGATAGGGAAACAATATAAGAGGTATAGGAAGCCATCACAAAACAATGGGATTAGTGAATGCACTAATGGCAAAGCATCAGTGTGTGCTTTCTGTCTTGCTTTTTTACAGTATCTTTAAAAAAATATCTAGCACACACTAATACACCCACTCATCTGAGAGCCGTTTAGGAGTGTTGCTAGTTTCTGGTACTCCCTTCCTCCATTTACAGTAGATGTGCCTACTGCGTATTTGACATTCTGTGGTGCCATCTAATCTCTGATACACTGACATGCTCTTATCTCCATTGAAATCAGGAAGTCCATACTCAGTGACAGCATCCCCTATATTCACACCTGGGCTACAGAGGAGAGAGACCATATAGCTGTTAAAGGAGCTAGGTGTTTTTCTCACTTATGAAAGCTTAGTGGAGTGTCTTCTTTCTGGGCCTTCTCTTGGAAAATAGCTGAGTAGAGGGTGTACAGGTGATGCATGAAAAGTCCATTTCAACTTTCCTATATTCTCAGACCTTTTGATTTCCTCCTTCTTATCACACTATGCAATTCTAGCATCTCAGTCCATTAAATATCAGCCATCATTTCAGTTCAGTTCAGTTCAGTTCAGTCACTCAGTCATGTCCGACTCTTTGCAACCCCATGAATTGCAGCATGCCAGGCTTCCCTATCCATCACCAACTCCCAGAGTTCACTGAGACTCACGTCCATTGAGTCAGTGATGCCATCCAACCATCTCATCCTCTGTCATCCCCTTCTCCACCTGCCCTTTCTCAGCATCAAGGTCTTTTCAAATGAGTCAGCTCTTCACATCAGGTGGCCAAAGTAATGGAGTTTCAGCTTCAACATCAGTCCTTCCAATGAACACCCAGGACTGATCTTTAGGATAGACCGGTTGGATCTCCTTGCAGTCCAAGGGACTCTCAAGAGTCTTCTCCAACACCACAGTTCAAAAGCATCAATTCTTCGGTGCTCAGCTTTCTTCACAGTCCAACATTCACATCCATACATGACCAGTGGAAAAACCATAGCCTTGACTAGATGGACCTTTGTTGGCAAAGTAATGTCTCTGCTTTTTAATATGCTGTCTAGGTTGGTCAAAACTTTCCTTCCAAGGAGTAAGCGTCTTTTAATTTCATGTCTGCAACCACCATCTGCAGTGATTTTGGAGCCCAGAAAAATAAAGTCAGCCACTGTTTCCATCTCTATTTGGAAGTGATGGGACTGGATGCCATGATCTTAGTTTTCTGAGTGTTGAACTTTAAGCCAACTTTTTCACTCTTCTCTTTCACTTTCAACAAGAGGCTCTTTAGTTCTTCTTCACTTTCTGCCATAAGCGTGGTGACATCTGCATATCTGAGGTTATTGATATTTCTCCTGGCAATCTTGATTCCAGCTTGTGATTCCTTCAGCCCAGCATTTCTCATGATGTACTCTGCATATAAGTTAAATAAGCAGTGACAATATACAGCCTTGACATACTCCTTTTCCTATTTGGAACCAGTCTGTTGTTCCATGTCCAGTTTTAACTGTTGCTTCCTGACATGCATACCATTTAGTTACGTTTTATTCAGTCTTCTAATATTAGAGCTACCTCTAGTTGTTTGAGTCAACTCCTGCTGCAAGAATTAAATTAGTTGTACTGATATTGTAAATATAACCCAATCTAGTATTATATTCTGCCCCATTTAATCCTTAGAATCCACTCCCAGATATGTCTCCCAGCTTTCTGCTGATAAATGTTGGCAAAGCCTTGTGATTTTTGTGCTGTTTCATTTTCTTGCATCGTAGTGTACACTTCTATGTGCCTGATAATATTTTGTCCTAGTTATGAGCTAATGGCAAAAAGAAAGTAGAGGCTTCCAATGGCTCTTGAGGAAAGTCAGCTTTCTCTATTTGGTAATCAAAGCTAAATGAAGTTTTCACAGGATTTTCAGGCCAAGAAAGGCTAGTTTTAAATGCACAGTCAAAGCAGTTCCCAAATTCCATCATTTGTTTCCTGGAACCACTCCTGTATTATTTCAGAATCGTGTATGTTTGTTCAGGAAAAAGAAACTACTAAATACTTTGAAAAGGGAAGTTTAATGTAAACAATTATTAAACATATTAGGGTGTAATAATAGTGTGGTATTAACTAATAAGAAGTATGGAGAATTATAATAATAAGAAGGCAGGTATAGAGAGTTGCCACACTTACTTGGACTGAGTTAACGTATCTTAAAGTAGAGGATCTCCCCTTCAGTTCTGAGGCCCAACTGCCATTGGATAGAGTGAGGCTTATGGTTTACTGGATGTGGAAATACTCCTGAGGTTCCAAACAGAACTTTCTAGTAATGTGTCTATACCATAGGAGCTGGGTGCTTGAGAAGCTGCACATGCAGTAGAAATTGTATGGACTACAGGAGCAATGGAGAAACCCCCTGAACTGCAGGAGCCAAGTTCTAGAGCAGCCACGCACAAAAATGGTGGAAGGAGGCACTGAAACCAGGAAGAGAAGCCCCTTCCTACTCTGGAGTCCTGGTAGTGCCTTGCACTACCTGGCATTGTCAAAGCAGAACATTGTGCTATCTGGGAAGGAATACATACTAACAGTCCAATTTCATTTGTATTGAGAAGGCAATGAAGTACAGATTTGGAGCTGAGAAGCAACATATTTTTAAAAAATGATACAGCTTATATTATCAGAATTAAGCTTTATGTAGAATTGGAGACTTAGCTTTTGGTATCACCCCTATAACTGATGATTAGCGGTCAAAAAGGACAGATGAGTTATAGAAAAAAATTACATTTTTGTTCACATCTAAGTTGTAGTGTGAGAAGTAAATGGCAAAAGTGCTTTGTTACTAAATGTTTGATATATGCTAGCCCTGACGTTAAAGCTAGATTGAGCAATAGCTCATATCTTATTTGGTCAACTCAGATTACATATTTTAATGTGTACCCAGGAAAGGATTTCATCTGTTTTGTTTCTTGTGTCCCTGAATGTATTTCCTAACCTATTTCCACTGAGTCACTCTTGGATAGGATTGAAATTAGCAGACCTGAACTTTTAGAGATTCCAAAGCAGCAGGGCACCATCCCTTTGGGCCAGAGATCCCTTATCCCTATATAGATATACAGAAACCAGATTAATAGTATTTTCTCCTCCTTATATGTTTATGACAAAACTAGTCTCAAATAACTTGTTCAGATATTGTTTGTAGTCCTTGTTGATTTGATTAAATCACTATAAGCCATTTTACAGCTTAGGATCTTTGATAAACTTGATGCAATTGAGCATGCTATCCATATAGTTTACCCTCACATGGCATCTATTGACTTTCTGCCCTAAAAATATACAGTGTTGATTTCCCACTATGCTTTTCTATGTGTTCACTGTTTCAGAAAAATAAAATCAATTAATTTATCCCTGCTTATGCGCTTATTTTATTTGAACTTGCCCTTTATACAGCTAGCATGTTCTTCAATTTTTCTTTGTTCATATTCTTCTCTAGACTAGCCTGAATCTTAATGGTCATATTTTTTGTTATCAACTTAAATGGAACAAATTTCCCTTTTTTGAAAGTTTTGATTTAGCTGTCTCATCAAGTTTCCAAAGAATATTGCTTCAGCAATCTCTTCATGACACAGCTTGACACTCTTAATGATGCCAGTGCCACACTTCACTAAACTATCCCTCTCTTGTCCTCATGTGCAGAGAAGGTCTATGAACACTGACATTCTGATTTTCAATTTGTCCCAGCTAATAAGAAACATCATTAGACCTCAGAATAAGTACTTTATAAAGTACATTGAAGAATGTTCCAAAGGCAGTGCTAATGATATAAAAAACTGCATTAAAGTTTAAGATTGTTATTTTGATGCTGCTTTATCCATAAAGTGAAATTTTATTGAAATGAAAACAAAAACAGAACTCTGAAAACTTCTCTTTTGATGAAGAAAGATCTCAGCTCTGACATTCTAAAACAAAGAAAGCAACTTAAATGCCTGCTATAATACTCCTCTCCTTTTCATTAATATTGTATATCCCTAAGAAAATGTAAGTACACATAGATTTTCTAATCCTGCTCAAACAAAAAAGGGGAAAAAGACCAAAACTAGATGATAATTTTATAAAAGGGACAGAAAATTAAAATTTAGTATAAGTGATGCTTTAACTTTCTTAAATGAATCTGAAAAATCAGAGATATTTCAAATTCCTTGTTATAGTTGGGTTAGTTTTTTTCTACTATAGAATTTTTAACAGTATCTTTGAAGTCTTATGAAATGTGCAAGCTGTTGTAGGTCTTAAAACATCTTACCTTGGGTTCACATTGTCAATATACAATTTGGTAATATTGAATATAAATTCACATAAATATTATAAATAAATGTAGTAATGTGAACTGGGCAGCATATTAAGGAAGATTGATATGTTTCAGTGGTTAAATATCTATTAAACCATCTTCAGTGGCTGTGGTTTTATATTAAAATAATATTAATGAGAAAATAAAAATCTTTCTAAAGAAAAATCTTCAAAACATGCTGTAATTCAGGATAAACTCAAATTGATTTTAGTAGAAATATGCTGGGTACAAACTTTTTTCTAGAGAAATCTCAATAAATGCAAAAAATGCAAAAAATATGAACAATAAAGTACAGAGTTTAGTAGCATATATTTTCTAAATTACCCAATTTAAGCTTTATTTTCATTTCTGAGACTCACTTACACTTGTATAAAAATTCTTCAATACAAAATTTGTAAATAGAGAAGGATTTATTTAGTGAAATATGCAAGAGGTCTAAGTGCCTGTTATATATTGGTTTAGTCCATTCTTATAACTATTAAGGATGATGAGAATCATAGAAATTAATGTGTGCTCAAATTTCACCTTGCTATATCCAAACAAATTTCATGCCCTACCCACCCTATATTTAAATATATGTTCTGTGCTAACTTGCTTCAGTTGTTTCTGACTCTGCGATGCAATGCGATCCTATTGACAGTAACCCACCAAGCTCCTCTGTCCACGGAATTCCCCAGGCAAGAATATTGGAGTGAATTGCCATCCTTTCCTCTAGGGGGTCCTCCCAACCCAGGGATCAAATCCCTTTCTCTTATGTTTCCTGCATTGACAGGTGGATTCTTCCCACCACTAGCATCACCTGGGAAGCCCCTGATTTAAGTATAATATAAATCAAAGTGATTTTTAAAAACAACTTTGAAATGTTGATACAATTAAAAAAAAACTGAGCTTCTAAAATTTATTACACCTATGCAACAAAATGTTAAAGATTTAGACTTTCATTAAGTAGAGCAATAATCTGTCAAGGATACTTTCACAAGGGAAAAAATCACTCCATTCAGTTCAGTCACTCAGTCATGTCCAACTCTTTGTGACCCCATGGACTACAGCACACTAGGCTTCCCTGTCCATCACCAACTCCCAGAGTTTACTCAAACTCATGTCCACTGTGTCAGTGATGCCATCTAATCATCTCATCCTCTGTCATCCTCTTCTCCTCCTACCTTCGATCTTTCCCAGCATCAGGGTCTTTTAAAATCAGTCAGTTCTTCACATTAGAGCCAAAGTATTCGAGCTTCAGCTTCAGCATCAGTCCTCCCAGTGAATATTCAGGACTGATTTCTTTTAGGATGGACTGGTTGGATCTCCTTGCAGTCCAGTGGAATCTCAAGAGTCTTCAACATCATAGTTCAAAAGCATCAATTCTTCGGCATTCAACTTTCTTTTTCGTTCAACTCTCACATCCATACATGACTACTGGAAAAACCATAGCTATGACTAGATGGACCTTTGTTGGCAAAGGAATATCTCTGCTTTTTAATATCCTGTCTAGGTTGGTCATAGCTTTTCTTCCAAGGAGCAAGTGTCTTTTAATTTCATGGCTGCATATGCAGTGATTTTGGAGCCAAAAAACTAAAATAAATAAATAAAGTCTCTCCCCGTTTCCAATTCCCCATCTACTTACCATGAAGTGATGGGACTGGATGCCATGATCTTAATTTTCTGAATGTTGAGTTTGAAGCCAACTTTTTCACTCTCCTCTTTCATTTTCATCAAGAGGCTCGTTAGTTCTTCTTTGCCTTCTGCCATAAGGGTGGTGTCATCTGCATATCTGAGGTTATTGATATTTCTCCTGGCAATCTCCATTAGAGAAAACAAAATAACTTGCCCTCTTCTTAACTCTATTTGTATACTCAAAGATGATGAATAGAGTTTCTTGATTTGTTGTTTTTATGAACAAAATGGTTTCTATTCAACACTAATTTCTCTATCAAATATTTTGAGAACTTATGGCATTAATTAGTTCATAATATTAATTTTCCTTCAACATTATCAAAATTGTAATCACAATCCTGAAAATGTGATCACCTTTTACATTTCTGTACTATCAAATGTCATTATAATAACCAAATGGCATGTGAATGAGGAAAGAACTGCATCAACATTGAAAAGAGTATCTCACCACATTAAGCATTTGAAGGAATTCAAAGTGAGTTCATTTGAAGGGCGAATATAAAAATTTAAGAAAGACACCTATTTGCCTGCTTTCCATGGACTACTCCCAAAGAAAGAGAAGCCAGATGTAACTGAAATGAAAACACGTGCAGACTCCACTATCACAACCTGACTAGATTTAGAGCACTGAGAAGTACCAGAAAAGATCTCAGCCTTACTTCCATTTAACTTATGGACCAGCAGATTTCATAGCTCTGCTTTAAAACTGAAGAGCCTCAAGGTTACCTTCATAATGTGGATAGTTAAATCAAGAAGAGCTCTTTTGCTTCTGGAATTATGGGCCCACCCAAGAGTGAGTGGAGCACGACTTCTTGATTGGCAATTTATCTACATACAAAGCAATCCATATACACCTTGTTTTTGCTCTAACAGGTTCCTTCCTACTTCCTTTTCAACTCTGAGGTATCTGAATCAAATATTTAACATTGATGTTGTTTGTTCCTTGCTTCTTTGGTTAAGAACTTAAGGTTTCTTCTTTCTTCTTGGTAAAATTTAAGTGGGAAATCCTCTTTGAACTTTGGAAGACTATAAGAATGAACATAATTTATAAAATATAAGCTGCATTTCAAGAACTGGCAGCCATCCTGAATTATGATGAATAAATGCAATGTAAGAATCATGATATTATATACAGAATATCTTATTCATGTCAACAAAATTTGACATATTGATAACACTTTGAATTATAATATGTAATTACAAATATAAAAATTCTTAGACCAGAAAAAAATTAGATGATAATAAAGACAGAACTACCAAGTATTTAAATTATGTTAGATCAGAGATTAAGTAATGAGAAAGTATAAACATTTTATAATATAATAAGTAATAACAGTGTATAAGAAACTTATATGTGAAATACACATAAAAGCTTCAAATAAAACTCACTATTGGGGGAGTAAAATGTCATAAATCTAACAGCAGTAGGAAAAATTTCAAACATATTATCAAATAATGTAAGGGGTTAAAGAAATACAAATGCAATACCAAATGAATTGGGACCTAAATTTTAATAAAAATATACAAGTCATGAATGAAAATTATTAAAAAAAACCTAAAATATTAAATGTTAAAAAAGAATAACCTTAAATTTTATAAACTAAAAATGCACAGAAGGAAGAAATACAACAGCTATGATAAAAGCAAAGAAATGAATCTTTTGATGTCAGTATAATTAAAAATTAAATGCCTAGAAATGTGTCACAAAAAATAAAAAGAAAATCTAAAGTAAGTAAACTGCTGACAAAAATTCAATTTATAAAAAAACTGAATTAACTGATACTATACAAAATACCGGCTTCCAGGTGTTGCTAATGGTAAAGAACCTGCCTGCCAATGCAGGAGACATAAGAGATGCAGGTTCAATCACTGGGTCAGGAAGATCCCCTGGACAAGGGCAGGGCAACCCACTCCAATATTCTTGCCAGAAGAATCCAATGGGAAGGGGAGCCTGATGGACTACAATCCATAGGGTCACAAAGAGTCAGACATGATTGAAGCAACTTAGCACACACATATAAAAAATGCTATACAGTATATTCAATAATGTATTTCATGAATTTAATAATCCCCATGAAACACTGTAGCAAAAAACTGAACAACAGTTGGAAAGGTGAAGATTCTATCTATATTCTTTTTCTGTTCTGAACTAGTAACTTGAAAAAATGCTATAAAAGAATCTATTTTTGTATGGCAATTTTTGATAAGGATCATTTGATCTAATTTGATGGGACTTTAGATTTCTAATGTAGAAGCTATGGCTGTAAAATGATGCAAATTGTATCAAATTAAAAATAGACAAATTAAGGTCTTCTGGCCTTTATTTTGGTTGGATTGTTTGTTTTTTTAAGATATTGAGTTGTATGAGCTGTTTGTAGATTTTATATTAACCCCTTGTCAGTCACATCATTTGCAAATATTTTTCCTCATTACATAGCTTGTCTTTTAGTTTTGCTGATGGTTTCCTTTACTGTACAAAAGATTTTGTTTAATTCAGTCCCGTTTGTTTATTTTTGCTTTTACTTCTTATGACTTTAGGGGTAGATCCAAAAGTTATTTCTACAATTTATGTCAAAGAGTGTTCTGCCAATGTTCACTTCAAGGAGGTTTATGATTTCTGGTATTGTAGTCTGGTCTTTAGTCCATTTTAAGTTTACTTTTGTATATGGTATAAGGAAATTGTTGTCTAAGGAATTGTTGTCTATAAAGAATTGTTGTCTAATATTGTTGCTTCACATATAGCTGTCCAGTATTCCCCAGCACCACTTTCTGAAGAGAGTGTCTTTTCTCCATTACATAGTCTTGCTTCCTTTGTCATAGAGTAACTAACCATTGTGTGGGTTTATTTCTGGGCTCTCTATTAAGAGGTACAGATGACTAATAATCACATGAAAAGATGTTCAATGTTACTGATTATTGGAGAGTTGCAAATCAAAATAGCAATGAGATCACTGACACCTGTCAGAATGGCTATCATCAAAAACGACACAAATAACATATTGGCAAGGGTGTGGAGAAAAGAGAAGTGTTGCACAGTGTTGGTGGGGATATAAATTGGTGCAGCCTCTATGGTAAATTCAGTACTTGTATACAATGAAATACTACTCAGCCTTTAGAGAATGAGATTTTGCCATTTACAGCAATGTGGGTGGACCTGGAGAATATTGTACTTAGTGAAAAAATTCGGTAAAACACAATTACTGTATGAGATCATTTATATGTTGAATATATATGAAAAATATCGCAATGAATATGTGTGCAAAACAGACTCACAGAGAGAGAAAGTAAAGTAATAGTTACCAAAGGTGAAAGGGGAGGGTGAAGGGAAAATTAGGGGCATAGAATTAAAAGATAAAAACTATTAAATATAATAAATAAGCCACAAGGATATAGGTATAGCAGAGGAAATCAGCCATTACCTTCTAATAAACTTTAATGAAGTTTAATCTGAAAAAATACTGAATCACTATGCTGTACATCTGAAATTAGTATATTATGAATGAGTTATGTTATTTGTTTTCAGTTGCTAAGTCTTATCTGACTCTTTGTGACCCCATGGATTGTAACAGGCCAGGCTCCTATGTTCATGGGATATCCCAGGCAAAAATACTGGAGTGGGTTGCCATTTTCTTCTCCAGGAGATCTTCCTGATCCAGGGATTGAACCTGTGTCTCCTGCATTGGCAGGCAGGTTCTTTACCACTGAGCCACCTGGGAAGTCCTAAATGACCTATACTTCAACTAAAAAATAAAACAAAAATATATATATTATTTATTTTAACACACTTTTTTCTTAATAAGTCCATAAATTTTTGAAGTAAATCTTATCAAATACATGTTTTGGTAGTGTAGAACAGGGGTCAACAGTTTACTTTCTACAATACTTCAGACAATAAATATAGTTTTAGACAAAAAATAGTACTTACCAAAGAGACTAGACAAAAAATAATAATTACCAAAGAGATCATTTGATTTCTCATATCTGCCCCAGTACCTCCAAAACAGTCATTTTGTTGTTCAGTCATTCAATCATGTCTGACTCTTTGTGACCCCATGGACTGCAGCACACCAGGCTTCCCTGTCCTTCACTATCTCCTGGAATTTGCTCAAGCTCATGTTCACTAAATCAATGATGCCATCCAAGTATTTCATTCTCTGTCACCCCCTTCTCCTGCCCTCAATCTTTCCCAGTATCAGAGTTTTTCCTAATGAGTTAGATCTTTGCATCAGGGGGCCAAAATATTGGAGCTTCAGCATCAATCCTTCCAATATTCGAATACTAAAGGTTGATTTCTTTTAGGATTGATTAGTTGTATCTCCTTCCTCTCCATATGACTCTCAAGAGTCTTCTCCAACACCACAGAAAAAAGCATCAATTCTTCAGCACTCAGCCTTCTTTATGATTCAACTCTCATATCTGTACATAACTACTGGAAAAAGCACACATGGACGGTAGTAAACAAAAATTTTATTTACTGAAATAATCAGAAGGCTGAATTTTGAAAATGGGTTATAGATTGTCAAACTATGGTGTTTGACATAGTTTGGTGTTGACTTTTGATAAACTAAAGAATTTTCTTCTTTAATAATTTTTGTTTCATGCTATTATATAATTAAGAAGAAGGATGCCAGTTTACAGTGATCCTAAATATAGGTGTACAGAAGTTACCACTTGGGATTCCTTTGCCTAGATCAGATCAGATCAGTCGCTCAGTCATGTCCGACTCTTTACGACCCCATGAATCGCAGCATGCCAGGCCTCCCTGTCCATCACCAACTCCAGGAGTTCACTCAGACTCACATCCATCGAGTCAGTGATGCCGTCCAGCCATCTCATCCTCTGTTGTCCCCTTCTCCTCTTGCCCCCAATCCCTCCCAGCATCAGAGTCTCTTCCAATGAGTCAACTCTTCGCATGAGGTGGCCAAAGTACTGGAGTTTCAGCTTTAGCATCAGTCCTTCCAAAGAAATCCTAGAGCTGATCTCCTTTAGAATGGACTGGTTGGATCTCCGTGCAGTCCAAGGGACTCTCAAGAGTCTTCTCCAACACCACAGTTCAAAAGCGTCAATTCTTCAGCACTCAGCCTTCTTCACAGTCCAACTCTCACATGCATACATGACCACAGGAAAAACCATAGCCTTGACTAGACAAACCTTTGTTGGCAAAGTAATGTCTCTGCTTTTGAATATGCTATCTAGGTTGGTCATAACTTTCCTTCCAAGGAGTAAGCGTCTTTTAATTTCATGGCTGCAGTCACCATCTGTAGTGATTTTGGAGGCCAGAAAAATAAAGTCTGACACTGTTTCCACTGTTTCCCCACCTATTTCCCATGAAGTGGTGGGACTGGATGCCATGATCTTCATTTTCTGAATGTTGAGCTTTAAGCCAACTTTTTCACTCTCCACTTTCACTTTCATCAAGAGGCTTTTGAGTTCCTCTTCACTTTCTGCCATAAGGGTGGTGTCATCTGCATATCTGAGGTTATTGATATTTCTCCCGGCAATCTTGATTCCAGCTTTTGTTTCTTCCAGTCCAGCGTTTCTCATGATGTACTCTGCATGTAAGTTAAATAAACAGGGTGACAATATACAGCCTTGATGAACTCATTTTCTTTTTGGAAACAGTCTGTTGTTCCATGTCCAGTTCTAACTGTTGCTTCCTGACCTGCATACAAATTTCTCAAGAGGCAGATCAGGTGGTCTGGTATTCCCATCTCTTGAAGAATTTTTCACAGTTTATTGTGATCCACACAGTCAAAGGCTTTGGCATAGTCAATAAAGCAGAAATAGATGTTTTTCTGGAACTCTCTTGCTTTTGCCATGATCCAGCGGATGTTGGCAATTTGATCTCTGGTTCCTGTGCCTTTTCTAAAACCAGCCTGAACATCAGGAAGTTCACGGTTCACATATTGCTGAAGCCTGGCTTGGAGAATTTTGAGCATGACTTTACTAGCATGTGAAATGAGTGCAATTGTGTGGTAGTTTGAGCATTCTTTGCCATTGCCTTTCTTTGGGATTGGAATGAAAACTGACTTTTTCCAGTCCTGTGGCCACTGCTGAGTTTTCCAAATTTGCTGGCATATTGAGTGTAGCACTTTCACAGCATCATCTTTCAGGATTTGGAATAGCTCAACTGGAATTCCATCACCTCCACTAGCTTTGTTCGTAGTGATGCTTTCTAAGGCCCACTTTACTTCACATTCCAGGATGTCTGCCTCTAGATCAGTGATCACACCATCATGATTATCTGGGTCGTGAAGATCTTTTTTGTACAGTTCTTCTGTGTATTCTTGCCATCTCTTCTTAATATCTTCTGCTTCTGTTAGGTCCATACCATTTCTGTTCTTTATCGAGCTCATATTTGCATGAAATGTTCCTTTGGTATCTCTGATTTTCTTGAAGAGATCCCTAGTCTTTCCCATTCTGTTGTTTTCCTCTATTTCTTTGCATTGATCGCTGAAGAAAGCTTTCTTATCTCTTCTTGCTATTCTTTGGAACTCTGCATTCAGATGTTTATATCTTTCCTTTTCTCCTTTGCTTTTCACTTCTCTTCTTTTCACAGCTATTTGTAAGGCCTCCCCTGACAGCCATTTTGTTTTTTTGCATTTCCTTTCTAATGGAATGGTCTTGATCCCTGTCTCCTGTACAATGTCACAAACCTCATTCCATAGTTCATCAGGCACTCTATCTGTCAGATCTAGGCCCTTAAATCTATTTCTCACTTCCACTGTATAATCATAAGGGATTTGATTTAGGTCATACCTGAACGGTCTAGTGGTTTTCCCTACTTTCTTCAATTTAAGTCTGAATTTGGCAATAAGGAGTTCATGGTCTGAGCCACAGTCAGCTCCTGGTCTTGTTTTTCTTGACTGTATAGAGTTTCTCCATCTTTGGCTGCAAAGAATATAATCAATCTGATTTCGGTGTTGACCATCTGGTGATGTCCATGTATAGAGTCTTCTCTTATGTTGTTGGAAGAGGGTTTTTGTTATGACCAGTGCATTTTCTTAGCAAAACTCTATTAGTCTTTGCCCTGCTTCATTCCGTATTCCAAGGCTTCATTCCTTTGCCTAGAGACCTAGGCAAAAAATCTATTTTGAATGGCTAAGTTAAAAATCCCGTCTTTCCAACATTTCTAAAATAGCTTGCTTTTTTCCCTACATTCTCATGATCCTCCACGCATATGTACCTATTTTATTGCATGTGATCTTATATCCATATGTATGTACTTTACCCCAACTGAGCAAATATACACCAGCCTCCTCACTAGATTCCCAATAAACCAACAGTCAGGCAATTTAAAATGCCTCCTCTTATCATCCCCTTTTGTTTTCTCTTTTCCTCTTGCTTTCTGTATTCTAAACTGTTGCTCTCTCATTTATCTCTTGTATGATGCAAGTATAAAAATAACAGCCCTTGAGCCAACTCACCCAAAGACTATGTAAGATATCTTTCAATATTTGTCAGGAAAAAAAAAAAAAAAACAAGTTCTCTCCAAGACAGGATCTCAGTAGTTCTGGTAGTAAGTTTATGAATATTTCTACCATCCTGATTGAGAGGGATGAACATATGTATGGATAGATGTTAGATAGATAGATAAATAGGTAGAATGCTTTGACATTCTAGTGTTCAAAAACACTTCTTTGAGAACCATTAACACCTATGAGACAAATTATACTTTCTTCTCTGCCTGTCTGTACCCTATAAACCAAACATATGAATAGCATGTGGGAATGTCTACTAATTTTTGCTTGAAAGTAAATTGCCTTTGAAATGAATCACATAGAAGATTAAACCTAATCCAGTTATGATTGATATTTTTTTCTGTTTCTACATAGACTTGATATTTTTGAAACATATTGATATCTTATGCAGAATTATCTGTGTACAACTCAAATATAATTAGGGAAAAAATAGTCTGATTATAAAAAAAATAATATACTTTGAGTGTTCTTTCAAAATTAAATGATAATTTACTTAGCTCCAAACAACTAGCTAACCTTATAGCTGGAAAAGAATTTCTGCATGTTTGTTATTTTTTGAAATTAATGTTTTGTTCTTTTCTTTTCATGTCTCATAATAATATTTAATATCATATATAGCCACGATGAGAATCTAAACAATATTTTTTCTGTAAGTGGATAAATAAATTTCTCAGTATTGCTTAAGTATGTTCAAGTAATTATTCATATTTTCTCTTGGAGCCAAAATTTTCCAGAGGTTTTAGCTATAATCATGAAAGTTTGTATAAGCATCTTAAAAGAACTGTCAAGTAGATTAAAAGAAACCTGGTAAACAGCAACAAGAAACTTTGAGATGCATTTTCACAATACAAGTAAAAAAATACAGTATTTTTTACTAGTTTTCAGAATACATAGCTAATAAAAGATAATCTAAGCAAAATGTGTAAATGAAAATCTTTATAGTTAAATATGTTTATTAAAATACTGTAGAGGAGTTAGAAATATAACTTTAAAACAAAAAAAGAAAATATTTTTCTTTGAAAAGAATTAATAATGTAATAATTGATCCCCAAACTTTTATATAAGAAAACATAAAAGAAATTGCTCTCTGTTATATTATACATTTACCTTTTTCATTTCCTTGTCTTAAATGGTTATACAAAGTTTACATTGCTAAAAATATTGACATTGGAAGCTCATTTAAAATATTTTAAAATAATAAGTTCTATCAAATTTAAAAACTAAAAATTAATGCAATATGTGAAGAAAGCTGAGCGCTGAAGAATTGATGCTTTGGAACTGTGGTGTTGGAGAAGACTCTTGAGGGTCCCTTGGACTGCAAGGAGATCCAACCAGTCCATTCTAAAGGAGATCAGCCTTGGGATTTCTTTGGAAGGAATGATGCTAAAGCTGAAACTCCAGTACTTTGGTCCACTTCATGCAAAGAGTTGACTCATTGGAAAAGACTCTAATGCTGGGATGGATTGCAGGCAGGAGGAGAAGGGGACGACAGAGGTTGAGATGGCTGGATGGCATCACTGACTCGATGGACGTGAGTCTGAGTGAACTCCGGGAGTTGGTGACGGACAGGGAGGCCTGGCATGCTGCGATTCATGGGATCGCACAGAGTCGGATGCGACTGAGCGACTGAACTGAACTGAACTGAACCGATTGTCATAAAATATTTACAGGACAGATTTCATGTAAAAGCAAAAGAAATCTGTAATTTTGTTCAACAGGCAATTGAAAAATGAATCACACATTAGAATAACAAATGAAACTGATGAGATTTGCACTTACAATTTTATATAAAACTTAATTTGCTATAATCTTTAGAGGTTGCTCTTCAGCTCTGGAGTGATAAGTGAGATTGTCTAAAATAACCCAGGGCACTCATTCTGTTTTGCATGACAGTGAGATGCTGGGAAAGTAGTTTTTACCTGAAACTCCTGAAGAAGGCTGCCCTCAAACTCAGTTTCCCATAGAACTAAGGGTGTTCTATCCAAAGTGGAAAGAATTCCAAATTCATATGGAACCTCCATAGATCCCAGGTATTGGGCAGCTGTCTTTACCCAGAACTCTAAAAGATGATGATATCTCAATGCAAATTTTCAGCACTCTCAAACACAAGGTTTTTACCCACTAGTTAGATCACTCTCAGGTGTATTTTCTTCATAAAAAGAAGAGCAATAGGGTACTGGAGTCTCCCCTAGCACAGCCATGGAACACCCAGCATGCTGTAGTCTAATCATGGAAGCTAAGTTGCTGGAAAACTTCCTCTTTCTCTTCATGTGATTGGGTCATTCTCCCTCCCTCATCTTCATGTACTCCATATTTTGTAATTAAAATTCTCAAACTTTATTTTAATTTTATGCATTTTCCCTTAAGCTCTATCCAATTGCTCATGTACCCAAAATTATAAAAGTAATCAATAATTTTATTATGTGATTAGTTAATTGAATACAAATTGTCCAAAATTAATGAATCAAGTTACATATGTATTTATGAATAAAGGTAAATTTCAATAACATTGTACTTTTTAATTCCATTACTGTATGGAAAAAAAAAAAACATTTGGCCTCTTATTTTGGATTACCTGAAGCTTCTTTGATCAAAAATAATCTTTGATCAAACTGGAAGCTCTCTGAAGAATATTGTGTAGTGTAATGAACTGTATTTGTATTAGACATGCAAATTAAATTTTATTTTATTCAAAGGATAAGACATTGTTACTAAAGTAGCACCCAACTTCTTTTTTAAATTTAAGCCAAAATTTTCAATTTCATATACATGAAAATTATTACTTATGAGTGGGTAGATTTTATGACTATGGAGAATAATTCACTGGGATCTAGCTGATAAATTATATCTTGAGTCTTATAAAAGTAAAATGTATGGACAATATTGATAATCACTGTTACAGTAATAATCAGGAACAATGTTCTTCATAACCTTCATATTAGATTCTATGTCAAATATTCAAAAAGAAGGATAACAGTCTGGTAGTATTTATTAAACAATATTAAAACATCATGATGTAAAAGGAATTTTATATAATATGTATTTGTATAGATATCCTGAGATATAAAAGCTAATTTATATTTTAATAAGAAAATTTCAAAAGGGAAAGAAGAAAATCAAAACAAACCAACAAGTGCTGCTAATGGACCGACAGCTTTATATTTTTGTATCCCAGGTTAATAATAATATAAAAAAATACATTAACTAAACAATATTTCTCATTTGTACACACTACTTGCTAAGTTGTAGAAAGTGTGTTTTTTTATTCCTCTAAGTACCTAGAAATGTATTGAGGGAATCTTGAGTAGTTTTGTATAGGTACGTTAAGAGGCAAGCAAGTGCCCACACTTTCTGATAGTTCTCCTCTACCTGCTTCAACAACAGAATGACTGGCCTTGAATTATCATCTTGTGACTTCTATTTCTTGTCTTTATGTACATTAATTGTCTTATTGGAAAAAAAGCAAATGCTGAGTTATTATCCTTTGTAGTTTAATACCAAGATTTAAGAAGCTCCTTAAGAGCAAGGATCATACTTTACTCATCTTTGGATTCTCTGTGACCTTTTAAGTTAACCTAAGTATCCTCTACTTCTTTAATTTACAGGACTATTTATCATTCTTGAAGTGATATCAGATCAGATCAGATCAGATCAGTCGCTCAGTCATGTCTGACTCTTTGCGACCCCATGAATTGCAGCATGCCAGGCCTCCCTGTCCATCACCAAATCCCAGAGTTCACTGAGACTCACATCCATCGAGTCAGTGATGCCATCCAGCCATGTCATCCTCTGTCATCCCCCATAAATACTGCATTTTATCAAAGTTTGTAATCACATAAAAAAGGAAAATGATTGGAAAAGGTAATTAATAGATAATGTAAAAACAGTAAAAATTTAAGTGAAATAGGAAATTTTTATGTCTCAATGATAAATAAAAACAATGGAAAGGAAGTAAAATATAAAGTGGAAAGCAAAAATAACGAAGAAAAACAAAAGCATTCAAACGTGGTTTTGAAGTTAAACAAGTCTTTTACCATTATGTTATACCAAATATTGCCAAACAACCAGCATATTAGGAAGCTTTTTCTTTTAAAATTAATTTATTAGCCATCAAAAAATAAATGAATAGAATGATGTAATTTGCATCAATACCTGGGGTTTACTGAGCCCTATGCTTTGACTGTCCTTCCTAATCTTGGAGGTATTGAGGCCTGACAGCTATAAAAGTGAATAGCTGGAAATACAAGGATCATAACTTATTCAAACTGACAGAAAACCAGCTGGCTGTAACTTTTCAGTTCAGTGCAATGCATTCATTGTCAAGAGATGCAGAGCGATATGTAATTAAAACATCTGGAAATCATACCAATGTGAGGCACTAAAACTTTTATGAATCAACATCTTCTCTTTCTGCAAGGAAATTGAGTTGATGGAACTGTTTGTCTGTAATTGGAAAACTTCTGTAAGCCATAAGCTTTGTTGCCTTGTTTATGCAGTCTCTCCCTGGGGGGTTGACAAAAAGCAACATGAAAAGTTTCAGGAAGGCTACCTGAAATATTTCTGAAGAGTACACAGATAATTTGACTAAATAGTGATAACCGTGTATATTATATAACTAAAAATGAGCAGATTTATACCAGAGGAGTCACAAAGCAAAAATAACAAATGGAGATACTGACATGGAATTAAAGAGTAGGCATTGAGATATTTTGGTGACCAAACACAGGCTTATTATAAATTTCATGTTTTAGGAATTTTTCAAGGCATGAGGTACTATTTATTTAATAACTGATTTAGTATGCAATGTGTGCTATATAAATATAAGACAGTATGCATTTAATATCTTTAAAATGGTGCTCATTGAATTTATACTGTCTGCATGGTGCCATCCCATTTGCACTCAATCCACTAACAGTAATCTCTTTTTCATAAAAAAAGTTCTCTTTGCATTTTACTGTTTTGTTTTCTTAAAAACTATACTGTTCCTTTCTTTGATCAAGGTACAAAATCCAAAATACCTGTACCACTCAATGGCCTCTATCAGAAAGCAAGTGCTTGTGATATGTGCTTATGTGCATAATTTTGCTTCTCTTGAAATACATTGGTTTCACTGGTCGCTCAGTGGTAAAAAAATCAGCCTGCAGTGCAGGAGCCGCAGGAGACACAGGTTTGATTCCTGGGTCAGGAAGATCCCCTGGAGGAGGGCACGGCAACCTACTCCAGTATTCTTGCCTGGAGAATCCCATGGACAGAGGAGCCTGGAGGCTGCAGTCCACAGGATCTCAAAGAGTCAGACAGGACTGAAGCAACTTAGAATGCAGGCACACAGGCAAAATACCTCAAAATTTCAACTGGACTTTCTATGTATCAGTTGAAATAGAGGATATTCTGAGACTATGAATGCCTGTGAGAAATTTTTCTGAAATGTCAAATAAATCCACTTTTTATCAGGCACTCTGGAACGACCTCTACTTCTAGGTCATATACACAGAAGAAGTGGATTTTTTTTACTATATTACATATTCCCAAATTTTTCTTCAAAGTGCTTGTGACAATTTGTACCCGTCTCCCACTGGCAGTATATGACAACTCATTGATACCTATCTTTTGAAATACATGGTAATGTCAGCCTTTATGTTTTATTCTTCCTTAATTGATGAGCATGGCATGCTATTGTCCATTGTGCTTTTAATTTGTATTTTCCTATATACATGTGAGTGTGAGCATTTTTTATTACTTTATTAATCAGCTTTCTTTTTTGTTCTATTTTCTGTAAATATTTTAAACTCATTTTCTATTGCCTTTTTCTTTAAAATTTTAGTTTTTTTTTTTAAAACATATGCATTTTTTTAAAGATTTTGCATCACAAACATCTTTTCATCAGTGACTTAATTATGGCTCCTTGTAGAATAAAATTTTAATTCTTTTTCCAAAATGCTTTCATATTTTTGTTCTTTTGTTATTTAATATGAATTTTAGTTGCTTATAGTTGTCATGGCTACTATAAATTGAATTTTTCTATTTCATTATTTTAATAATTGTATATTAATGTAAAGTAACAATTATTTATAGTACATCCATACTGACTAACTTTTTTTCATTAGTTTTAATAGTTTTTGTTTTAATTATGTCGTCAAATAGTACTTCCTGGTCTTTACCAATTTTATATTTCTGAATTATTTGATAGCCTAATTGCCTTGTTTAAAACTCTCCATATGATATTGACAAATGAGCAAAAAAGACATTAGTGGTTATGCCTATTTTAGTCTATAACTTTAAAAGCATTGCTTTGAATATTTAATGACTGAGGTTGTTGTTTTTAAGCATGAATGAGTATCATGTTCCATATGCTTTTCTTTCTTTTTTTTTTTAAATTTTATTTTATTTTTAAACTTTACATAATTGTATTAGTTTTGCCAAATATCAAAATGAATCTGCCACAGGTATACATGTGTTCCCCATCCTGAACCCTCCTCCCTCCTCCCTCCCCATACCCATCCCTCTGGGTCGTCCCAGTGCACTAGCCCCAAGCCATCCAGTATCGTGCATTGAACCTGGACTGGCAACTCATTTCATACATGATATTTTACATGTTTCAATGCCATTCTCCCAAATCTTCCCACCCTCTCCCTCTCCCACAGAGTCCACAAGACTGTTCTATACATCAGTGTCTCTTTTGCTGTCTCATACACAGGGTTATTGTTACAATCTTTCTAAATTCCATATATATGCGTTAGTATACTGTATTGGTGTTTTTCTTTCTGGCTTACTTCACTCTGTATAATAGGCTCCAGTTTCATCCACCTCATTAGAACTGATTCAAATGTATTCTTTTTAATGGCTGAGTAATACTCCATTGTGTATATGTACCACTGCTTTCTTATCCATTCATCTGCTGATGGACATCTAGGTTGCTTCCATGTCCTGGCTATTATAAACAGTGCTGCGATGAACATTGGGGTACACGTGT
>NW_011495049.1:11211081-11227577 GCF_000754665.1 Bison bison bison | reverse complement strand
TTTTAAGGAATCTCCACACTGTTCTCCATAGTGGCTGTACTAGTTTGCATTCCCACCAACAGTGTAAGAGGGTTCCCTTTTCTCCACACCCTCTCCAGCATTTATTACTTGTAGACTTTTGGATCACAGCCATTCTGACTGGTGTGAAATGGTACCTCATTGTGGTTTTGATTTGCATTTCTCTGATAATGAGTGATGTTGAACATCTTTTCATGTGTTTGTTAGCCATCTGTATGTCTTCTTTGGAGAAATGTCTATTTAGTTCTTTGGCCCATTTTTTGATTGGGTCATTTATTTTTCTGGAGTTGAGCTGTAGGAGTTGCTTGTATATTTTTGAGATTAGTTGTTTGTCAGTTGCTTCATTTGCTATTATTTTCTCCCATTCTGAAGGCTGTCTTTTCACCTTGCTAATAGTTTCCTTTGATGTGCAGAAGCTTTTAAGGTTAATTAGGTCCCATTTGTTTATTTTTGTTTTTATTTCCAATATTCTGGGAGGTGGGTCATAGAGGATCCTGCTGTGATGTATGTCAGAGAGTGTTTTTTCTTTATGGTGGTCACTATTTTCATGTTAGCTAAAGTGATGTGTGTGAGTATTCAGTCCCTCTATTGTGTCCCACTCTTCGCAACCTCATGGACTGTAGCCTGCCAGGCTCCTCTATCTATGGATGAAATTTTTCAGGCAAAAATACTGAGATGGTTTGCCACTTCCTACTCTAGGGAAACTTCCCGACAGTAAATGTAAACATAATTTCAGGAAATAAACTCTCTTTGCATTCTGAAATAAACCTATTTAATCATAATACATTTTTTAAAATAAAATTGATTAAATATGCTAAAATTTTACTGAGGTCTTAACATTTGACTTAATAAAAGGTTTAGTCCATTATTGTTTAAAATTTTCTATTTATTATATATTTTTGGCTGCTCTGGGCCTTCATTCTGCACACAGACTTTCTTAGTTGTGGTGAGTGGGCAGTACTCTCTAGTTGCTGTGCATGTGGTTCTCGTCGAGTCTTCTTGTTGTGGAGCATTGACTAGGGCACACAGGCTTCAGCAGTCGTGGTGCATGGGCTTAGTTTCTCTGTGGCCTGTGGAATCTTCCTGGACCAGAGGTTGAACCCATGTCCGCTGCATTATCAGCAGACAGATTCTTAACCTCTGGACCACCAGGGAAGTCCTAGTTCTCCGTTTTCTATTATAGTATTCTTACTTGCTTTCATCATTATCATGATTGTGACATTTTGACAAAATAAACTGTAATGTTAATTTCCTTTTAAAAAAATGCATGGTATATTTTCCTTGAGAGTTTGGTAAAATGTATATATCAATTGATTTGGATTTGTCATTGCTTTAAGACACCAGAAGAAATTATTTTATTGCATATGAATTTGCTAATGATTATTGGGTAATCAGTTATTAATATTTAAGGGATAAATTTCAAATGTTTGCAGTTAAAGAAAATAAAATTTTATGAAATTAAACATGAAAACATATAATGGAAAATTACATGGGCATTTTATAACTTGTTTTCAAGAAGAAAGAGGAGATTAGAATGTTCCTCTTATGTCTGGTGCTTTCTGTATCTTTAACACAAAACAACCCTCATGACAAGGCAGCATTGTTTAAGGTGGCATATTCTGCCACCCTACTCTTTCTATGCATGTGTATTAAGTTGCTTCTGTCATGTCTGACTCTTTACGACTATATGAACTAGAACCCTCCAGATTACTCTGTCCAAGGGACTGTCCAAACGATAATACTGGAGTGTGTTGCTGGGCCTTCCTACAGGGGATCTATGCTACCCAGGAATCGAAACCGTGGCTCTTAAATCTCCTGCATGGGCAGATGGGTTATTTACCACTAGGCTGTATATTGTCACCCTGTTTATTTAAATTATATGGAGAGTACATCATGAGAAACCCTGGACTGGAAGAAACACAAGCTGGAATCAAGATTGCCGGGAGAAATATCAATAACCTCAGATATGCAGATGACACCACCCTTATGGCAGAAAGTAAAGAGGAACTCAAAAGCCTCTTGAGGAAAGTGAAAGTGGAGAGTGAAAAAGTTGGCTTAAAGCTCAACATTCAGAAAACGAAGATCATGGCATCCAGTCCCACCACTTCATGGGAAATAGATGGGGAAACAGTGGAAACAGTGTCAGAATTTATTTTTCTGGGCTCCAAAATCACTGCAGATGGTGACTGCAGCCATGACATTAAAAGAAGCTTACTCCTTGGAAGGAAAGTTATGACCAACCTAGATAGCATATTCAAAAGCGAGACATTACTTTGCCAACAAAGGTTCATCTAGTCAAGTCTATGGTTTTTCCTGTGGTCATGTATGGATGTGAGAGTTGGACTGTGAAGAAGGCTGAGCGCCAAAGAATTGATGCTTTTGAACTGTGGTGTTGGAGAAGACTCTTGAGAGTCCCTTGGACTGCAAGGAGATCCAACCAGTCCATTCTGAAGGAGATCAGCCCTGGGTTTTCTTTGGAAGGACTGATGCTAAAGCTGAAACTCCAGTACTTTGGCCACCTCATGTGAAGAGTTGACTCATTGGAAAAGACTTTGATGCTGGGAGGAACTGGGGGCAAGAGGAAAAGGGGACGACAGAGGATAAGATGGCTGGATGGCATCACTGACTCGATGGACATGAGTCTGAGTGAACTCCGGGAGTTGGTGATGGACAGGGAGGCCTGGCGTGCTGCGATTCATGGGGTCGCAAATAGTCGGACACGACTGTGTGACTGATCTGATCTGAGGGCCACCTGGGAAGCCCACTCTATGTGCATGTGTGCTGTGTCTTCAGTCACATCTGACTCAGTGCAACCATATGGACTGCTGCCTGCTAGGCTCCCCTGTCCATAAGTTCAGTTCAGTTCAGTCGCTCCGTCGTGTCTGACTCTTTGTAACCCCATGAACCTCAGCATGCCAGGCCTGCCTGTCCATCACCAACTCCCAGAGTACACCCAAACCCAAGTCCATCGAGTCGATGATGCCATCCAGCCATCTCATCCTCTGTCATCCCCTTCTCCTCCTGCCCTCACTCTGTCCCAGCATCAGGGTCTTTTTCAATGAGTCAGCTCTTTGGATCAGGTGGCCAAAATATTGGAGTTTCAGCCTCAACATCTCTCCTTCCAATGAACACCCGGGACTGATTTCCTTTAGGATGAACTGGTTGGATCTCCTTGCAGTCCAAGGGAGTCTCAAGAGTCTTCTCCAACACCACATTTCAAAAGCATCAGTTCTTCAGTGCTCAGCTTTCTTCATGGTCCAACTCTCACATCCATATATGACCACTGGAAAAACCATAGCCTTGACTAGATGGACCTTTGTTGGCAAAGTAATGTCTCTGCTTTTCTATGTGCTCTCTAGGTTGGTCAAAACTTTCTTTCCAAGGAGTGAGCATCTTTAAATTTCATAGCTGCAGTCGCTGTCTGCAGTGATTTTGGAGCCCAGAAAAATAAAGTCAGCCACTGTTTCCACTGTTTCCCCATCTATCTGCCATGATGTGATGGGACCAGATGCTGTGATCTTAGTTTTCTAAATGTTGAGCTTTAAGCCAACTTTTTGACTCTCCACTTTCACTTTCATCAAGAGTCTCTTTAGTTTTTCTTCACTTTTTACTATAAGGATATTGTCATCTGCACATCTGAGGTTATTGATATTTCTCCCGGCAATCTTGATTCCAGCTTGTGCTTCCTCCAGCCCAGCATTTATCATGATCTACTGTATATAAGGTAAATAAGCAGGGTGACAATATACAGCCTTGACGTACTTCTTTTCCTATTTGGAACCAGTCTGTTGTTCCATGTCCAGTTCTAACTGTTGCTTCCTGACCTGCATATAGGTTTCTCAAGAGGCAGGTCAGGTGGTCTGGTATTCCCATCTCTTTCAGAATTTTCCACAGTTTTTTGTGATTCACACAGTCAAAGTCTTTGGCATAGTCAATAAAGCAGAAATAGACATTTTTCTAGAACTCTCTTGCTTTTTCCATGATCCAGCGGATGTTGGCAATTTGATCTCTGGTTCCTCTGCCTTTTCTAAAACCAGCTTGAACATCTGGAAGTTCACAGTTCATGTATTGCTGAAGCCTGGCTTGGAGAATTTTGAGCATTACTTTACTAGCGTGTGAGATGAGTGCAATTGTGCGGTAGTTTGAGCATTCTTTGGCATTGCCTTTCTTTGGGATTGGAATGAAAACTGACCTTTTCCAGTCCTGTGGCCACTGCTGAGTTTTCCAAATTTGCTGGCATATTGAGTGTAGCACTTTCACTGCATCAAGAGTGTATTTACTGAGGTACTAAATCAGTTATTTCAAATGCTATTTATATTAAAAATGCATAATCATGTGCTAAGTGGTCTGTGGATCCCAACCAACTGTGGAAAATCCTTAAACAGATGGGAATACCAAAAAAAATTTACCCATGTCCTGAAAAACCTATATGCAGGTCAAGAAGGAACAGTTAGAACTGGACATAGAACAATGAACTGTTTCTAAGTTGGGAAAGGAGTACATCAAGGCTATATACTTCAGCTAATATGCACAATACATCATTTGAAATGCTAAGCTGAATGAATCACAAGCTGGAATCTAGATTGCTGGGAGAGATATCAACAACCTCAGATATGCAGATAATAGTATTCTAATGGCAGAAAATAAAGAAGAATAAAGAGCCTCTTAATGAGGGTGAAAGAGAAGAGTGTGAAACAGCTGGCTTAAAACTCAACATTCAAAAAACAAAGATCATGGCATCTTGTCCCATCACTTCATGGCAAATAGATGGGAAAAAAAAAATGGAAACAGGGACTAATTTTATTTACCTGGGCTCTGAAATCACTGCAGACAGTGACTTCAGCCATGAAATTAAATGACCCTTGAGTCTTGGAAGAAAAGCTATAACCAATCTAAACAGCACATTAAAAAAGCAGAGACATTGCTTTGCCAACAAAGGTCCATATAGCTAAATCTATTGTTAAATCTATTGCCTTTCCAGTATTCATGTACAGATAGATATGAGAGCAGGACCATGAAGAAGGCTAAGTCCTAAAGAACTGATGCTTCCAAATTGTGGTTCTGGAGAAGACTCACGAGAGTCTCTTGGATTGCAAGGAGATCAAACCAGTCAATCCTTAACGAAATCAACCCTGAATATTTATTGGCAGGACTGATGCTGAAGCTCCAATACTTTGGCTATCTGATGTGAAGAGGCACATACTAGAAATGACCCTGATGCTGTGAAAGACTGAAGATAGGAGGAGATGGGGGTAACAGAGGATGAGATGGTTGGATGGCATCACTGACTCAATGGACATGAGTTTGAGAAAACTCCAGGAGATAGTGAATGACAAGGAAGCCTGACATGCTGCTGTCCATGGGGTTGAAAGAGCCAGACATGACTGAGTGACTGAACAACAGAAAGTGGTCTGTGTTTGGGTGGGAACAAACCTGTACTTTAAGTCAAAAATATCAATCACTGATGTTTTGGTAAAATGAAATGTTAAAAGCAGCTATGCTTCTCCTTTATGCAAAATCTCCAAAATAAGTAAATTTAGTGTCTGTTCCACTTATAGACATAATAAAAGTATACAGTTCATGAATTGTGCCATCAGGACAATTTCTTTCACTTTATACCATGTTTCAGTTAGAATTCCATTTCTGGTAATATAACCTTGAACTACACTGTAGTTATTCCTTAAGCTCTATAATTTGAACACTATTACATAAAAATGCAACAAGAAACAAAACACAATGAAATACTACTATCTTTTAAATCATAGGTTTATATGTCTGTTCTTCAACTGCATACCATTTATATTTTCCAACAAAATAGTCATGTTTTCATAATTATGTACTCATATAGGTCACCATTTAGATTTAAAAGAACATATAATCTCTCTTGAGAGGCTTCCATAAAGAATTAATTACAAAATAAAAAATATATATGCATGAATGTCATAAATGTCACTGTTTTAGACAATATTTTTAACATAAATATTTTTTATAAGTCCAAATGCACCAGCAATATTAATTCTTAACTTTTGAACTCAGTAATCTTTGTTCAAAGGCATTATTCTGTGTGGAAAATAGAAGATTTAAAAAGCAATAATATTCTAAAACATGTTAATCAGTCATATATGCACATTTTATTTCAATATCACGACAGAAAAATATAACAAAATTTCATTTGATTTTTTAGGTTGTTAGAATTCCCTCCTGTACATTCTGAAGAATATGAGGCATTCCTTTAAAATTATAAAGGGTAAGTTAAATTACAAATTCTAAGAAGTCTGTTGTAAAGTATATGTAGCAATTATCTCATTTCACCCTATTGAGGTTCATTAAATCATCTTGATTAGCAGGCATTAGATCATTCACAGATGTGTTAGTTTTCAATTTATAACCTAAACGCAGCACACATCATAGTTAATTTCCCACAGTACACTCTGCATAGATGCACAGTAAATAAGTCAATGTGTAAACCGAACAAAAATATTTACTGCTGGTCTTCCTTTTGGCATAGATAATGGATAACTAATTCTTCAAGAGCCATTGTATTCACACTACATTCAAGTAAAGAATGCTTTCCTTTGGCAGCTCCTGCTTCTCTTTGTAAAATGTATAATTGTTTGTTGATCTAGCTATTTTTTCTCCGGGTTTTCAATATCCTTTCTATGTTACAGTTGCCAATTGAAATCCATAAATTCAGGTATGTATGACATGTTTCGAAGAAGGTGATGGCACCCCACTCCAGTACTCTCGCCTGGAAAATCCCATGGACGGAGGAGCCTGGTTGGCTGCAGTCCATGGGGTCGCGAAGAGTTGGGCATGACTGAGTGACTTCCTTTTCACTTTTCACTTTCATGCATTGGAGAAGGAAATGGCAACCCACTCCAGTGTTCTTGCCTGGAGAATCCCAGGGACGGGGGAGCCTGGTGGGCTGCCGTCTATGGGGTCACACAGAGTCCGACACGACTGAAGAGACTTAGAAACAAATGACATGTTTCCTTGATTTAATTTGCTATAACTAAACTATATGTTCTTTTCTGAACCTCTCCACTGGGTGATAAATGTTAGGCAGTTTACAGGACCTTGCCTCTTTTCCAAGCTCTGGAAGAAACACATTTGCTTATCTGCTCTCAGATCTTGGAAAACCTATCTGAGATTTTAATTCTTCATACAAAACCAAGACTTGGAAAGAAGTAATAGGGCATAGCTTTCAACCTGCTATCTTTTTTTTCAGGGACCCATTACATATATTCCTTACTTCTTTTTTTATATGTTTTCTTCCTTAATCCAGAAAACACTTTCAAATTCAGGGAAACAGTTTCGATCATGTTTCTCAGCATGGAATTAAATATTTTTATATTTACATGTGCATAAACTGTTTCAAAATTTTAATTTAAAAGGTATAAACTTTGGAACTCAAAAATCAAGGAAGGGAAACAAATTCTTGTCTTATTTTGGTGTGTCATTTCTTACTCAAAGCGAAGAGCATAAAATACACTATATACCTCTTAAAACAATGATGAATCATAGGTTTGAAAATACCAGGAACAAAAAAAAAAAAAAGAAAATACCAGGAACAAAGATATTTATTAATAATTAAATGCATTATCTCATCACGTTAAAAAATAGCCACTTGTTTTTGTTATTTTTTATTCAGTGTACCAAAAGGTACTTTCTCTAATGGATTTTAAGACTGTTAATCTGTGAGTATTGACCTTGAGCTAAATTTTTTTCTGAATTGAATTTAGTCAGTTTCAAAATAAATACTCACGAGTGTGCTGAGTTTTGCAAGTTATTTACCAGGTAGATACAAAAAAGAGAGTCTACATACAGCATGCATGCATGTGCCTGCATGCGCACACATACACACATGTAAATGGGAATAAAAAGGAAGCATCAAAACTCCTTTAAAGTTAGTGAAGGGCAGTAATTTCTCCCCAAGAATGTAGCATTATCATCAACTCTGCAACCTTTTGGGGACTCGGACTTCTTGATTCTCCTTCCTTGTATAACTCTCTTCATGAGTCTGTACCTTGTTTGATTAAGGGAAGTATATATTTTTACTATGTCTATTGAAAACTTTCTACCAATCACATAGTTCTATTGTGAAATCACAGAAAGTAACGCTAGATATGATGTCAATGAAATACCATCAACAGATAGATAGTTTCTTTGAGAGAGATTTAGAAAAGCTTTAGAAGAATTTGCTAATACTAAATGTCCAAGTATTCAGTCTATATTTCCCAGGACCAAAATGACTTGTTCTAAGTATCTGAGAATAATTGTTTTAATGGAAAGGATCGACTGCCCCCCTTTTCTGAGTTTGGTGCTCAAGGGAATAATTTCTTATATTCTCTGTGTATATATCTCTGAATGTTCATAACTCAAAGACAGTAATATTTTAGAAGAGTCACAAGTTCTTCCCAATTAGAATGAGTTTTAATGAGTAATGCAAACTCCAAATCCCCCCCAAAATAAAATATAATAAAATACCTACAAATAAGCAACAAACCTCCATCACATTAGTTTGTAAACCCCTTTAAACATTGTTTCCAAAACAGTTGGAATTATTAATATTAATGAACAAATGCTTTGTGTACATAATATATTTTATTGTACTATTTGCTTACTTTCCTTAATTTGCTAAAACTTAAGAAATCTTAATGAGATAGGATTTATTGTAAAAATGAGCAAATACAGAAACCAGATATGAAACGCATTATGTGTCAGAACAATTTGACAGTGGGAGAGAATTCTTTAAACTGAGTCTAATGCTACTAAAGCCCTTGTTTAGCACTGTCAATTACCCAAGACTGCTTATCATCTTAGTGAGCACTTTTCACTTGTTCCACATTTCCAGTATCAATATATTTTATTCTGATGTTTGATTGTACATAGAGACTGTTTTCACTAATGTAAACTTTTAATGTTATATTTATTATAGTTTTGTAAAACATATTTATATAAACACTGGCCAAAAACTTAAACTGTTTTGGAAGGTGTGTACATTAAGGCTAAACTATGAAATACCATATGAAATTTAGACATAAAAGTCAAAGAGATGTTCTACTGACAGCTGAAGAAGAACATACTTCAAATTCACTGGCATATCTATAGTTGAGAACTACAGCAATAGAGAAAGCTGTTACATGATTTAAAGCAATTCAGCTTTGAATTAATAAAATTCAAACAACTTGATAATGGTACTGGGGGAGTGTGAGAAAAGTTGGCACCCATACTTATAGTCAAGCAGTAAGACTGTTAAGTCAAACTATGGGATGCAAATTAGCAATGTTTAATTGCCGGGAGCGAGCTCTGCCCCTGGCAAAGGTCTTGAGGACGGAGGCTTGGCATACGCAAAGGCGGGATCAAGCCTCAGGAGTCTCCCTGGAAATTCTCGAGCATCTACCCCCAAAACCAGAGTCTGCCTACTTTCTGCTTTGTGCTTTCACCTACACCTCTGACTTTACGGGGGGCTGTCCCCCACTACCTCTCTCTGAAAAAAGAGTTAGCTTACAGCTCCAGTTAATAATTCCTGGGTGTGACAGTGTTTCAACCTACAAACTCCTTTGGAAATCCTCTAGCCTGACTGAATAGGTTTTTCCGGCCACATGTGATTGCTCAGAGCCTCCCAACTGTGAGAGGCATGAGATGTTCTAAACTGTCTAAATACAGATTCCTTTGAGCAGTTAAAAGATTGATTAGAAATTGTATTGGTGAAGGGATTTTCACTTGTTGGGCCAATGTTTGCTGCTAAGTCTCCATATCCCTTACCTGCTGTGTCCTTGGCAATGTATTGATTAATATAATTGGTGTAAGTAGTAGCTTTAATGTTTGTAACCTGGGACCCTTGAGTTAATTCTTTTCTTGTTATAGCCCACCACACCTTTGCTCTGTAGGAATGCAACTTTATCTAATGCTTTTGGAGGGTGGCGCTTGACTTATCACCTTTAGAAAAAAATAAGTTTTCTGAAAAAAGGGTGTTAAAATGTTAACAGGCCTCTGGGCCAGAAGATGATGCAAATCACCTAAGCTTTTGCATATGATAAGTTTGCAGGAAGAAAGCCTGGCTTGGTGCATGACTCTACCCCTTCCCCCATTATCCTCTATGCATAACTTAAGGTATAAAAACTACCTTGGAAAATAAAGTGCAGGCCTTGTTCACCGAAACTTGGTCTCACCACGTCGTTCTTTCTCTCACCTTCTGGCTGAATTATTCAGCCTCTTTTCTCCACTGACTTTCCTCACTGAGCTATCCTTATTCTATTACTCTTTATATCCTTAATTAAAGTTTAATTAAGCAGTTGTTTCCTGATCCTCGCCGACGCCGTCCCCGCTTCGAATTCCCTGGATCCACTGGGGCTGGACCCCGGTATTTAATGAAGTTAAAAAGCATGACATTTTCTTTGATATACATTTAGAAATGTTTATCCATTCATGAACTGAACATGTGTACTGTAGCACTATCAGTATTTTCAAAACTCTGGAAATAATCTAAAAGTAAAATACCAAATGACTTTGGTAAAAATAGAGTATGCAACATAATATCAATAGCCAATAAAAATGTGCCAAAACTATATATAAGAATAACTTAAAGATATCATAAAAAAGTATACATTTAAAAGGGAAATTTCAGAAGAGTGAGTATTCTGTTATTTATTTGAAAACTATGCTATCATTTGCACTAGAGTGTATTATATTTGTATCTATGATAGAATAGTCATGGGTATCTGTAAGCAAACAGGAAAATACACTCTCAGTAGAAAGGGGGGTTCTGAAAAGCTGAGAGGTGTGGTGAAAAGGTGACACATTTCATTGCATGTGCATATATTTCTTATTTAAAAATGAGTTTTAAATTATTTGAAAATACATTTCCCAAACATTTTCAACCTAAATGCATCTAAGATTATTACAGCATATTTTAAAAATTGAAGCCAATGCTCTACTTTAAATCATTATTTATGAAGTTCAGAATGTGAGATGCATGAATAATTTCTTATTGATCTTTTCAGCGTGTAGCTGAACAAAGTTAAAACTGACCTATTCAACAAGTATACATCAAAAACTTTATCACCTTCAGTATGTGTTCCTTCAGCTGAATAAATTGTGTTTTTCATATTGGGCAGTTATATACTCTTTCAATTTGTATAGCAAGGCCTGTCTCTTAAATATTGAACAAACAAAATATTTCAACAAAACTTGAAAATGGATTCCATGTTCCTATGAATTTATCTAAATCAACTGTAAAACGGAGGAAAGGAACTAGCCTCTTCATGTGTGTGAATGTGTAGATATATGTGTGTGTATATATATATATATATATATTTACATATATACACACACACACACATATATATATGGGCTTTCCAGGTGGTGCTTGTGGTAAAGAACCTGACTGCCAATGCAGGAGTGAAGAAGACCTAAGAGTCGTGGGTTCGATCCCTAGGTCGAGAAGATCCCCTGAAAAAGGCATGACAACCCACTGCAGTATTCTTGCCTGGAGAATCATATGGACAGAGGAGTCTGGTGGGCTACAGTCCATATGGTTGCAAAAGAGTTGGTCATGACTGAAGCGACTTAGCACACCCACATATATGTTATGTGTGTGTGTGTGTCTGTGTGTCTGTGTGTGTGTTTTTGTGAGCGTAAACATCAAATATGTTAATATTACTTCACAGGTCTTAATAATAAGTAACTAGTTGATGTCAAGTTAGGTAAATAAATGTGTAAACTTCTAAATATGTAAAATGTCTTATTACACAAGAGGCCCCAATCTCATTGTTTAGTCAACAGGAAAGGTACAAATCCATTCTGGGGTGGTACACATATAGTCAAGGGTGCATTTGACTTGAGCTCTATTAATCTTCCTTCTCTGGTCCATTTTTTTTTTAACATTTTACAACCTGGAGAGCGTCCCCCCATGATTAAAACCTAGGACTAGTCCTGTCATTTATGAATTCTAAAATACTGAGAACTTTATAACCTCTGGTTTCAGGTAGCAAGGATTTATTCCTTTGGAAAATGCAATAACTATGTAGTTAGTGGAGATTTTGCCCTCATAAATTCTTCATAACATCATCCACTGCCATAAAACTCATAAAAGGAGTGGGGGTATTCTAATTTATGGTCTCATTCAACACAAAACTTTGAGGGCCAGAATTCAAATATATAGCACATGGTATCATGTTAAATTTCAAAGAAATATGCATAATGGATTGATTTCTCTTTAATTTTTTAAACTGAAATACTGTAAAATCACATAATATGATTTAGTAGGCAAACTGTCCTCAGGATCTAAATAAATCCAGTGTTTTTTCACTGTAAATATTTGTTGTTCTGTCTTATATCTAAAACTTAAAATATGAAATGTATTATTAATTTGATGAATGCTTCCTATCATGAAAGCGTTTAGATGCCACAAACACACAATTCTAATTCTCATTACTCCTTGATCTTAGTTATTGTAGACTTGGTGAACAGTTGTTTCTCTGTGATAAGTCTGCACAGACTACATTAACTGCATAAACAAAAAAAGACTCACAAATATGATTTCAAACAAGTTTAAAATTTCAAATTGTAACTGTAATTATATATGAAGATTTTGTGGGTGGATAGTATTCAATTCTAAAAGTAAAAATACAGACAAATTCTCAGAAATTCTGAGAACAGTCTGGGGTAAGGAGATAATACCTAGAAGGAAAAAGAAAGCAGTACTCTTGAGTATCAATTATTGATACACTTGAATGCCCTACACAGTTCTAAATGCATTTAATTATAGAGGAGAGTGGAAAAGAGGAGAGTAAAAAAGCTGGCCTAAAACTCAACATTCAAAAAACTAAGATCATGGCATCCACCCATCACTTCTTGGCAAATAGATGGAGAAACAATGGAAACAGTAATAGACTTTATTGTCTTGGGCTCCAAAATCACTGCAGATGGTGATTGCAGCCATGAAATTAAAAGATGCATTCTCCTTGAAAGAAAAGCTATAAACAACCTAGACAGCATTTTGAAAAGCAGAGACTTTGCTTTGCCGACAAAGGTCCATCTAGTCAAAGCTATGGTTTTTCCAGCAGTCGTGTATGGATACGAGAGTTGGACTATAAGAAAATCTGAGCACCGAAGAAGAAATGCTTTTGAACTGTGGTGTTAGAAAAGACTCTTGAGAGTCCCTGGAACTGCAAGGAGATCAAATCCATCAGTCCTAAAGAAAATCAGGCCTGAATGTTCATTGGAAGGACTGATGCTGAAGCTGAAGCTCCAATACTTTGGCCACTTGATGTGAACTGACACATTGCAAAAGACCCTGATGCTGGAAAAGATTGAAGACAAGAGGAGAAGTGGACGACAGAGGGCGAGATGGTTGGATGGCATCACTGACTCAATGGACAGGAGTTTGAGCAAGCTCCATGAGTTGGTGATGGACAGAGAAGCCTAGGGTGCTGCAGTCCATGGGGTCACAGAGTGGGACACGACTGAGTTACTGAACTGAACTGAACTGAACTGATGAAGAGGACATATAATGTGAAATGACTTGTAAGTTTATATGACTGATGTGTTGGTGCACTGGTCTCAACTAGAATGTGTGTGCTCTAAGAAACGCACAGGATAGCTGTTAGGATGATGAAAGAAATAATTAGAAACTCTATTCAAATTTTAACTCACCTTTTTAAAAACAATATATTTATGTTTTCAATATATTTATGTTTCTAATATACATTATTTTAGTATAGCAGAACATGCATGTATTTTCCTTTATTTGGAAACAGGCATATATTTCCGTCATGGGAAGGAGTGGCAATTTAAACAAAAGTTATGTAAACTGCTGAATCAGGTAATTGAAATATAATATTTTAAAATTAAAAGGAAATAAGTATTAAATATAAATTAATATTTATAATTTTGATTATTGTTGCAGAGCAAAGCATATAAAGTGCTATTGACAAATTCTTCTCAAAATAATTATTCCTGTAACTCATTTATATTTCCAGACTTTACATCTTTACATAAGGATAATAGGAAGAATATCTTGTCCATATCACCTTCTGGATTACTATTTTTTGCATATGTTCTCCATTAGTCAGCTTGGCTGTCATAGCAAAACACCATAGATTAGGTCACTTCAGTTCAGTTCAGTTGCTCAGTCATGATCGATTCTTTGTGACCTCATGGACTGCAGCATGCCAGGCTTCCCTGTCCATCACCAATTCTTGGAGCTTGCTCAAATCAAGTCAGTTGAGTCAGTGATGTCATCCAATCATCTCATCCTCTGTCATCCCTTTCTCCTCATTCCCTCAATCTTTCCCAGAATCAGGGTCTTTTCCAATGAGTCAGTTCTTTGCATCAGGTGGCCAAACACTGGACCTTCAGCTTCAGCATCAGTCCCTCCAATGAATATTCAGGACTGATTTCCTTTAGGATTGACTGGTTGGGTCTCCTTGCAGTCCAAGGGACTCTCAAGAGTCTTCTCCAACACCACAGTTCAAAAGTATCAATCCTCCGGTGTTTAGCTTTCTTTATGGTCCAATTCTCACATCCATACATGACTACTGGAAAAAAAACAAACAAACAACAACAACAACAACAACAAAAAAAACATGGCTTTGAATAGCTGGACTTTTGTTGGCAAGGCAATGTCTTTGCTTTTTAATGTGCTGTCTAGGTTTGTCATATCTTTTCTTCCAAGGAGCAAATCTTTTAATTTCATGGCTGCAGTCACCATCTGCAGCAATTTTGGAGCCCAAGAAAATAAAATCTGTCACTGTTTCCATTGTTTCCTCATCTATTTCCCACGAAGTGATGGAACTGGATGCCATGATCTTTTTTGAATGCTGAGTTTTAAGCCAGCATTTTCAGTCTCCTCTTTCACCTTCATCAAGAGGCTCTTTAGTTCCTCTTCACTTTCTTCCATAGTACACTAGGTCAGCAGAAACATTTCCCCACAGTTCTGGAGTCTACAAGTTCCAGATCAAGGTGCTGGCTGATTCAGTTCCTGGTGAGGGAATCTCTCCCTGGCCTTCAGAAGAAACTGTCATCTTGCTGTGTACTATATGACCTCTTCTTTGAGTATGCTGAAAGGGAGAATAAGATATGGAGAGAGAGATAAAGTGTGAGAACGAGAGCAATTTAGCACTTCTGCAAGAGGGCTCTCTGGTATCTCTTCTCAAGAGCATAAAGAATTAGGACCTCCGCCCTTATTTAACCTTTACTATTATTGAGTGATCATTATATTTTCAATATCAATTATTATTAACCTAACCTTGATTCTTAAAAGCCCTGTACCCAAATACAGCTACATTGGAGTTTCAGTTCAGTTCAGTCACTCAGTCGTGTCTGACTCTTTGTGACCCCATGAATTGCAGCACGCCAGGCCTCCCTATCCATCACCAACTCCCAGAGTTCACCCAAACTCATGTCCATCCAGTCGGTGATGCCATCCTGCCATCTCATCCTCTGTCATCCCCTTCTCCTCTTGCCCCCAATCCCTCCCAGCATCCGAGTCTTTTCCAATGAGTCAACTCTTTGCATGAGGTGGCCAAAGTATTGGAGTTTCAGCTTTAGCATCAATCCTTCCAAAGAAAACCCAGGGCTGATCTCCTTTAGAATGGACTGGTTGGATCTCCTTGCAGTCCAAGGGACTCTCAAGAGTCTTCTCCAACACCACAATGCCAAAGCATCAATTCTTTGGCGCTTAGCTTTCTTTATAGTCCAACTCTCACATCCATACATGACCACTGGAAAAACCATAACCTTGACCAGATGGATCTTTGTTGGCAAAGTAATGTCTCTGCTTTTGAATATGCTGTCTAGGTTGGTCATAACTTCCCCTCCAAGGAGTAAGCATCTTTTAATTTCATGGCTGCAATCACCATCTGCAGTGATTTTGGAGCCCCAAAAAATAAAGTTTAGAACTTCAGACTGTGAATTTAGGGAAGATACAGTTCAGATATAGATCCATAGCATGCTCCAAGGGAGGATTAAGAAATACTTGCTGAATTCTTAACAAAATAATTTCAGAGAAACTTCAATTGTAGCGATTAAATTTCTGTTTGATGTATTTCAGGAGAAGGCAGTGGCAACCCACTCCAGTACTCTTGCTTGGAAAATCCCATGAATGGAGGAGCCTGGTAGGCTGCAGTCCATGGGGTCTCTAAAAGTCAGACACGACTGAGTGACTTCACTTTCCACTTTTCCACTTTAATGCATTGGAGAAGGAAATGGCAACCCACTCCAGTGTTCTTGCCTGGAGAATCCCAGGGACAGCAAAGTCTGGTGGGCTGCCATCTATGGGTTTGTACCAAGTCAGACATGACTGAAGCGACTTAGAAGCAGCAGATGTATTTCATGCTTATATATGAAGATGAGTCTCAATAAATATATTTAACATATTTGTCTGAGATAATATATACTAAAATTTATAAAATATAATTTGGATAACATATTTATAAAAATAGTGCTTATATTTTTGAAACACAAAGTTGGTT